>NC_083379.1:34768846-35080192 GCF_031755915.1 Ziziphus jujuba | reverse complement strand
TGGCATTCAAATGTGAGGCAGTTACCAAGAGGAATGAAGAGGTTGGACTAAGGATTTTTAAGAAGCTAGAGTCTTTGAAGGCTGATAGTAGGCAATGTATATCAGTATGGGCTGGTGAGATGAAATTTCAAGTTACAGTTGCCTCTGCTAGTTAATATGTCATTGATTTAAGGGCAAACACATGCTCCTGTATGTACTGGGATTTAACAGGTATACCTTGTTCCCATGCAATTTTTGCCATTTTTAGTAGAAATTTGAAACCTAAATCGTTTGTACACCATTGGTACAAAAAAAATACATATTTTAAAACTTACGGTCCCATTGTCAATCCAATGAGTGGTTCAGATTTGTGGCCTAATACTGGAATACCCCCTTTGCACCCACCGATGTTTAGAAAACAACTAGGTAGGACAAGAAAGGCAAAAAGAAGAGAGCTAGACAAGCAATAACCTGGTACCATGAAGAATTTGGGGAGAAAAGGAATCATCATGACATGTAGGAAAAGTGGACAGCAAGGGCATAATATGAGGTTGTCCAGAGTATCCAGAACCACATCCAAGTTCCAGGTAATTATGTTCAATTCCTTTAATTTCAATATCAACAATGGCATTATCTTGTCAATTTATATGTTTATATTCGATTTCAGGCATCAAGTAGCTTAGTAGCCCCATTTGAGGCAATGAGGACCACAAAGAGCATAACTTAATGGGTTCTACTTTGTACATGCAGGTTAAGAGATCACCTAGGACAACCAATGACTATTTGTTTGTATTGTTAATACAACTTGGTTTTTGTCTATATTGTTAAATGTAGCTACTATATGGCTATTTAGGGCAGTATATGTTGTTGAGTTGTGAAGTTGACATTTTGTGACTACTATATGATCGAGGTTATTTATGTCCTGTTTAAAGTAGTTTATATGCCTAGTGCCATGAATTGGGCACAATGGTATTGTATGCATGTATTTTGGATTTGTAAAAAAGTTATCATGTATTTAAATACTTGGGCATATATTTTAGGATGTATTTATCACTACATGCCTTGATAAATTTTATTGTATTGTTCAATACAAATTCTTTGGCTAGATAAAATTTACAAAATGGACAAACAGACTAAAAATATCAACAATGATGCTAAATACAAAGTTCAAATATAGCCGGTAAATACAAGTTGGTAAACATATCGACAAGGTTGAATAAATACAAGAAAATATTCATAGAAGTTGCTAATTACATATACACATACGACATACAAAGTTGATACAAGCATACTAGCATATGCTATCGTCTTCATCAACTCTATTACATATATCATTAGAGATATTGGCAGCTATTACACTCTCCATTTGTCATCATTATATACACCAACAATACACATACAACAAATCTAACACAAACTATTTTCTTTAGTTTGGCCTTATCTTCCTTCAACCTTGTAATATCTCTTATCTCTTCGCAGTCCAGGTATAACCCTTGTTGAACGCTGACACATTGGTGGATCATACCATTGGAAGAATCCACATTCTTTTATCATATTTTTCTGCAAACATAAGTCAAAAAATTTAAGAAATAGTTAGTAGCAATGGAATTAAAAAACCAAATTTCCTGCTGCATAATGATCTCAAATCGACATTTAACTAACAATATCAAAGATGAAATATCTTTAGAATATGAAAACATGATATTTGTTTTTTCTCTATGTTTTCTTCTATATATATTTAAAAAAATATTTACATATTTTTAATATATTTTTCATAAATGCGTAAACACAAATGATAATATATCTTATATTTTGCACACCCATAAAATCTCTTTCCTGGGTTAATGTTAGTCCATGAAGTTCTTTCCACGAATGGCATCCACAGTGGTAGAAAATTTGCTCCATCAATTTCTTTGTTTGTTAATATTCTTCAGTGAAAATTCATTCATTTGCTGTAGCTTGAGTTGTAGTGTCTCCATGAGGTACTTTCTTCTGCAAATTGAGCTACTTCGTCAACTTTCTCGAGTCCTATAGTTCCTTTCTCAGCTTTCTGCAACTTAAAAATCCATTTTTAAGCCTAATTTCTAACCTGAAAACAGTAAAATGACCTAATCTACCCTCGCTTGATGATCACGTGCGCAACACGTGGTCATTCCGTTAAGCATTTTTTATAGAAAAACCAATGGTGCAACGAAAAATGAACTTTGGGGTGCATAATGCCAGGAAAAATAGTTTAGGGTGCAATGTGTTAACCCCAATAAAGGTCGGGGTGCATAACTGCCAATATCCCTTAATTTTGTAATGGTTAATTAAATTAAAAGAGTTGTTACTCAATTAATTTCTCATTATAGTCAAATTAATTTGGCATAACGGTCAAATTAATTTGCTATTAATCTAAATTACTTAGTCTCATAAAAGTCAATATCATTACAAATTCATTCACCATTTAATATTTTATTAAAATATAATATTTTTTCAACAATCTTCCACATGAATGAAATTAACAATAGAGTAAGACAAAACAAAGCTCAGAATACAAAGATCAACTTGGTGATAGAGTTCTATAGTTGATATCTATATAAGATAGGTAGATGTTATCTTTGAACCTTCTATTATGAGAATATATTTATTTTACTGATTAAAAATAGACACGATATCCTTAAACCTTTTGTCAATTGTGTAAAAGATGATACACTTCACGTAGGAATCTTCTAGGCATATTTCAATTCTCCTTGTTATATTTATTTTGACCATGAACATCTCTTTAGTTTTAAAAATTGAGCCTCACAATTCTCATTTAAAGTGGCCCCAATATATATATATATATATATATATATATATATATTTTTTTTTTTTCACATGGGTGATTTCTTATCTGAGAGTAACCCTCTCTACTTCCATCGGACTCTCGTGAGGCATAAGAATTATTAAAAGCATATAGTTTAATTTTTCCTAATAGGCATTACTACTTCATCATAGGAATGGATAGGAGGATAACTGCTATAATGATATAACTGTATGTTTATAATATTAGTTATCCTATTAAATTTAGATCTTAGAATCTTTAATCAACTAAGTTATAATTTAGTTGTTCTATTCAATCTAGATCTTAGGATCTCTAATCAATTAGGTTAACTAGTTTGGGTATTCATTTTATTGATTATCTATTTCATGAACTTTAGTCTATTCCCTTTGATGATATCCCAACTAATCTCTCTTCAACCTTTTAGCCAGCAAATTCGCAATGTTATCCTTTAATTTTACGTAATCAATAAAGATAACTATAGTAGAGATTAGTTTTCTAATGATATTGTGCTTATCACATAAGTACTTAAATACTTTTACAGTTTCTTCTAATGGTTATCATTGTCTAATGATGTCATTGCACTGACGTCATAAGTTGACCAATCTTGGTTAACACTCACCAGTTGGATCAAGTCAGATCTAGACCTGCATGGCCTGTTCACCAGCCAACCTAATTCCTTAAAAAGCTTAGCCCAGGTCTCCTTAAGCCCATTAAAGTGAGGCCTAAATAGCTCCAGCCTAAGTTAGGCTTCACTCAACCCACTTGCAAACTAGCCTAAATGACCCATGCTTCTAACACTCAAGCCAACCCAAGTGACTTTTGTTCCTCTTTCGACCGGGTCACTTTTGACCCCCTTTTTTTGTAAACCAAGTTGTGGACTTGGATAATGACCTGACTGAAAAAAATCAATTCTGATCACTGTTTTAAATGGATAGGTCCCATTCTTTTTGACTTGATGTGGGAACTTGATTTTGTGGTCAATTTGGCCCTAAAAAAAAAAAAATCTTAAAAATAATAACCATCTATATTCATAAAATCTCTTTCCATGGCATGTCTTCAAAAATTGGGTATTTCTAAGTCTAAATTGTTAGGATATTGTGGTATAGGACACACAATTACAGCTGAAGTAGAAATTATAAAAATGAGAAATTTATGTGTAAAAAAATACTCAAATAAAATACACAAAAATAATTGACAGTTTTAGAAGGATTTTATTATAGCAAAAGCATATAATAATTTCTCTCTAATATAAGAAGAGCACAATTGAAAATACCCTCTCTTTTATAATAAGAGAAAACACACACTCTTTTTTACAAAGGAAAGACACAAGTATTTAAGAGAAACCCCCTTTAAAATTCTCTCTCTAATACTCTCTTTCTTTCTTTTTGCTTTTATGTTTCTCACACCAAGAATGGAATGAATATATATATATATATATATATATATATATATGTGTGTGTGTGTGTGTGTGTGTACATGGCAGTAACAAAGAGATGGTGGAGTGTTAAAAGTGAAGTTGTATCCCTCTTGCAAGCTATCATGACAGCTTGATTTTTTTTCTTCTTTTTAATAACCAGACTTCCACCGCCTTAGTAAAAGAAAAATGAAGCTTTGTCACCTATACGTGCAAGCTATATAATAGCTATAGTTATGCTGTGTAAAGCACCCCTTTGGCCAAGTCAAAAGTTTCATTAAGAAGCAAAGTGGCTTTAACCACCACATATCTCCTACTTAAAGTCACTTTTGCTATAATTCTTCTATCATTTCTACTTGCCATTTCATTCTCATGTTGCTCATGTTTCTGCTACACTAATAGAGGATCTACACCACATAAACTTGTCAATATTAATTGGATTTGTCAGAACATCTACTAGGTTATCTCTAGTATGGATTTTCTGTAGATCCACACTTCTTTCTTCAACCTTCTCAAGAACAAAGCAAAATGGAACTTATGTGTTTTGTCTTTGAGTGATATGCTAGATTCTTTACTAAATGGAACCTAGGTTGACTTGCTCCTAAACCCGTATTATATTAGCCTGGATCACAGTTAAGTTCAAGTTCTAATAGTCACCTTAATACCTAATCAACTTGTGATTAGAAACCTTAGTATATGATGAAGACGCCATAATAGGTGATAGATATCCTATTGATAAGTCAAACTAAAACACTTAATTTCTATTAAGTGTTTTAGGTGTTCAAAGAGAATAAAGAGAATTCTTCTCACAAATAATTTTTGAATAATAATCTAAGGCCCATTCTCATTGAAAAATAAGCTTTTAAATATTCCAAAGTTACAAAACAATAAACCCTAAACCTACTAGGTAAATTTGGCCATCATAGAAAGAAATTAGGAAAGTGGCATAATTTTCTAACCTTTCCTAAACTAAATTGGCTTAATTAATTCCTTTATTTTGAATCAGGAATTAATTAATTTATAACCAAAATAATAAAATTCTAACTTTCTTAAAGCAATTTGTCCAGTAAATAATAATTAAAAACCAAAATAAAAGACTATTTTCTAAACTGAAAGTTAAATTACAAAGTAGGAAACTAGTTGACTAGTTTTTAAACTAAATTGTTTTTGTTTAATTACTAGCTAGTTTAGGCTCCAAATCAGCTCCAATATGTCATGTAGGATGTCAAATAGGATAAATATTGGTTTCCATATGTTGTCCTTGATTGGAATAAGAAAACTTTGATTGAACAATAAGAAACATCAATCCCAGCAACAAAATGGTGCATTTTTGGCCAAAATGGAATTCCATGCGCAAATGCCCCATTTGAATAGCTTCGGTTCTGCCTTGGCAAGATTCCATGGTCCCTTGGTGAGTTTAATCATATTCACAAGTTAACAAAGTAATCGCTTGCTACTCGGAACACTTAATGCACCAAAACAGTTTGCCGGGTCTATTTCCGCCTTTATAACTTGGATGCATAAGGCAGACTTTGGGTCTTCGAGTATTGTCATGCCCTCTTCAGATTTAATAACATCTTATATGAAGCTAACCAGTTTGTCCTTAAATCTCTTAGCTTGTGCCCTCGTGATTGGCCTCGTCTTCATTTGTACAAGATTAGCACCTCAGTGGGTAATCAGTTATAGAGGTATGGGTCGAGTCTCATCATTCCCTTCATCTTGAAAATGATTTGCCCTCAAATCAAAATCATCACCTGCAAAAAATGGAGATAAATTAGCAACATTAAATGTAGCACTCATAATATACTCACCTGGTAAGTCAAGCTTGTAGGCGTTTTCATTAACTCTCTCCAAAACTTGAAAAGGTCCATCCCCTCGCGGCATTAGCTTTGACTTTCGTTGTTCCGGGAATCTCTCATTCCTTAGGTGCAACCAAACCCAATCTTCAAGTTCAAATACAACCTTTATTTGACCTTAATTAGCGTTCTTTACTTATTGTTTCGTCCTCCTCTCAATGTTTGCTTTTGTCTTCTCATGAATCTGCTTTATAAAATCAACTTTTTATTTTCCATCTAGATTAGCACGCTCACTTAAAGGCAAATGTGTTAAATATAATTGAGTCAAAGGATTAAAACCATAAACAATTTCAAATGAACTATATTTAGTAGATGAATGCAAAGATCTATTATAAGCAAATTTCACATGTGGCAAACATCCCTCCCATGTTCTTAAATTCTTACTAATTAATGCTCTTAACAATGCAGACAAAGTTCTATTTACTATTTCAGTTTATCCATCAGTTTGTGGGTGACAAGTAGTTGAAAATAAAAGTTTAGTTCCTAACATAGCCCAGAAACTTTTCCAAAAGTAACTTGAGAACTTAGCATCTCTATCCGAAACAGTAGTCCTAGGCATACCATGGAGTTAACTATTTCTTTAAAGAATAAATTAGCTACATTGGATGCATCATCAGTTTTATTACATGCAATAAAATGTGCCATTTTAGAAAACCTACCAACAACTACAAAAATTGAATCTTTTCCATTAATAGGCCTAGGTAAACCAAGAATAAAATCCATAGATAAATCAACCCAAGGATGTGATGGGATAGGCAAAGGTAGGTACAATCCGTGTGGTTTCAACCTAGATTCGGATTTTTGGCATTTTAAACATCTCTCACATATTCTTTCCACATCTCTTTTCATATTAGGTCAATAAAAATGTTCTTACAGTAAGGATAAAGTTTTTATAACTCCAAAATGACCCATTAAACCCCTACCATGACCTGCCATAACTAGTAATTCCCTAATGCTACAATGAGGTACACAAAGGTGATTTTTCCTAAACAAAGATCCCTCAAAGGTATAAAATTTGTTATAGCAATGCTTAGCACAATTTTTAAATATTTCATCAAAGTCACTATCATGCTCATAAAGTTCTTTTAATTGTTCAAATCTAAGCAATTTAGCATCTAAGGTAGAAAACAATACATACCTTCGAGATAATGCATCGACAACCACATTTTCTTTACCTTTCTTATAGCGGATGACATAAGAAAAAGTTTCGATGAATTCAATCCACTTACCATGCCTTTAGTTAAGCTTCCCTTGACCTTTAATGTGCTTCAAAGATTCATGATCCGTATGAATTACAAACTCCTTCGGCATTAAGTAATGTTGCCAAGTCTCCAAAGCTCTCACCAAAGCATACATCTCTTTGTCATAGGTTGGATATTTTAATGCAGCTCCATTTAACTTTTTACTAAAATATGCTATGGGTCTTCCTTCTTGCATCAAAATAGCTCCAATACCTACACTCGAAGCATCGCATTCAATTTCAAAAGTTTTAGAAAAATTTGGCAAAACTAATAAAGGTGCATTAGTTAATTCTTTCAATAAATTTATAGACTTCTCTTGTGCTTCCCCCCATTTGAATTCAACATTCTTCTTGACAACTTCGGTCAAAAGTGCTGCAATTGAACTAAAATCCTTTATAAATATTTGTAGAAGCTAGTCAAACCATGAAAACTCCTTATCTGGGTAATAGATATAGGTTTTGGCCATTCTTGTATGGACTTAACCTTGGATTGGTCAACCTTAACTCTTGCAGCACTTACAACAAATCCTAGAAAAACAAGCTCATCTTAACAAAATCGCACTTTTTCACGTTAGAAAATAACATTTCCTTCCCAAGTACTTTTAAAACTTGCCTAAGATGTTCTACATATTCATCAAGATTTCGACTATACACTAGAATATCATCAAAATAAACTACCACAAAATTTCCAATAAATGGATGCATGACATGATTCATTAACCTTATAAAAGTGATGGGTGCATTAGTTAAACCAGAAGGCATTACTAACCATTCGTACAATCCATATTTAGTCTTAAATATGATTTTCCATTCATCTTCCTCTTTCATCCTAATTTGATGATACCCACTCCTAAGATCATATAAGTCTTAAATATTTAGTCTTAAACATGCACCATATAAGTCATCAAGCATATCATCTAATCTAGGAATAGGATGCCTATACTTAATGGTTATATTATTTATGGCCCTACAATCTATATATATACGTGATGAACCATCTTTCTTATGTACTAATAAAATAGGGACAGCACATGGATTCATGCTTTCATGAATATAACATTTTTTAAGCAATTCACTTACCTAACTTTGTAGTTCCTTTGTCTCATCAGCATTGCTTCTATATGCAGGCCTATTTGGAATTTCAGCTCTAGAAATAAAATCAATTTGATATTCAATCATTCGAATAGGTGGTAAACTACTAGGAATCTCCTCTGAAAAGACATCATCAAATTTTTACAAAAGAGAAGAAATAGAACTTGGCAATTCAATCTCTTCAGGGTTAGCTTGACCATTTAGGTAAGCATTTTTATATATCCATCTTTATATATCATGACCAGCAATGGTTTATTACTCAAAATTGCCTTTTTAATCTCACCTAGGCTAAGATTAAAATTTTTCTTTTTCTTTTTCTTTTTTTTCTTCTCTTTTTCTTTTCCACTTTCAGATTTTTCTTTCTCTTTCATGCACTTGGCTTTTTCAATTTGTTTCTCCCCCTCAGCTTTCTCTCTCTTGTGTTCCTCATTCTTAGGTTTAGAATACTTACCTTGACGTGGATGTTCGGTCATACCCTCTTGGATAGGTGGTGAAGCCGTGGGTGCCATGCTTGACTTCTCCTTGAGCCGTTCGGCCTCCCTTCTTTGCTGCACTTGTAATTGGTCTCTAACTACCTCTTTTAAAGTTAATGGCTCAAGTTTAATCTTCTTACCTTTGAATCAGAATACAATGGCATTCTCTCGACCATAATATATGGTGTCTTTATCAAATTTCCATGGCTTTCCCAACAAAATATGACTAGCATGCATAGGCATAGTATCACATAATACAACATCCACATATTTATCAATGTGAAATTTTACCATGGCTTGTTTGTTTACTTGCATCTCACCATTATCATTTAGCCATTGTAATCTATATGATTCGGGATGCTTAATGGTTGTTAACCCTAATTTCTTAACCACAACATTACTAATTACATTTACACAACTTCCACTACCAATTATCATACTATAGATATTATCTTGAATCTCACATCGGGTATGGAAGATGTTTTCTATTTGGAATTTATCCTCATCTTTATACACGGTCAAGACTCTCCTTGCTACCAAACTCAATTTGGCCTTTGAAGCTTTGAGAGTCCCAGCTTCTTCTTGTTCTTTGTCCTCAATTGCTTTATCTACAAATTCAGTTTCAGCTTCAAACCCCTCACTTTCGGATTCCAAGTCTCCATTACCTTTCAACACCATGATTCTCCTATTCAGGTATTGGTTGGCAATATGCCCTCATCCCTGGCATGTAAAACAAACAATATCTCTAGTTCTTGAGGATTTAGGATCAAATTTACCTTCCAACTTGAGTGCTTGAGTTGAATTTGACCTTGTATCCTTCCTGGGCCGATTGGAGCTCTCACCTTCTAGCTTCGGTTTTTGTCTTGAATCAAAGCTAGGATTGCTTCTCTAAACATTTGACCTTGACCTCCCACTGTTGGAAATTCCTCCAAATTGTGAGCTTATATCCCTTCTCTTGAATTGGTTCTCCATTTTAATGGCCACATGAAGCATCTCTTCCAATTCCACATATTGTTATAACTCCACTTGGTTGGCTATTTCTCAATTTAAACCTCCCAAAAACCTTTCCATGGTTGCCTCATAGTCCTCATTCATGCTCAACCTCATCATGAGCATCTCCATCTCTTTGTAGTAGTCCTTCACGGTCCTACTTCCTTGTGATAATGATTGAAGCCTTTGGTGCAGAAACCTATCGTCGGCACAAATCTCTTTCTCATGGCACCTTTCATTTGTCGCCAAGTTGTAATTAATTCAACTCTTCTTTGGGTACTTTCACCATTGGAATGCATAATATCCAAATTTCAAAGCGTCCAATTTAACCTTCTTTGCCTCGGAATAGTTGTGGCAATCAAATATCATCTTCATATGTTCCTCCCATTCTATATAAGCCTTCGAATCGCTTTTTCCCATAAAAGGTGGTATGTTAACCTTAATGTTTCCAAGATCATCATCTTTCTCACGGGCGTGTTTCCCATGGTTTTGTCTTCCTTGGAGTGCAAAAATATCTTCGAAGGTATATTATTATGATCCAATGCAACAAGCCCAAGTCTTACCAGTCCAACAAGGTTTTCATCAACCCCCAGTTATGATGACCCAAGGACCGAGTCCAAATCATCAAAATCAGCCCAGCTAGGCACTCCAAGAACTCAGAAGAAAAAGTCATAGGAAAGAAAAAGAAAGATAAAGAAAAAATTTGTATTGCAGATGAGATAGATGTAGAAGAAAACCTTAGGTTATTTTATGAGAATGCATACAAATTGTTTGATCCTAAAAAGTTATATGAAGAAGGGACAGGCCAGTTTGCAACCAACATGGTCAGATATGCAGAAGAAACTTTTATCTTCGAACTCTTCTTCGAGGTTATCTACATAATTTCCTCCTTCGAATTCCTCCCTAAAAAGGTTCTCGGCCTCCTCGACCTTGACCTTGACCTCCTTGGGGTTCATCTTTTGGATTTGGGCCACCTTGGGAATTCTCAATTCTGCCAATTCTTTGATCTAGGTGACCAAAGTGTTCATTCATCTTTTGAAGTTGTTTCAAAACTGCCATCATGTCGGTAGGTTCACCTCCATTTCCTGTAGCTCTAGAATCCCCTTTGAATCTCACGGATTCCTTTTCAATGTTTCTTAATGAATCTCCTCTTCTTCTTAACCTTGAATCTGTCATGTTAGATAAAATAATGAAAAGAATTTCACTAAATTCACACCCTCATGTGTTTCACTCAAACAAGGTCTCGACACTCGTGTTTCCACACTAGTTTCGGCTTTTGACCCTCTTTTAATCTCATACTCAATTGCCTTTTTCCACCCACTAGAATATTTCAAAGTTCTATTAAAACATACTCAAAATAGCAACCAGATCACAAGTACACCCTAATTAAACTTATCAATAAAATAGCATCTAAAACAAGCAAATACCGAGTGGATTGATAAAACCTGGTCTCGGCCTAACTAACAAAAAACAAAAGTAAATTAATAATGTAATTTTCGGAATCAATAAAAGAGTAGACCAGAATATTTAAGAACCAAAAATTCAAGAATAAAATTTAGAAAAGAGATTCAACAATGAACAAGAACAATTCAAACAAAATATGAAATAGTTGTTGGTTGTAGTTGTAATTCCAATCTTTGTCTCAATTCATTTAACCAATTTTAATCCAAACAATTTTAGCACTCAAAATTCAAAAATCCAGCAACCAAATATTGAATAAATAATCAGGAACTCAGCAATTATAATTGTATTTCTCGAAAACAAACAATACCCAATAATAACCTTACAAAACCAGCTTTTGTGCAGAATTTTTATTTATTTTTATTTTTTATCTTCAACCTTTCTCCTTTTTTTTTTTCTCTCTTTTTTTTTAAATCACTCACAGATTATAAATACCAACTCCCTTAGAAAGAAACAACACCAAAATTGCAATTCTAATGCCAAAATATTGCCAAACCTGATTCACACTTTCAAACAAAAACAATTTCACAAGTTTAAGGATTTTTATGCAATATGCTTTCAAGACTCCTTTTTTTTTATTTTTTATTTTTGAATATATGAATGCAACTAATTAAGATAAAAACAGCAAAAAAAAATCAACAAAAAACCAAATTACTAAGAACTAATTGGCAAAACAACCAACAAACTAGGAAGCAAAATTTGGCTAAGACAAAGAAACAAATTCAGCTACGAAGAAATTTTTTTTATTTTTTTTTAATATGCAGAACGTGGATAGATAGGAAACAACCTTAACCTAATGTTAAAATTTCAGAATAACACAAAACAAAATAAAGCAAATAAGATAGAACAAGCCTGAACAAAATTAAGCTCTGATATCAAATGATACGAATCTAGGTCGACTGACTCCTAAACTTGTATTATATTAGCCCAGATCACAGTTAAGTTCAAGTTCTAATGGTCAACTTAATCTCTAATCAACTTGTGATTAGAAATTTTGGTATATGATGAAGATGCCATAATAGGTGATGGACGTCCTATTGATAAGTCAATTAAAACACGTAATCTCTATTAAGTGTTTTAGGTGTTCAAAGAGAACAAATTCTTCTCATAAATAATTTTTGAATAATAATCTAAGCCCCCTTCTCATTGAAAAATAAGCTTTAAATAGGCTAAAGTTACAAAATAATAAACCCTAAACCTACTAGGTAAATTCGGCCATCATAGAAAGAAATTAGGAAAGTGGCTGAATTTTCTAACATTTTCTAAACTAAATTGGATTAATTAATTCCTTTATTTTGAATTAGAAATTAATTAATTAATTAATTTACAACCAAATAATAAAATTCTAACTTTTAAAATAATTTGTCCAGCAAATAAATAATTAAAAACCAAAATAAAATACTATTTCCCAAAACAAAAGTCAAATTACAAATTAGGAAACTAGCTGACTAGTTTTCAAACTAAGCTGTCTTTGTTGAATCATCAGCTAGTTTAGGCTCTAAATCAGCTCCAATATGCCATGTAGGTTGTCAAAAAGGATTAATATTGGTTCCCATACATTGCCCTTGATTGGAATAAGAAAAACTTGCTTGAACAACAAGAAACATTAATCTTAGCACCAAAATGGTGCATTTTTAGCCAAAATGGAACTCCATGTGCAAATGCCCCATTTGAATAGCTTCGGTTCTGCCTTGGCAAGATTTCATGGTCTTTTGGTGAGTTTAATCATGTTCACAAGTTAACAAAGTAATCCCTTGCTGTTCGGAACCCTTAGATGCACCAAAACAGCTTGCCGAGTCCATTTCCGCATTCACAACTTGGATGCATAAGACAGGCTTTGGATCTTCGGGTATTGTCATGCTCTCTTGAGATTTAATCACACCTTGTATGAAACTAACCAGGTTTTCCTTAAATATCTTAGCTTATGCCCTCGTGATTGGCCCTGTCTTCATTTGTACAGGATTAGCACCCCAACGTTGTACAGATACGGATGGATTCTAATCAAAGTTAGTCCCATAAAAATAAAATTTAAGCATGCTACTAGTTTATGAACTCATATGCAGGAGCACTATACAATGTATAGAAGTCAAAGCCATAATTTATACAGATAAAAAATCAATTTTGACTACACTCGATCAGTTTAGAACTCATTTTGATCTGGCCATAACTTTTTTTATCTAAACTCTAATTTTGGTGTTCTATAAGTTCATGAACTTGTGATGATGTGTACTTTGCAATAATGCCCAGGTCAAAATGAAACTCTAATCATGGCAAAAAGTCTGTTGTGGGGCCCACTCGATCAATTCCTGATCAATTCTAGTTAAACTAGATCATAAATTGAAATTCAGAGCGTTTTCTCGAGGAGGGGTGTTGCATCCTATGTATTGTCTTTTAGTGCATTAGGAAGATTTAATGGGTGGATTTTCCTACAGATTTTGTATTTAGGTTTTTTTTTTTTTTTTCCTAGTTTTTGTTTTCTCCTTCTCGGATTTTTGTATTGCTTTTTCAATTTTATTTTAGTTTTACGGGTTTGATGTAGTGGGTTGCTAACCTTGTTAGAATTCTGCTATCTTTCCCATAGCTCATTCTTATTATTATTAGTTAATATCATTAGTTTTTTTTTTCTTTTTTTTCCAAGCCTGTTACCCCAGGTCCAGGTAGCTGGACCGACTATACAAGTTGCGTGACCCATTCGATTGCGTTCTTTCATTGCTATACTATATAGATTTATCTTATTTCTTTAATTTGTTACTCTTTTATTATTCCTTTTTTATTTGTAATATATATGTTCCTAAATGTTCTTAAAATGCTTTGATGCTAATTGTGGATCTGGGATCTGTATCAGTTTATTTGTTTATTTTATGCTATTTTATTTATGAAGTGATGCAAATTTGTGAAAATTATAGTAAGTGGAAAGAATAAAATGGCTTCATGTTTAGGAATAAGAGTACGTTTTTTCTTCAGAAAACTTTATAAAAGTTTTCACTATAGGAGATATGCTACTGAATTTTCTATAGAATTTTAAGACTTATCTATAAGTTTCGATGTAGAACTCAAAAAGAGTGATCTTGACATTTTAAATTCATCTATTCAAATTAAGAAGACAATAATTAATTCTTCATAAAAATAGTACGTGTCTTTTCTTCCATTATTACATAAAGGAGCAGAAGAGGAAAAAAAATTTGGCTGAGGGAAAATTTTAGATTCTTATTCAATCATTTAACCCTAATTTGAAGGATGTGAGAGTGAGAGATCAGAACCAACCTCCAATTCTTTCATTACCAGAGAGGGTGCCTGTCGTAGTCTCGCCTTTAGTTCCGCACTCAATGCTACCCAGCTGCATGCCTTGTCTACTTGGGTTCAGAGAACCAATCGTCCTATCCCTTTTTTGATTATTTATCCAAATTATTGGAAGTCATAGTATATGGTCCCATTCCATGTTGATGCTTGGAAAAGCTAAAAGAAAAGGAAGCGATTAATAATTCAATGTCAGAAAAAAGAAAAACAAAGAAGCAAATAATTAATCCCCGAGATATATGTAGCTATAATATATACATATATACATATATATATATATATATATATATATATATATATATATATATATATATATATATATATATTTCTGGCCCCAGTAGCAAAAGGTTGTGGTAAAGTCACCATAAACTTATCTAGGCTAGAGGTTTTTCTTCTTCTTTTTTTGTAATTTAAGCTGACGTTTTAAAGCAGCATCTTTTACGTGTTATGTTCTCACGGGACGTCTAACCCACAAGAAACACGTTGATATTAAGCTTTGTTTGTTATCGTGGAAAAGTAAAAGGAAAAAGATGCAGTGAAAAATGAGAAAGAAAATCTATAGGTTTTTGATTAGGAAGGAGAAGGGTCTAGATAAACAAACTAAGGATTGAGTTTCCATTCAAAACAATTCCTCCATATGCTAAAAGGAAAAGCATTCAGTAAAGATCTTTGGCCATAGTTTTTATTTTTAGTTTTTAAAATATTATTTTTGAAAATAAAAAATAGAAAATTAATTTTATTTGTTTCATGAATAAGAGATGTTTGATCGATGGTATTTGAAAATAATTTTTAAAATTAAAAAATAGAAAACAAAAAATATTTTTTTTATATTTTCTAATTTTTTTAATTTTTTTAAAATTATATTTTGAAAATTGATGACTAAATGAGTTTATTTTTTTTTTGAAAATAATTTTGTATTTTGTAGAACATAAAACTATTTTAAAACCAATCGGTCACATATGTTGTACACTTACCATTTTACCTTCATGGGTTTTACGGGATAAAATAATTTTTTTCAAAATTATTATTTTTAATTCATTCATACGTTAGGTGAAAACTGTTATATATATTTGGGAAAGGGACAAAATATATTTACATATAAATTAACAGATTGTTTTGTGCTACTCTGGTTTCCAGTACGTTTTTTAATATAATTTCTTTTTAATTAGCTGTAGTCTATCCAATTCTTGATCCAATATCGGTTAGTTGTGCGTATGTGGAGTACCCAACTAAATTTTGTAAGCATAAGTCAATTTCTTTGGCAGTCAACTTAATTAATCAGTTTCTTTAAATTAATTGATAATTTTAAATTAAATATTAACTACGTTAATATTTCAAATTTACTTCGTCTTTTTTTAAAAAAAATTCATGATCTAATTTGTTTGCCAAAAAAAGAATAAGTAATTTTTAATTTGGTTTTTTTCATATTAATAATAATCTTTTAAATAATAAAATGCTTATGCAATTTATAATGTCATTACATAATAACGGCTTAAAATTTTTTCCTCCCATTTCTATGTGTATACCAAATGAAGGATTGAAAGTAGTCTTTCTATCCTTTATATATCAAACAAGCGGGAAAAATATGAATTTTCCATCCCTCCTCCCATCCTTCCTGTTTCCTCTTATCAAACATGGACTAATGGTGATTGTATTTTGATGATTTAGAATTTGTATTGTAAAACTTTACTTTTCTCTTTTTGTTTTTTTTTTTTAATATAAAAGAGATAAGAATTCAAATTTAAAATGATATATTACAATATATTGTATGAGAAAATTTGACACTGGAGTGTTGTGAAGAGGCATTTCAAACTTTACCATACAGAATATATAATAAAAGAGTTACTATATATATATATATATGCATATATATATTTGTGCAGTAGAGTTACTAAACTTATTTGTTAAATATTCGTTACCAAATTATAATGTAACATATATCCAAAAAAAAAAAAAATTACTTTATTATTAGATTCACTTTTTATGTAGTTAGGTAATATTAATTTATCACTGTCACATTGTTTGGTATAATTTAGTGAAATCAGTATTATTCAATTTGAATTTTTTGACGCAGAAATTTGAAAAAAAAAAAACAAAGAATATAAATACTTAGACGATGGAAGCTTTCAAAAACAAATTATATGAAAGTGTTGTAGCCAAAAAAAAAAAAAAAAAAAAAAAAAAAGAAGAAAAAAAAAAAAAGATGCAAGTGAAACAAATAATAAATAATAAAGAAGATGATTTTTTTTTTTTTTTTTTTTTTTTGGGGGGGTGGGCAAATAAAGAAGATGATTAGCCAGGTTGGACGGTGTTTGTTTTATTTGTCGGCCTCGCTCCTCTAAGTAACATCGAAGAATATACGAACGAAATGATAGTGAGCATGTCAAATGAAGTTTGATAAGTTGGTATGTCTTTTATATTTGTATGTATTAGGGTGCAAAATCAAGACACATAAAAAAGGAAAAATGACTCTGAATATATTGAAAATGTGAATTCTAGAAATAAGTATGTCACTAAAGCAATGTGAAAATAACTTTTCAATTATAATATCAAGAATATTGAATGTCAAGTAGGTAAACTTGCACTTGTATATGTTCTGCTAGACATTATCAAGATTTTTAAAAGGTAAATTTTTTAAAAAAAATCAATTTAAAAAATAAAAAAAATTAATAAAATATATAATTTATTAATAATATTTATAAAAAGATTTTATATATATTATTATTGAAGAACAATTTTACAATTAATTATATATTTATGTAATCTATATTTAAACAATATTATATTTTATATCATATAAAAAGCAATTTATTTTTACATTCTCAAAATGACACATGCAAATTGAAACTAGCTAACGAAATGCAAGGCATGATAGGTATATTTTGGGCAAAATTGCAAGGATAATGGGTATGAATAATAATGATCAATGTTATGGTCACCAATTTGTTAATTTAATAAATGATGACAAAATAATTTATATTGTTTTATTGGTTTACACTTGAGTTTCAGTTATCCTTAAAAAAATTTACTTATACATAATTGGTTTATGTTTTTCAAAATTAAACTATGGTATCTCATTTTGTCATATAATATGGCAAAACAATTTGATAAATTATTTGATGCCCTAGCACTACTAAATAGGTATTGACATTTTAGTATTTATTCAAAACTAACGGAGTCGAATTAGCGTAGCTCACTTAGTTGAGCGCTGGGACCCAAGCCAAGACGTGCTGGGTTCGAGTCATGGGGTGGGGTGGGAACAGGGGACAGCCCCAAAAAAATATATAAAAAATAAAAAAAGAACAAGGCTAATAGAGTCAGAGAGAAAGCCTGTGTTTGTTCCGATAGATGCATTATTATGAATTTATTATTATTATTTTTTGGTAATACGTGTAGATTCATTATGGGAAAGGAGATTTGAATGCAACTATATAGCATCCGTGATATAAAATCTACAAATTAATGATGATGATCATCACAACGCCAAACTAGGAAACTAACAACACTAATTACGCAACGGTATTAAAAAAAATAAAGCCTGCAAAAAGAAAGCCGCAATGTTGAAAATAAAGTATCCGTTAAAATTTTAAAAATATATGATGTTTTCACAAAACATGCAACACTTATTAACAATAATAAGTGGCCTCTTTTTTCGATATCATTTGTTCAATGATAAAAAATTTTAGCCAACGTTTTTTTATAAATAAAGCGTAGTAAAAATAATATATATTGGATGACGCTTTTATTATAAAAACATTGACCTTTATAATTTTATTTCATAATTTATGCTTATTTTATGTAATTTTAGCACAGTAAAAAAGAATAACTATATTAAAAAAATATATAATATTTTTTTATTTTATTTATAAATAAAAAGTGTTAGGCGATGTTTTTGTAAATAAAATCGTCAGCTTTTGTATGTAATTTTCATATCAATATATTTTATGTTTTATTTACATATATTTAAATATTAAATATATTAATTAGAATCACGAATCACAATAATTAATCTACTCATTCAATTTAATTTATTTGTTTTTAAATTTTACATTAATGATTTTAAATTTATCAAAAGTAAGATAATACAATTATTTTAAATTTAAAAAAGAATAGGCAACGTTTTTAAGACAAAAGTTCTGCCTTTTTTTTGTTTTTTGTTTTTACAATTATAATTAATGTTATGTTTACAATTTTAACTTAATTATTGCAATTGTAACTTATTTATTTGTTAAATTAATAGAATTTGATTTTTTTTTTAAATTTCAAGGGATTAGGTAACCCTTTTACCATCAAAAGCATCGCCTATATACCTTATTTTTAAACCCCTTTTTTTTAATGTTATGTTTTATTCTTATGTGTGTGTGTATATATATATATATATATATATATATATATATATATATATATATATATATATATAAATTAGAAAATAAGTGGTTAATGAAGTAGCAAGATAGACACGATATAGAAATTAAGATTTGAGATATCTATGGATGCCTGGCTTATAAAAACATGAGGAGAGTAGTTTGTCCATTAGATAGTATTGTTGCTATATGTTTTGCAATTCAAAGAATTTAATGTTGATTCAATGATTGCTTTTAAAAAGTTAAATATAGTGTGTGAAGATATTGGTAATACAATTTAATATACTAATTAGTAATATGAAACAAAAACTAACAGAGTTTTTTTTATTTTTTATTTTTTATTTATAATAATTATTGGAAGAATAATAGGCAATGTTTTTTATGGAAAAAATGTAGCCTATGTGTATTTTTTTTTTTTGAAATTTTTATTATTGCTATATTTGTAATTTTAATTTAATTATTGCGATTTTTTTTTCAATCATAACTTAATTATTTATTAAATTAATAGAACTTGAAAAAAAAAACTTTTTTTTTTTTAAAATTTCTAGGGATTAGCTGACGCTTTTACCATCAAAAGTGTCGCCTTGATAAAAGTGTTGCCTTGGTAAAAGCGTTGCCTATGTATCTTATTTTTAAAATTTTGGTTTAATGTTATGCTTTATTCATATATATATATAAATAAATTGGGAATAAGTGATAATGAATTAGCATGATACATACGATACATAAATTAAAGCTTGAAATATCTGTGGATACCTGACTTGTGATAACTAAGATAGGAATTACTCATAAATGTTCTAACATTTAGCAAAACTTTAAAAAAGCATTGCCTATTCCAAAATCTAGCGATGCTTTTTAGAAAAAAAAAATATATCGTTTATTTGCATATTTAGCAACGCTTTTATTAAGAAAGTGTCATCTTTTGTTTTTTCTTTAATTTGGAAGCTACTTTTAGTTTTGTCAAATTATGATTGTTTAATAATTAAATTTCTATAAAATAATTAATAGATAACAAAATTCAAATAAATATTTGCATAATAAACTAATATTTCAAATAAATTAAATATTAATTCATATAATAATTTTATTATTTTAAAATTAATAATTTAATAGATAGTTAATATAGTTAATACATAGTTAATAGATAATAAATAAAATATGATAAAAGTTAATTCTTTTGAAAATTTTAATAGATAGCTAATAAAAATATAAAACAAATATACTAAAATATTAATTAAATATATTAATTGGTAATATGAAGCGAAATAATTATTCTATTTATTTAATTTATTTATGTATCAATTTTAAATTAATAAAAATTTGACAAAATTAATTATTTTATAATTTAGAAGCATTAGGCGAGACTTTTAACATTTAAAGCATTACTTATTATCTTAATTTTTGAAATTTTAATTAATTTTATGTTTTATTCATATGTATAAATATTAAATATAATTAATCAATTTATTTAATTTATTTATGATTCAATTTAAAATTAATTATTTTTTAAATTATTAAAAGTTTGACAAAATTAATTTTTTATAATTTAAAAAAATTAGACGACTTTTTTAACATAAAAAACATTACCTATTGTCTTAATTTTTGATATTTTAAGTAATTTTATATTTTATTTATTTGTTTATAAATATTAATAGATAGTTAATAAAAATATGATAAATTTAATTATTTTGAAAATGTTAGAGTGACGCTTTTCATAATAAAAGCATCACTTATTTTTTGGAATTTTGTCTTTTAATTTTTTATTCATTAAATGTACCATTTAGAATATAAATCAAATATACTAAAATATTATAAATAAGTAGCAATATACATGAAATGGATAAAATATTAAATAAATTAATTTTTCTTTCAAATTTTAAAATCATTTGTATTTGTCTCCAATTTTTTCAAACCTCACCATTTGATATTTTAAAATCATCATTAACATTTAAAAAAATATTGGGCATATTTTTCAATTCCCACCTTTTCACTAAGTACAATCCCTAAAAAATCTAAGCTTTGCAGTGCTTTAAGAAGAGTTGAAAAGTCGAATTAACTAGGTTTTGTGGGTTTTTTATTTCTTTTTCCCCTGTCATCGTCGGCAAGCATATATTTACTGGTTTTTCTTTCATTTTGAATGGCCATATTAGGTTCATTGATGGGTTTTCCTTTTTGGCCATTTTTTGTTTTTCTTATTGGGTTGCTGTCATTAGTAGATTTCTTGGTGTGTTTGTTGTTGGATTATTATGCTATATAGGTTGCAGGTGGAAAAAACTTAGGTCGTGGGTTTTTTTTTTTTTTTTTTTCAACTTTAACCTGTGGGTTTTCTTAATCTTGCTTAGGTTGATATTTTGTTTGGATTTTGTCGTGATTTTGCTTTAGATTGGAATTTTGCTCTTGGTTTTGCATTAGGTTGGGGTTTTCATTTTGATTTTGGCCACTCGTTGTGGAGTGAATTGGGTTAGCATGATAATCGAAGTTTGCTCCATTGGAGTGACCAGCTTGGCCTTAAGTTGTGTTTGGATTTAGTTATCGGGATTGTGTTGGATTTTGCATCGTTGAAAAATGTACGCTTAATTTTATTTTTTTATTGATAATATCAAATTGAATCATTATATGAGTTTGAATTTCATATTTAAAATGAGCATTATTAGTTGTTAATTTATATACTTGTTATCTTACACATATAATTTTTATCTAATATTATATTTAAATTAATATTTATAAATTTAGACTCCTAAATAGTTTGAGAACGCCGAATGTAGTTATTACATCATGATGATATAAGAGATATCATTAGGAGAAATGTACACCGGCAAAACTTATGAACAATAGTAATTTTCACGTTTTAATATAATTAATTACTTTACAATAATTAATATTTATTTATTTTGTATATGTTTAAATAATTTTTTAACATAATTTTTTCATGTGTAGTGTGAGGATGTAACTTAGTCATAAGATAATATCAATCAGTTTAGAGTTGAATGGGTATCAATTATGATGTCAAACCTTTCATCTCAATGACTATGATAGTTTAATTGCTTTTGTTTGTACATAACTATATAACATAGTTGACTAAATTATAAAAATATTATATGAGTTAATATTTAATTAATTTATTTGAAATATTATTTTGTTATGCAAACATTTATTTTAATTCTGTGGTCTATTAATTATTTTATATGAAGCTAGTTATTAAACAATCCGAATTTGACAAAATTAAAAGCATCATTCAAAAAGAAAAAAAAAAGAAAAAAGGAGAAAAGCCGATGCCTTTTAATAAAAGCATAGGCTATTGCACATTTTTTTATTGATACTTATGTTAAAAGCGTCGGGTATTTTATAACTTTTAACAATAATTTTTAAAAAACGTCACTAAAAATCTATAGAAGAGCTGGTGTTTTTTTGTAAAGCATCGCTAAATGTTCATATGATAATTGATGCTTTTTTGAAAAAGCGTTAGCTATTAATGTACATTTAGTAACGTTTTTTTAGAAAAACATCAATATTTTTAATATATTCAACTATTCTATTATTAAACAAATGTGTCAGCTTTTCTTGAATATTAAATGATGCTTTTCAAAGTTTCAACTTTTTATTGTTAATTTTAGTGACACCATATCAGACGATGCTTTTTGAAGCATTGATTTTTATTTTACATGATGCATTAATTGCGTTTTCTGTCACTACGATTCTTATAGGGCATCTAGCCAATTTTAAAAATGAAGATGAAATAATTGATGATTAATTTAGTGATAAAGTGAAAGAAGAATTTTACAGAAAGTGATTCTTTCGTGCTTTTAATTTTCAGTGAAACTTCTCTTCAAAAAAAAAAAAAAAAAAAAAAAGAAGAAAAAAAAGAAAAAGAAAAAGAAAAAAACTGTAATAAAATCCTCCCAGCCGGGACCCATTTTATGGGAAGAGAAAATGAGGATTGCCCTCTTGAGCCGTTGGGTTAGTCCCACGCTGAGATCCACCGCACGCTTTTTTCACATAAACACGCATTTTGGTTTTGAATACTGTCGAAAATAAAAACATCTATTTTAATGGCCTATATTTTTCACTTCTAAAAATTATCAAAACACATGATTCCCACCGATTACACAATCCGAATATAAGAGCATCTGCATTGGTCTCCAATGAAATTTTTCTAAAATTAAATATATTGGTGATGTGTGATATTTGAAGGTTTTATTTTTTCATTTTGTTTTCTTAGTTTTATTCCTTTTTTCTTTTTTTTTCTTTTTTGTTTGGAAATTTTAGGCTAGCTGAAATACAGCCACCATCATCGCCAGGGCTGGACACAACCTGAACCAGATCAGTCAAACCGAAATAACAATTAGGGTTGGATTTTTGCCTATAATTAGTTCATTCAATTTGGTTTAAAAATAATCCAAATTGATCAGAACTAATATATTTTATATAATTTTATTAAAATTAATTATATTTCTATGGTTTCAAATATTTAATTAAATATTTTAATAATATTAAATTTAAATTACTTAAAAGAACTCTTAAAAAATTTTAAAAATATTAAAAATTAAAAATAATAAAATATTTAATCTAACCGAACCGAATCGTGGATTCAATTTGGATTTTTTTTTTTCTATGATTCATGACAAACTTTGAATCAAACCTAGAAACCAAATTCAAGTCTTCCAGAAACCAAATTCAAATCCTTTTCAACAAATAGACAGAAAAATTAACAACAAGCATTATCCAGAATAGATTTGCTAAAAAATTCTCAAGTCTTTAACTTAAAGAAAAAATGTGTTAGATCTTAAAAATTGACCAAAAGTGAATAGGAAAAATAACAAAGGCCTTGAAGTAACAAATTGGAAAGCCAAAATTTGACAGTGCCGCTAACTCGAAGTGGCGGTCGTTGAAGACGAAGTGCGAATAGCGAGTGCTACAATCTATGGTGTATATTTGGTCCAGCTTTCTAGCCCAGCGCATCCTCATTTCTAATCAAAGAACTGAGTCTTGTAGAATAGGAAAAAAAACCAAAAGAGACCTAATATTCTTTGAAAAATTAGTAAAGTAAATTAAATAATTAAGTTAGCCTATACAACAAACCTTTTAAAAATAGAAAGCCTTTAAGACATTTTCTATTTTTTTTTTTTTTTGTTGCCACATGATCAGTTTGAAGTTTCTCTATGGAATCATTGAAGAATTTTTTTTTTTTTTAAACATTATCTATTTATGTATATAGCAAGACTTTTTGAACAATGAATGGAATTATTGAAGATGGCTCTATTCTTATACACTCATGTCTAATACCGTTTGATGTGACGCAATCATTACTCAATCAATCTATTATCATGCTAATTACGTAATCAAGTTATAATAATGTACAAGTCGATAAAACATGTTAATCATATACCAGTTATATGTGCATATATATATATATATAATTTTTTTTTACTAAAGTAGCCGAATTGATAATTTGCTTTTTTCCTTGTGATACCTTGTGTTACAGTTTCAATTGTGTCCTATTATATTATATTATGTTATAGTCCAATACTCTTTATAAAAAAGTGGTGGTTATAATGGCCTTTGGTCATTCATTCCACCAAAAAGAAAAACATCTTTTCATTTTATAGGACACCGAGCTTGAGGTGGCATTTTGAGGGAAGGTTGGTCATTTCTTAAATTGACTAAAACCGCGAATCAAATGCAGGCCTTTATAAAAAGTCCTGGATCTTATACCAACTTTGATATGAGAACAAATTAATAACATATATAATATGTGAGTGCAGCCTCTATAATTTTTGCCATAATTAAATCTGACGTCACGGGTCACTTTGACTAATTTAATTTTTATTTGAATCTACTTTGTTGGAGAAAAGTATAAAGAAATGACGATATCTGAGAAAAAAATCTTTGAGATTCTAAATTTCCAAAATTTAATAATTCTATTCAAAAAAACAAATATACATGTAGACATATTAAAAAAAAAACAAAAAAAAAAAAAGGTTGGATCTGCATGCATGTGTGGGATCCAACCATGCACTTGTGTGAAAATGTTAAAGAAAATATAAAAAAAAAAATAAAAATGATGAGCCACCTTTTAATAATTTAAGCTTTTGAAAAGAGATAATTTTTTAAGTCCTAGATTCATAATCCAATAATACCATAAAAAAAAAAATCCTTTTGAATAGATCAAAGAATGTTAAAAAACAATATAAAAAAAGATGATGACTCATCGCTTAAGATATTGGATAAAAAAGTAACTCACTTGGATCTAGCTAAGACATGCAATGACATATATATATATCTATATATATATATATATTAATATTCGTTCTCCGTTCACAAGCTATGCATATCATCAACTTCAAGTAAAATACTCTATTAATTCCCATATGCAGTTGGGTTTCCTGGCTAATAATTAGAATTAAGGTAGATTTAATTCATGATCTTCTCATCTTCAAAAGGTGGTAAGTAGATTTTGCTACTTTTGTACTGTGCATCCTTCTGCAGAATTATATCGATCAGTCTTTAAGGTTGGGACTATATTTCCATTTCATAGAAAAAGCTTAATTAGCTTCTTTTTCTTCTTAGCTCCTTAATGATTTTAATATAAGCTTTACATAGTTCTTTTTTTTTTTTTTTGTTTTTGTTTTTTTTTTTTTTTTTGGTTGTATCATCGAAGTTCTGGTAATCAGTTCTGGTTTTGTGTGGTTTTACTATATCAGAGATGGAGTGGTACTGTTTCATTATTAATTAATATTCTTATAGATTGTGATGGAGCTAGCGAGCTAGTGTTTCGTATATATAGTACTAGTTGAAGGTCCAATTCATTTGGGAAAAAGAAAAAAAATAAAAAATAAAAAAGTAGCGATATAATACTAGATAAAGGTCTAATTGTTTTTTTTTTTTTTTTTTTTCCTAAAAAAGAAAGTAGAAGTTAAAGGTCTAATTCTAATATTTATTTTGGAAATTTAATCCTAGTTTTATGTGGTTAAACTCAAGGCCTGGTAGTGAAAGACACGATGGTGCGATTGTCGCTTGCTTCTTAAAGGACCCCAAGGTATGTTTGATAAACGAAAGTATATTTAATTAGTTACTGATAAGGAATATTTGTCATGAGGGCTTTCAGTCACCATAAAATGGAATGAGGATCATTCTCATTTTTTAATTTTTATTTTTTACATGTGCTTGTTTTTCAATTCCAACTAGGAATAGATTATTAATCCAATGGATATCATATAAAACCATTTTGTTAACAAAAAAATTTAAAAGAGAATTAAATTCAAATAAAAAATATGAATATATATATATATATATATATATTTCCGCCATTAAAAAAACAAGTATACAAGGATATTAAAAATGCAAACAGAGGATCTTGGTCCAACAATATTATCATAACATTTTTCGCTTTTTTTTTTTTTAGTTAGCTTATTATTTTAAGCCATAAATTTTCATGAAATTTGAGTTTTTGGGATATAGTATTAAAGGATTACAGAATTTGGTGTAGTTTCAACCACAAAAACCTAAACATATGGTGTATTTTTTGGAGATCTTCGAACTTACTGTCCAATTTTCAGTTTTACATATCCAAAAATTTGTTTGAAGTCAATATATAGTAAATGTATCCACGTCTAACTTTCTCTATTGCTTTATTATTATTATTATTATTATTATTATTATTATTATTTTGTAAAGAGACAATGAATATACATTTAGCTCTTATAGTATGGGTAACATATATGAAATCATATTAAATTTTAAATTCTCCTATGCCGTTCACACAATCATAAAATGCTAAAGGCCTTGTTAGTGTTTGGTTAGTATCAAGATACTGAAACTCACAAGTAATTAAATTAATTTGTATTTTAAGAATTGCGGGTAGAATTATCTTTGACAAAATATATAAGAGTAGCTCCAAAACAGTCTCAATGATACCTTTCTGGGATGGACCACTTTCCATCCTACTTTTCCACTTTTGAAAATTAGTTTTCCCCACTTTCACAATTTTCTCTTTTGAAAATTATCCAAATATTACAAAATTTTACTTTCCTAGAAATTTTTAGTTTCCTACTAGGTTTGACATTTTCCGAATGGAATCTAAGGTTTTACAGTGAAAAATGATATGGTGTGATTTTAACTTCTTTTTAATTAGGAAAGAAATGGAAATGCAAAATTTGGAATGTAAGTGCATTTTCCTTCTAATTTAATTTTAATCACATGCTGACATAGCAACTCATAGTTTATTTCTTCACAAAAAAAGAAAAAGAAAAAAGAAAACTCATATAGCGGTTCTTGTATTAAGGTTTCTGACAAATGTTTATGATGAATCATCATGGTCAACGAAATGATATAATCTGATGTTGGATAAAAGATGAAAAGTTAAAATCAATTATGGATTTAAAATTTTTAACTTCACATCATCATTGGATTCAACCATTTTAATGGCCAGGATTTATCATAAATATTGGTCGAAAACCTTGATACAAGGGAACCCTAGCCATATATTTATATCAGCTACACATATATATCTAAAATCAAGTTCTGCTATTTGTTACAATTAGTAACAATCACAATCATATGTAGCAAACTTTATTGGAATATTTAATTTTATTATTTTTTATTTTAAAATTCTAAAAATAAATTTTTTTATGGTAATCATTTAAATTGCTATTTGTCATGGATATTACACTGACAAATAACATTTTTCACCTAAAGCCTAATTTTGAATATCAAACAGAGAAGGTATTAATTAGCTAATTAAATTCAATTTATAAAACTAGATAATCCGTATAAGACAAATTATTCAAATGATCTATTTATTCCAGTTCTTTCGTATTAAGTTTAGTTGCTTTTAAGGAATAAGATTAATACATTATAATTGCTATCAAAATTGATATTTAAAAATATATAAATGGTTTGCTGGGTCTATTTAAGCTTTGACTTTTCCGTATAGTAATTTAATAGTTTACTAGATCCATTTAGGTCACTAATGAACTTTTAAGTCTGAGTCCCAAAATGGTCCTCTTTAGGTTGATTTTCACTTGGGAATTACTATATACTATATATAGAAAGAAATCATACTTTAGTCTTTTAATGCAATGTAAAGTTGTTGAAGTTTATCATCTATATATATGGATATATATATATATATATATATATACAATCCGATTTAGATGAGGATATCCTAACTTTTGAGAATAAATTGAACTTTATTTGCAACTTTTAGATTGCATGTTAGATCGAATCCATTATGTAAATACATGAAAATGAAATTCAAAAACTGTAAATACACCCATTCATATTCAACTTTTTCCTACGTCACCAGTTATCAAAGATCAACCATGACATAGCTTCCAAAAGATTAATTATATATATATATATATATATATATCTATATACAGATATGTATGTATATATATTTATATATGGTTCAACCTTGAAGGTGCCCACAGAAAAAGTTAAGAAAAGACATGGATGTTGAAGATCTATTGGCTTCTATAGATACGGGGAGAATCGAAACTTGCCAGAGCCGCTATGAAATGGAGAGTGATCTTAAAGAGCAAGGGCCTCGACTGAGCAAAAAGAAGATAGTAGTGTTAATGGAGCTTGAGAGATTGTATATTATGGATGATGATAGCTTGAGAGAGAGAGAAGTTAGGAGAGCAAAAAAAACGTGTATATATTTCTGGTGTATATGACAGAGAGATGAGAGTATATTTTTTGCTTACATAATGACAAAATGTAAATGATTACAATTCTGTTATATAAAAAGCATAAATCTGTATTTTCTCTCTCTCACACTTTCATGCACTCATTTTCTCATTCTTCTAGTTAGTTCCACGTGGCATATAAGCCACTGTGAAATACACCTGTATGATCTCATTTTAATATTTGCTTTAGCCTCCACGTCAGCACAGCAGGTTATATTCCAACACTCCCCTGTAACCTCTGTGCTGAGACAACTCCAAGCTTTTCCCTCAAATAATTGAATCTGTCCCTTGGTAATGATTTGGTAAATATATCTGCAATTTGTTCTTTGGAAGCACAAAATGTCAAATCTACAACTCCATTCTGCAAGGCCTCTTTGATGAAATGATATCTTCTGTCTATGTGTTTAGTTTTCTGGTGAAAGACTGGATTCCTTGTGATGGCAATGGCTGAGGTATTATCACAGTGTAGAGGTGTAGCTCTCACTTGCATTTCACCAAAATCTTCCAACATAAACCGAAGCCAAATGGCCTGTGCAGTTGCTTCTGAGGCACTTATATATTCTGCCTCAGCTGTAGAGAGTGCTACACAATGTTGTTTAACCGAAGCCCATGAGAATACACCACTACCAAAGCTAAATGCATATCCAGATGTGCTTTTCATATCATCCACAGAACCACTCCAGTCACTGTCACAGTACCCTACTAAAACAGCTTGTTGTCCCTTGACATATTCTATTCCATAATCTAAGGTACCTTTGACATACCTTAATACTCTTTTTGCTATACCAAGATGCTTCTTTGTGGGACAATGCATGAACCTTGCCAGTAAACTTGCAGCAAACATAATATCTGGTCTTGTTGCTGTCAGATATAGAAGACTTCCCACTACCTTTCGATAAATCTCTTCATCTGCAGTTCCACTTCCATCTTCCTTGCTGAGTTTCTCATTTGCAATTAATGGTGTAAGAACTGGATTACAATCAGTTAAGCCAAACTTGTTCAGCAATGTAGAAGCATATTTTTTCTGGTGCACGAAAATGCTGGAACTTGTTTGTATTACTCCCATTCCAAGAAAATGATGTAACAAACCCAAGTCTGTCATTTCATATCTTTTCATCATATCTGCCTTAAACCAATGCAACATTTCATCATCATTTCCTGTATACACTATGTCATCAACATATATGGCTGCAATGAGTATTCCTTTTTCTCCCCTGGTCTTTGTATAAAGAGTGGCCTCACTTTGACTCTTTTGAAAACCACCCTCACTGAAATATGCATCAATCTCACTATACCAGGCTCGAGGGGCCTGTTTCAATCCATATAATGCCTTATGCAGCTTGTATACTTTATCCTCATGCCCTTCAATGACAAAACCATCTGGTTGTTCTACATAGACCTCTTCCTGCAGCACACCATTTAAAAAAGGCTGACTTAACATCAAGCTGGTACAATTTCCAGCTTTTGTGAGCTGCTAAAGCAATTAAGGTCCTAATTGTGTCAAGTCTTGCAACAGGGGCAAAAGTTTCATTAAAATCCACTCCTGGTTTCTGTGCATATCCTTTAGCCACTAACCTTGCTTTGTTTTTCTGAATTGAGCCATCAAGATTAAGTTTTGTCTTGTATACCCATTTAACCCCAATTACAGGCTTATCTGCTGGTCTACTCACCAACTCCCAAGTTTTATTTTTCTCAATCATCCTCAACTCATCTGTCATTGCATTGATCCAAGACTGATTTTGTGCTGCTTCATTGTAGTCTTCGGGTTCAATGATGCAATTGTTGCATTTTGCCAGAATATCAGTCAAATTCCTCCATTTTACTGGTGTATGATCATATTCAGCATGCTTTCCACTTGTTTCAGTGTGTGTAGGGTCAGTGCTAGTACCCCTAGGTGCATATGAACTGTCCCTGCTGCTGCTTGTAGTCTCCCTTGAATTTTGCACAATTTGAGCTGATTTTTCTGGTGTATAGTAAGTGTCTTTGAATGCTGGATTCACTTCTTCTGAGACTTTACAACCATCCTTGGTTGCTGTAATTATCCTTCCTCCATTATTTCTCTCATCTTCCTTCCAATTCCATGAGCTTTCTTCATCAAATATAACATCCCTTGATAAAATCAATTTTTTAGCTATAGGATCAAATATCCTATACCCCTTCTCACAGGTTCCATAGCCAACAAAAATTCCTTTCACACTTTTTGAATCCAATTTCTGCCTTGTTTCAGCTGGTACATGAACATAACAAATGGATCCAAAAATTTTCAAATGTCCTACACCAGGTTTTCTTCCACTATAGGCTTCGAAAGGTGTCACCCCATTCAAGGCTTTAGTAGGACATCTATTTAGCAGATAGACAGCTGTGTGAACAGCTTCTCCCCACAAGTAGTAGGGCATTTGTTTATCATGTAGCATGGCCTTGGCCATTTCAATGACTACCCGATTCTTCCTTTCAACTACCCCATTCTGTTGAGGAGTGTAAGCCACTGTTATTTGTCTTTGAATTCCCTCAGATTCACAGAATTTTATAAACTCTGCAGACAGAAATTCTCCTCCTCTATCACTTCTTAGACACTTAAGTTTAAAACCACTTTGCAACTCAACCATTGCTTTAAATTTCTTAAAACAGATAAGAGCTTCAGATTTGTTTCTTAAAAAATACACCCAAACCATGCGTGTGCAGTCATCTACAAACAGCATAAAATACCTGTTTCCAGCAAGTGTCTCTGTTTGCATTGGTCCACACAAATCTGTATGAACTAATTGCAGTGGCTGATCTGCTCTCCATGCATCATTCTTTTGGAAAACTTCTCTATGTTGCTTTCCAAATTGGCAGCCTTCACAGACCTTCATCGTTTCTCCAAGCTTTGGCAATCCCACAACCATATCCTTCCTTTTTAATTCAAGCAAAGCATTTGAATGAAGATGTCCCATTCTTTTATGCCAAATTTCCATACTCAGCTCAGTTTGAACTGTTAATGCAACCTGCTCACACGATGTCATAGTCAACGGATAGCATCGATTTGTTTTTGCTTTGACTTGCACAATCAGATTCTCAAGCGTAGGTCCATCATACACATGACACATTCCACCACCAAATGTCAGATAATAGCCATGCTCATCCATTTGACCAACACTCAACAGGTTTTCTTTCAAGCCAGGTAAATATAGTACCTCTTTGATATGTCTTTTTCCCTTGTCAGTGTCAATCACCAATGTTCCTTTCCCAGCAATATTCTCTAGTGTTCCATTAGGCATTTGAACCCTTCCAAACATATTTCTCTTCACATCAGTCAATAAACTGATATTTCCTGTCATATGGTTGCTGCAGCCACTGTCTATGTACCATTCACTGTTTTTGCTTGAGTCATGAGTCTCACTTGCTGCATAAAACATATTCCCTGTCATTTCCATCTGATTTGTACAATTGGCTTTCTGCACATTTCTTCCAATTGTACATTCTCTTGCCCAATGTCCAAACCTGTCACAATTATAGCATTTTGGCTTGCCTTTAAATCTACATTCTCCAAAATGATACTTGCCACAGGTTCTGCATTGTGGTTTTGAATTATCTTGACTGCTTCCAACCTGCCATCTACTCCCTCCGTGAACAGTGTTGGCAGCATGTGTGTTTGTCATTTGAGCTCCATGAAACCTTTGCTGAAATTTTTGTTTAGGTTCCCATTTCTTCTCTTTTGAGGACCATGACTTCTGAAACTTAGCTACATTAGATTGTGACACTCCTTTGTTTTGTATTTTGGAATTCACAGACAATGTAGAGAATGCTTTCTCTGTGGAATCAGTAACTTGCTGGTCAAGTCTCTGCTCTTGACTCTTCAAAATCGCAATTACTTCTTGAAATTCCACTGATGTCAAATCCTTAGTATTTTCTATCACCAAACAGATTGGTTCATATGCTTTTGTTAAGCTAATTAATACCTTTTGAACCATTCTTTCATTTGACAGTGTCTCTCCAAACGTTTTCATCTGGTTTACTAGATCATTTAGTCTTGTAAGATAATTGGACAGTGTTTCATCATCCTTCATCCTAGTGTATTCGAAATCTCTCCTTAAACTTTGCAATTTCACAGATCTTACCTGATCTCCACCGTGAAATTCTTTGTACAAGAGCTCCCAAGCTTCTTTTGCAGTCTCTGCATTTGCTATCCTTGGAAAAATTTGATCAGAAACAGCACCTTGAATAATCCCCAAAGCTTTTGCATCCTTCATGTAAGACTCCATCATCTGTTCATCATCTTCACTTGCTGAGCTTCCTTCAGCCTCTTCGATTTTCCCCTTTAGCTTCCCAGCAGAAACTGGAATTCCTTTCTCCACAAATTTCCAAAGCCCGAAGGATTTGAAAATGGTGACCATCTTGATTCTCCAAAATTCATAGTTCTCTCCTGAAAATATAGGAGCCCTTACTTCAGATCCAGCCATTGATGCTTCAGATCTGTAATACTAGCCTACACTCTTCAATCGAGCTCAGAATTGCTCGAGCTCTGTTTCTATTTTTTTTTTTTTTTTTTTTTTTAGAGCACAGTATTTACTCCCAACGCAAATTCAACCAGCTCTGATACCATGTTAATGGAGCTTGAGAGATTGTATATTATGGATGATGATAGCTTGAGAGAGAGAGAAGTTAGGAGAGCAAAAAAAACGTGTATATATTTCTGGTGTATATGACAGAGAGATGAGAGTATATTTTTTGCTTACATAATGACAAAATGTAAATGATTACAATTCTATTATATAAAAAGCATAAATCTGTATTTTCTCTCTCTCACACTTTCATGCACTCATTTTCTCATTCTTCTAGTTAGTTCCATAACACGTGGCATATAAGCCACTGTGAAATACACCTGTATGATCTCATTTTAATATTTGCTTTAGCCTCCACGTCAGCACAGCAGGTTATATTCCAACAAGTAGAGCATTCTATTTCTATGGATGAGCTGAAAATAGAGCCACAAATCAGCAAGCGTTGGTCTATATTAAGGGTTCCATCACACGTACGTGAAGTTGATGAGAAGGCATATAACCCCAAGATTGTCTCCATAGGTCCGCTTCATCATCACAGCATTAATCCAGCTTTACAAGCCATGGAAGCTCAAAAGATGCGGTTCCTCAAGCGCCTTTTAGAGCAAAACAATCTATCCAAATCAGATCTTGAAAAAGCTATGGGAGAATTGGAGGCTAGGACTAGAGAATGTTACTCAGAGGTCTTTGATGATATCAAAAGTAGTGAATTTGTCCAGATGATGGTGCGTGATGCCTGCTTCATTGTGGAGCTCTTCCGCTTACACGAAAAGATTTATGAGGTACTAACTTTCTATTAATACGTAAATTTTCTCTAAAATTCTTTTAACTAGAAACTCCATTTTTTTCCTTCCTTTTCCATTCAAATTTCTCACTTTAATTCAAACACAAACTTAACGTATATTGTGGTGGGTTTAATGTCTTTTACCTCACAGTGTATACATAGTTGGCCCCACATTCTAACACTTACTTTTAGCAATGATGATAATTTAAAATTTTAATAAATAACCAAATAATTATCAATAAGTATTTTATTTTTTTTCTGAAAAAGGCACATATATTTTCGTTGATAAAGTATACTTTATAATTTAGAGTAGAAATAATTTACTTTCAAGTACCATTTTCGGCTCATCACTTACTTATGGGCTTAAAATGATATTTAAAAAATGGTATTTAAATATGCTCTATATATATATATATATAGTCACTTTCTCATTAGAAAAATTTTCAATACATACTAGTATACATGCTTCGGTCACTAGGTTATTAATTTCTATGTAAAACACTCACTGTTTGCAGGGAATAGAAGTAGAGGAACCCATGTTCGGAACACGTTGGATGGTACCAAATATAGGTCGTGATCTACTAATGCTCGAGAACCAATTACCCATGTTTGTATTGCAGAAAATGTACTTGATGAGTTCCTCAAGCACTTCTAGTCCAACGACTTCACTGAACAAGCTTGCACTTAGGTTCTTTGAAGGCTTGAGACTTGGTAGGGACAAAATGCCTAGCGAAAAGCTCAAAATTGAAAATGAGTATCAGCATCTACTGGATTTATTCCATTCTAGCTTTTTTCCAAGGCATGACACTAATCCTTCAAAATTTTCAAAGGAAAAGGATATTGAAAGACTTCCTGGGAAGGGTTGGGTTAATAGTGCCACAAGGCTTGATTTTACAGGCATTAAACTGAAATGCAAATTGCGCTATAATCATCTGCTTGATATGGAGTTTAAAGGGAAAGTGTTAAAGATCCCCACTATCTACCTTAATGATGGCACTAGCCCTCTGTTAAGAAATTTGATAGCTTTTGAACAGAGCAACCGATATGTTTCAGCTTATTTTACATGTCTTGCTGTTTTTTACGATAGTATTATAGACACACAAAAAGATGTCAACATTCTTCGCAACGTGGGGATTATCAAACAGGTAAAAGGCGGCAACAATGAAATACTTGATCTTTTGAATAGTCTTAGCAAAGAGCTAGAGTTTGACATGGAAGATTGTTGCATGATAATGCCACAAATTGATCAAATAAACTATAAATGTCGATCATGGAAGGCCATTTTGAAGATCAAAATTTGGTCGTGTCTCTCTCGTTTGGACTATCTATCTTATGTTTTAACCTACCTTACCATTGGCCAGACTGTTTTTACCATTCTCTACAATTATAGTTGATCATTGAGAATACACCTCTAGGTCGATTAAAAATATATACATAGTGTTAATATATCGAAGCTTTTCTTTTTTTTTGTTTTTGTTTGTTTATTTTGGCTTTTTTTTGTATGTGTGGTGCTTTTATAATAGCATGTAAGATATGAGAATAATGGATAATGTGTAAACTTGTATTTCTTGCATTGTGTACATCGATTTAAATTTAGAGCGTATTGACTCTTTGATAAGCCTTGACAACTATAGGATGGTTTACATGATATAGTTTCTATTATCTAACATAACCAATTCTAACAGATAGCTTTGAAGTAATAGAACTTAATAAACTGATGGTCCCCTCAAGTGACATTGGCCAAGTGCACATAGTTTGAACTTGTGTCGTAGGAGAATGAATCGTGAGTTGGGAACCACCTTTGTTAAGATGTCAGCTATCTCTTCTTAACTTGGAACGTATTTGACTTGTATATATTTATGAATAACTTTTGCACCAAAAAAAAAAAAAAAAAAAAGAACATTGATTTTGATATATTTTGTTCAAGAATGGTACGTAACTTGGATTCGAAGCAAGATAACCAGCTTCAAGATTGGCACACTATAGAATAGGTGCCTATTAGCATGGTATCAAGGCTCTAGGCATTAAGTTAATTGGGGGTTCTTCATTGTTGTACAATTTATCGTGTGTTTTTCCTATCCTTATCTATCAATTTCTGGGAAATAATTATATTTTATTATCTTCTCATATAAAATTCCTTCTTAATGCAACTAGGATGAATAAAGTGTAGTTTCAAGCGAGTATCTAGCTAGAAGCTCCTAAAGCCAGCCTATGAAGACAATATTGTTAAGCATCTAGCTCATGGTATATGTAACATGTAACATCCCGTCTCGAATTAGCGGAAATTTTTACATTGATGAGGGTTGATCGAGTTTGACTGTTGATCAATTGGGTTAAAATGTTGACTTTTTGCTCAGGATGGAATTTAGCATTGACCAAGGCACCATTGTGGAGTATACATCGATCCGAGTTTGTAGACTAGTAGCACATTGAAAACGAAGCTACAGTTTAAAAGTTACGAGCTAAATAAGATACAATCCGGATTGGTCAACGCGCCCAAGTTGACTTTTTAGTTGCGTAGATTCTAGTATGGACCCATTTGTTATATGAAATTGCTTGTCGATATAAGTCCAGAGACTAGTGGTACGCCTAATTTGGATCTATAGTTAAAAAGTTATGGATCTATAAAGTTGTATCCATATTTTCCAAGACTGATTTTTACTGGTAGCAAAATATTTGAAGGAGTCCTTAAAGTTTCGCCATGTGTCACCACTTAAAATTTCCATATATCATGGTTAAAGAGAGCCACGTGTCACCCCATGTGGGAAAACACCCATCGGCCCTCTTTTCTCTTATTCTTCTTCTTCTTCCTTCTTCCTCATCTCCTGCTTCCTCTCTCTCTCTCTCTCTCTCTCTCTCTCTCTCTCTCTCTCACATTCTCCATCCCGGCTCATTGGAAATTTTCCCCTCTGGTTGCCCTACTGCTAACATGTGCTATATGGATGGAGAGATGGTGGAAAGTCTGGCCAGTCACCTGAAGGACACGGCCGATCATCACCGGACGGGACTAAATCAGGCCTTCGTTGTCGGCAATGGCAAATTTGGTTTTCTAGCAAGTTGGCCATCACCCGGTGAAATTGATACTCCTTTCCACTATTTTCAAACCCTCTGAGCTTAATTTTGAGGTCTATTCAACTCGATTCCTTGTTGTTTGAGAGATATGAGAAGTTGAACTTTGGCCGAAACTTTCCGTTCATTTTTCGGCCACCGCTGGTCGAATTGAGTCCAACGGAGTTGGTAACGTATTCCTCATCTCTTTGGCTTTTTATTGGTACTTCATTTGTGAATTATGGTGGAGTAATTTGGTAGATGCCATTTTTGAATGAAATATTATTTTTTTAATGTGATGATTTGAAAAATGTATCTGTTTAATATTTAAATAATTGTTATTTATATTGAAGATGTCAAATTGTGTTGAATTGCATAAATATGGTCTTGAATTAATGTTTGCAAAAATTTGGGAAGCTATAAATTTTAACTTGCTGTTAAATTATTGTTAATATTACTGTGATGTTATTGTGAGATTATGGCATCTAATAGAATGTATCTTTGTATACTTAGTTATATGTGAAATTGCATGTGGTTCTAATGATATTTGGTATGAATTGATTTGAAGGTTTGAGAAATTGATTATATTGAATTATTGTGATCAAAATTATATTTAAGTGTTTAATTATTTATTTATGCATGAAATTTTATGGATTTGATAAAAATGCATAAATTTAAATGTATTTTATCAAAATTCAAATTCTATAATATTATATTATATTATATTATAATAAAAATATAATATTATAAAATTCTATAAATTTTCGATGCACCATACACGTACTATTGTTCTGTAGTTCTGGATGTGATAAGTGCGCGGGCGGATTGTTATAAGCACGCAGGTTTATACTCTCCCATGAGATGCTATGGACCTCAGGGCAGGTAAGTTTCATATAGTGCACATAAGCCGCCCCCTCCATAGCTGGGATGATGTTTATAAGCAGCGGCGCTGTTGGGATGCTAGACGACCATATGCAAGTTTCTCTCTTGAATCTCCTGTCAGGCGGTGCTTTGGTATGCTGGGCACTATTGGTATATAGTATGTGCATCAAGTTTTTTTATTTTATTTATTTTTATATATATACACATACACGTTTATATATATATAATGTACCACACCATATGGGGATGATGTTCCAACGTGATCCATGAAGAGCTAGTCTCGTGACTATGTTGCCTACTAGTCCAGGGGACCAGACGGCCAATCTAAGCAACCACCCTGGACTGTATTTATGATAGCCTAGACCATCCGCATGTAGATATTGTTCGCTTTGGGCATGGGGAATCCTCTTACAACCCAGTCTTCATGGGTTTAAAACGCGTCTACAAGGGAAAGGTATCCATATGCTTATAAGCCATATTTCGTTCCCCTTTCCAATCGATGTGGGATCTCACAATCCTCCCCCCTTGGGGTCTAGCGTCCTCGCTGGCATACCGATCCGGGTATTGGCTCTGATACCATCTGTGATAGCCTAGACCACCTACATGTAGATATTGTCTGCTTTAGGCTTGGAGAATCCTCTTACAACCCCGTCCTCATGGGTTTAAAACGCGTCTATAAGGGAAATGTATCCACATGCTTATAAGCCATGCTTCGTTCCCCTTTCCAATCGATGTGGGATCTCACAATTGATACCATCTGTGACAGCCCAGACCACCCGCATATGGATATTGTCTGCTTTGGGCCCAGCCCGGATGCATTTTGACAAAACTGTGCGGGCTGGGTCCAAAGTGGACAATATCCACATGCGGGTGGTCTGGGCTGTTACAGTATTGGTGGCAGAATGCTGGTGACAGCTGGAATCATGGATCGCGCAGTGTATTGGGGAGTATCGTTTGTACCTCTAATACGAGTGTGTATATTTTATTATATGTTATGGATTTTAAAATATTACTTTATTTTATGTTGTCTTACCTACTCTTTATTTGACTCTTTAACATTATCTTTAATCGCCTTTCTAGTTGTTACTATTATGATCACCTTCATTAATATAGATTATTATTTTATTATTATTATTATTATTATCATTATTATCATGATTATCATATGGTAACGTTGAATGAGTATCACAACCAACGGATGAGAAATATGGCCATCTGGCAAGTATAACAGCCTTTGGGCATGAGTGGTTATGTGACAGTCTTTGGACATGTGTGGTTATGTGATAGCCTTTGAGCATATGTGGTTGTGTGATAGCCTCGGACGAGTTATATTAATATCATTATTATCATTGAAATGTTTATTATTATTATTGTTGATGTGGTGATTGTTTTGGACCCTTCTTTTTATATTACATATTGGTATTTGAAATTTACAGCACTAAATGGGCGGTGTGGGCGGATGTGAACCTTTGATGGTATATTTTGGTTGGTCATTTACTAAATTATTTTTTTTGCATATATATTTTATATAATTTGTTAACGAAGTGCTGCCACTCGTGGAATTTATTTATAATAAGGTAGAAGGGATAAAGTGGTATGATATAGGAGTGCATTTTGTGTAGATAAATTTTTAGACATGCTCTACCCTTGGGGGATATGCTGTTGGATCTTCCATAGGATGGTCCGATAGGGTTTCCCCTGGGATCAAGGCTTATCTAGGGTCCGGGAAGGGATCCTGGATGGGCCCTGACATAACAACTCATACCAAAATACCCCTGTTGTATAGGTTTGACCAGACTTGACCAAGTGGAAAGTATGTGGGTTCAAAGTTGACTTTTTCTATGGTTAAGATTTTTGGTCTCATTGATGTGCCATTGTGTAGGGCTCGTTGATACAAGTTCATAGACTAGCGGCACGCCAAATTCTGAATTACGGATAAAATTTATGTTTCTGTAAAGTTTCAAATATCAGTTTTATATCAGTGTCCAAACCAGTCCAGATTTTTGTCTGTTAGTGATCCAAAGTTCTATATAAATGTCGAAAAGCATGCCCAGTAGGAAATAAGTTCCAAAATATCCATTTTGTCCCCCAAACCAGAGAAATTTCTCTCTAAATCCATGGATCCAAACCTAGTCGTTTCAAACCCATTTTACGCCCAACCTAGTCATTACCGTTTTGTCCGAATCCAACAACCATCTTGATGCAGTGCCAGCCACCCTTGTTACCCACCTTAAGACGATCCCGGAAAAATTTCAGGCCAAACCATCGGTGGACATGCTAAAATCGACCGTTTGAAGCCGGTGGCGGCCGTTTGGCCGTTGTTGGCCATTTCAGGCCAACCCATACACCTCTTCCCACATTTTTGGATCCTCTGAACTCATTTCCGTGGTCCATTTGCCAAGATTCCTCACCATTTAAGAGATACATCAACGTGGACTTTTGGACCGAGGTGAGTAATGTAACACCCCGACCCAAATCACATCGGAATCCGTGCACGTTAACCGAGGTTGACCGTTGACCGAGTGGGTCAAAAGTTGACTTTTTGTTCCAGTTGAAATTTCTAGTTGACCAGGGTACCGTGGGGAAGTGCATGATGCCCTGAGTTCGTAGACTAGTAGCACGTCGAAAACGGAGCTACGGTTTGAAAGTTATGGGCAAAACAAGACGAGGTGCAAACTGTCCAAAAGGTGCCCGGAATTGAATTTTTATTGTTGTGCAATTTTGTTTTGACTTTTGTATGGTTGTAAAGTACTCGTCGATATGAGTTCATGGACTAGCGACACGCTTAAATTGGACATCTGGTTAAAAAGTTATGGATGTTTGAAGTTCGCCGGATACCGTAATATTTTATTATATCTGGCTTAAGTGCACAGTAACGCCATGTGTCGTCACGTGATTGGTCCATGTGGATGAACAGTGTCACCCATGGTGGCTTTTATTTGGCAAAAACGTCGGGGAGGAGAGAGAAAGAGACAGAGGAGAGAGAGAGAGCGACCGGCCACCTAAAATCGTCCAATTTTTCGACCGATCCTTGCTACATGTACCTGCCAGACGGGAGCGCCTTCCCATTTTCAGCCGAGCGCTAAAATTTCACGATCGTCGGTCACCGGACGCGCCCAGATCGAGCCGACGAAGTTCGGCGGCGATTTTCCCCTCCACCGCCGGCCACCATCCTCTAACCCCTTTCCGGCCATTTTCAGGCCACACGTACTAGCCACCCCTCACCACCTCCTCAATTCCGACCTACCCACCAAATTTCACGGCCACCGGACCTCCGACGCACCGGGATCGAAGCATTTTCTGGCGAGGCGTCGAAAATCTTCAAACCCCGATCTCTCCGCCGTTCGGCCTCCGTTTGCCTCACCGCCGATCCCGTTGGAATCCTCTCCCCTCGATCTACAAAACTGTCAAAAATCTCAGCCAACGGCCATCGCACGCGCCGCCGCCGGCGACGGTTGCCGGTGACTGCGGTGGCTCGCCGGAAGTCACTGTTCCGGCAAGTACCTAGTTGCATTGCTGATCCCTGTCCACTAATTCCGACCTCCTGAATCCAAATCCGGCATCCTTTTCTGCAAATTTGCGACGGTTTGGGAGAATTGAGGAGTCGAATCCCGAAAGCTTTCCGGTGAGATTCCGGCCACCTCGGGTCTGATATCCGGGAAGTAAGACCGAATCCGTGATCCTCATCACTCAAGCTTCGATTTGGTATATCACTCGTAATTTTTAGTTGTCGCTTGTGTTCGCTCCCCGGGTACCCATTTGGGAGTTACCCGATTAAAATATTAATATATTTGGTTGGTGTACTGTGGATGTTTTAGGTGCGCGTGCGAGTAGTGGAGTTGATCCTGCGGAGGATCTTAGCTGATATACGCGCTTAAGGTGAGTGACCCACCTTTAAAAATATTTTGGGACAATTAATTATGTTTAATTGGTGTTTAATTGGTATTTGAATTATGCTCATGTGGTGCAGTTTAATTATTATTTTATTGTGATTTAATTTTAATTATTATGCATGAGCAAGGTATTTTCAGTAATAAATTGTACGTGGTTTTAAATATTATCTTTGGGCATAATTGGTTTAAATATTTTATGAAAATATTTGTTTAAATTGGTAGTTTAATTTTATAATTATGCCCACGGTATTTTATTTGTTGAACCTCGTATTACAAGAAAAATTATTGTTTTATTGGTTATCGATGTTTTCGTACCGGGTTGTTAAATGAAAATATGTGGGATGGTAAATGTGAAAATTGGTATATTTCCCACGGTAATTTTGGAAAACGGTACGGTTGATTTAATAATTATTTTAGACGCATTCATACAATATTGGTGTTCTGGTGTATGTATATGTGGTTTAGTGCGCAAGTATTATGTCTCCCATGAGTTGCCATTGGACCGTGGGCAGGCAAGTTTGATATTGGCCACAGCTGCCCCCCTCCTTGGTCGGGATGACAGTTTCAGCAGTGGTACTGTCGGGACGCCGAAGTGCCGTTTGCAAGTTTCTCTCTTTAATCCCCCCGCCAGTCGGTGCTCGGGACGCTGGCTATCGAAGGGCATCACTGGTATATGGTGTGGTGCGTCAAGTGTAAATTTTCAAATAAAATTTCAAACCCCAAAGGTGTTCAAAAATTATTTATTATATGTATTTACATTTTAATTACATTTGGGTATTTATTTATTTATTTATTATTGATTAAATTGTTTGATCCCTTGGTTTTCGGGAAATACGAATATCGGATTTTGTGAAAATGTTTTAAAAAGGGAACATTTCCAACGGAGTGATTAGTGAGAGTTTTGAGAGAAATTATTATTTTTAACTGTTATTATTTATTTACCTATTTAATTGTTGGTATTAATTAAATTCCCTTATTTGTTATATTATTATTATTATTATTATTAAAAGTGTTCAGTAGCTAGAGTCGCTCACTGAGATGATTAGCATCTCACGTTTTTAAATTCCGTTCCCTTAGGTGTAAGGGGTGGTAGACGTTCTTCCGGGGCAAACCAATTCTCTGCCGCTATCGTGTTTCGAGAAGTACTTTTGTACTCGTTCATTTCAGTTGTATTATTTCTTTCATCTTTGTTGTATTTCTATTGAATATCACTTCATGAAGCTCTGTATACTATTCTGGACACTTATGTTCAATTTATGCACTGGGTTGCTGTTATTGTTGTGAAGTGCTGTAAAGTTGTGGAATCAATTTGTAGTTTTGTGGGAGGAACAAGGGGATGAATATAGAAGTGTGCTTTCAGTGCAGGTAATTTTCGGTAAGTCCTACCCTTAGGGGAGGTGTTGCCGGATTTTCCGTTGGAAAGTTCGGTGGTATTTTCCTGGGATCAGGGCTTGTCTAGGGTTCCGGGGAGGAATTCTGGACGGGTCCTGACAAGTAAACCATTGCATTCCTTATCTCTTGGGCTTTCCACTGATATCAAGTTTGTGAATTTTGAAGGTCGTTTGATAATTTTTTTCCATGTTTAGGTCAATTAGTTAAATACCGGATAAATTCGAACAGTGTTTGAACAAAATTTGATCAAATTGGACAAAATTAAAGTTGGATTAGTGAAATTATGACCCATTAGATGGTTCAATTTTGAAAGATTAGGCTTTGGGTGAAAAGCCCTAATTTTGGATATCGGGTCCAGAAGGTACGCAGTATAATTTGATCGGTCAGTGTCCAATTTGCTTAATTTTATAGTTGTAAAAATTAATTTAAGACATTTGGTGTTCACAAATATTTTTGGTTTAGTTATTAGAGTTTGAGAAATATTTTATTATATTATAGGTACTCGAGTTGAGCCTGAAGGTAATCCTGCAAGGAAGCAGGAGTGAGCATCTACATTATAGTGAATGGTTATACTTTTAAAACATTTTGAGCATGTAATATAATATATATGTGGTTTGGGTATTTTACACATACATATCGTTTGATTTAAATGTTTACATATAGTGAGCATATCGTTTTTACATATATGTATTATCATTTTATGTAATTTTTAACAATATTTTAAATGGTTTCCAATTCTAATAAGTTTATAAATGAATTTGTGGTATTTAATTATCTTGGTATTTAAATTGAGCTTTCAAATCATTTTGAAAAATAATTGATTTGAGAAAGCAAATTGGATATTTATATGATTTTAAGCATGTTCAAATATTTTATAATTTTATGTGCTTAAAATTGGTTTATGGTGAATATATTTCACTGTAGGATTTTTGGTTTTAGCATGAAATGATGATTTGAAAATTTTGAAATATTTAAATAAGCAGTTGAATTTGAATATTTAATTATAATTTATAGTACAATATTGTTTGGAAAAGTATATATGATCTTATAAGATTGTTTTAAGGATACTGTATTGGTTATTTGTCTCGGATTAGTATTATATTATAGCACGCAGATTTACTATGGTACCGTGAGGTTGGGTTCATCTCACAGGTTTATTATTGCCACGGGCCGTAAGGTTGGGTTCATCCCACATGTTTATTATTGCCACAGGTTTATTATTACCACGGTACCGTGAGGTTGGATTCATCCCATAGGTTTATTATTGCTATGGGCCGTAAGGTTGGGTATGTCCCAACGGTTTATTATTTCCGTGATACCTTTCATACATTAAGGGTTGTAAGGTTGGTGTATTCCACGGTTTACGGTTTGGTATATCATATGGTACATTGTATATATTCAGAGTATATTGTTGGTTTTCTAATATTGTGAAATTGTGTTATAATATTTTATGTTCAATATTTATATTTTGATTAAGATATTTTATAATATTACAATGATCGTTCACTTTATAATTTTTGAGCATCGATTTTATGATATTGAATTTGGGTATAAGTTTGGCTTTCATAAAATGATTTTTAAACTGCAAACCTTTTATAAGAGTGGAACGAGAGATCTTGATAGAAAGATTTACGGAAAAAAGTATTATTTTCTTATTACACTATGTCACTCACTTAGATATCTTATCTTATGTTTTATTGTTTCAAATTCATTCCCCTAGGTCCATGTAGTTAGCTGGTAGTCTATTTCGTACATCGCTTGTTATTTCGTGTTTCCGATTGCAGCAGCAGTACTTGTCTTTCTCTATTATTTTTATTATTCTACACTTAATTGTATCAATTGTTTCTTCTAAATTTTATAAATACTCTTAGAATGCTCTGATCTAGTTATTGGACACAGTATTAACCATATTATATATGTGTGTAGTTGTGGCCTATAGTACGATAGACTGTAGTTGTGGACCATAGTTGTGGATTTATTGCTTTTGTAGTTTTATCTATATAATGAGGTATTATTCGATATTGCTTATATTCGTTTGTCCACATTTTAAATGAGGTTCTATTGGATATCCTTTAGAGATTATCCAGTGGGACTTCACCAAATGGGATCACCTCGGAGGGTTTGCGGGACGGGTCTTGTCAGCTTGGTATCAGAACTCTAGGTTCTAGATTCCTCAGAGTTGTACATTACTGTACAAATCATCCTGTGTTTTGCCTTCCATGCCTACTCTTTTGTTGGTGTTAATTATATTTTGACCGATCCTATTATATAGAACTTTTTCTTGATGTCATGAGGACGTAGATGTGGTTGCCAACATGCTATAACTGGAAATACGGATGCATCCACTTCTAAGGAACATCTTGTCGAGCACCTAGCTCGATCACTCAAAAGGAGTGGGTTTACTAGGTATTCTTTTAATTAGGCTTGTAGACTTGGAACAGTGGATTGTGATGGCTCCACGGATCCTATACAATGTCCAGGCGAGGACAAGATCACATTTTCTAGCTTTATGCTTGAGGGAAACTTGAGGAAGTGGTGGACGTATGAAATAACAAGGAGACATCACCCTTAGACATAGTTCAAAACTGCATTTCACACTGAGTTTTGACCTCCAAACTTTGTTAAAATTAAAAGGTTAGAGTTAGACACTCACTCAAGATAGCATGACAGTTTCTGAGTTTGAGCGAAGATTCAGGGAGCTATCAGAGTTCTGCCTCAACTTGATCACCGATGAGATCAGTAAGAAGAAGAGGTTTCTTGAAGGTTTGAGTGAGCCTATAGCTTTGAGCATCTCAGCTACCGTTCATCCCATGAATCAGTCTATGAGAGATGTTGTCTTGAAGGTTGTGTGTAGACTATAGACAGTTGAATAAGGCTACCATCCATAACAAATATGCTTTGCCCCGAATTGATGATCTATTTGATCAGCTCTAGAGAGCTAAATTGTTCTCCAAGATTGACATGAGGTCAGGATACCATCAGTTGAGGATCAGGGAATTAGACATTCCCAAGACAGGATTCAGGACGAGATACGAGCATTATGAGTTTTCAGTTATGTCTTTTGGACTCACCAATGCCCCTGCAGTCTTTATGGACTTGATGAATTGAGTTTTCCGTCCATATTTAGATCTGTTTGTTATTATTTTCTTCAATGATATTTTTGTGTACTCGAAGAGCGAGGTAGAGCATGAAATGCATTTGAGTTTGATGTTGCAGACTTTAAGGTAACACCAGTTGTATGCTAAGCTCAGTAAATGTGAGTTTTGGTTAAGTTTAGTGGGATTTCTTGGGCATGTAGTTTCTGCTGATGGCATTTATGTGGATCCTTAGAAAGTAGAAGTAGTGTCAAATTAGGAGCAACCCAATATAATGATAGAGGTGCGGAGTTTCCTAGGTTTAGCGGTGTATTACCGTAGGTTCATCGAAGGATTCTTCAGGATAGTTGGACCACTTCATTATTTGACTAGGAAATGGGTTAAATTTGAGTGGACTGATAAATGTGAGGAGAGCTTCCATAAATTAAAGGTAAAGTTGACTTCAGCTCCTGTTCTGACATTGCCAAAGGGCAATGAAGGCTTTGAGGTTTATAGTGATGCTTCATGTCAGGGTTTGGGTTGTGTTTTGATGCAGCATAAGAGAGTGGTTGTGTATGCTTCTAGGTAGTTGAGGAAGCACGAGCTAAATTATCCTACTCATGACTTAGAGCTTGCTGAGATGATCTTTTGCATTGAAGAGTTGGAGGCACTACTTGTATGAAGCTATTTGTTAGATCTTTACCAAACATAAGAGCCTTAAGTACTTGTTTACTCAGAAGGGAGTTGAACTTAAGGCAAAGGAGATGGATGGAGTTGCTCAAGGATTATGATTGCACCATTGACTACCACCTGAGCAATAAAAATGTAATAGCCGATGCATTAAGTAGGAAATCTACAGTTTTATTAGCTTATATGCAGACAATACAGCTTCCTTTGATGGTTGAGTTGAGAAAGTTGCGTGTTGATTTATGGATGCTAATTTAGGAGCACTTTTTGCTAGCTTCCAACTACAACCGATACTTATGGATTGTGTTCTCAAGGCCTAGCTCAAAGACCCTTACTTGATGAGCATGAGAAAGAAAGTTGAAGAAGGAGGACAATTAGATTCGCTATTAGAGGTGATGGAGCCTTAGTGATTGGTTCTAGGCTCTATGTTCCAGCCAATGAAGAGTTGAAAAAGCAAATATTGGAAGAAGTCCATAGTTCTATTTATGCTATACATCCTGGTAGTACCTTGAAAGAGTATTATTGATAGGCATAGATGAAGAAAGTAGTTGATGAATATGTATCCAAGTACTTCATTTGCCAACAAGTGAAGGTAGAGAGATAAAAAGCCTTCTAGACTTCTACAGCCCTTATCCATCCCAAAATGGGAATGGGAGTGTATTACAGTGGATTTTATATTCAAGCTTCCTCCCATAATTCAGAGACATAATGGTATTTCAGTGATAGTAGATTGACTCACCAAGCTAGCACATTTTCTACACATTCATGAGAGGTTTTCTCCTCAGAAGTTAGCAGAACTCTTTATGAATCATATAATGAGTTTGCATGGGGTTCCAGTATTGATTGTATCTAACAGAGATCCATGGTTCACTTCGCGGTTTTGGCGAAGATTAATGAAAGAACTAGGTATCAAGTTGAATTTGAGTACCGCTTTTCACCCTTACACCGATAGACATTCTAAGAGGACTATTTAGACCTTAGATGTCAGGATCCATCCAAAATCCCTCACCGGAACCTACGACAAGTCCTGATTCCAAGGAAACCCTACTGGATCCTCCAATGGAAAATTCGACAGAACCTCCTCTAAATGTTGAATTTACCACAAATTTCTGTACAGAAAACATATACACCACCTTATTTCTCCCACCTCACTACAATTTATTTCCACAAGTTTACAGGACTTCAAATAATTTACAGGAAATTAGTGCATAATTAAATAAATAAATGTATGAATAGTATACAGAGCTTTATAAAGATACAAGTATGAAATTAATACAACAATAACAACGACAAAGATAAAAGAAATGATACAAGATAGAGCAGGAAAGAAGGGAAAACTTCTTGAACTTTCAGCAACGAACGAAGACGTCGAGCTTGCCTTCGGACAGTCAACGTCTACTAACCTGGGCCTAGGTGAACGGATTTAAAAACGTGAGATGCTAATCATCTCCATGAGTGACCCTAACTACTACATAATTATAATAATAATAATACATCAATAAAAGAAACGTAATAAATCAATACTAAATAAGTAATTAAATAATAAATATTTGAAATAATGCTTTCTCTTAAAACCCTCACAAATTACTCCTTTAGAAAGGTTTCCCTTTTAAAACATTTTGGCAAAACCCGACAATTATATACCCTAAAGATTAAGAAATAATTAATTAAATAAATAATAAATGAAACACAATAATTTAAAGATCTAAACTCATAATGAAACTAAAAATAATTTCAGTAGCAATTATTAAATTGTAACACATTGTCATAAATAGGATAAAATAAATCAAAATAAAATTCACATAAAAAATAATCAAGGGAATATTAAAAAAATAAAATGGAATAGATTAAAATGCACATAAAATACAAATGATAATTTAAACTCAAGATTTACATTGGAAACACTTTAAAATCCATTTTAAATGATAAAATCATGGCAAAATGCATTTTTAAAATATCAATTGAAATAAATGTTAAAAACTCCATTAATTACATTTTAAAAACCATTTTAAAATATTTCATTTTGAAAATCAAATCGAGAGTATCCTGACGCACCATACCATATACCAGTGGCGCCAACGATATCCGCATCCTAAGCACTACCAAATAGGGAGGTTAAAGAGAGGAACCGGCATACGGTCGCATGGTGTCCCACAGCACCGCTACTAATAGAGGTCCTAGCCATGGAGGGGGATGGCTACGGCCGATATCAACTTGCCTACCCTCAGTTCGATGGCAACTACAGGACAACCCATAAATCACCTGCGCGCTAATCGTATACATGTGCGCACTAATCATATTTATATATATAGTACAGAACACCAGTACTGTATGAGTGCGTCCAAAAATCATAAAATCAATATATCTTTAAATCTTGAAATCTTGTAGATGCCATTTTTCAAATCCATCAATCCACATCACTTTTAAGCCCATAATATTTCCACATTTCTTTTAAAATCATCATCATAAATCCATCACTTAAAATCCACCAAATTTCAATTCCATTAACTTTCGAATATACCAAATTTCCAAAGGCATAAAGTCAAACCTTTAATATTTCAATGCATAAGTATTTATGAAATGTAATAATTTAAATCAATATTTTTCTCAATTCCATAAAAATCAATTTAGATCAAAATAACAATAAAACCACATAAAGTCCACAAATGCAAATATTTATATAAATACACTTCTCATTAATCATAATTAATCTACAATTAAATTCAATAAAAATTAAAACCATGATTCCTTTAAAATCCAAAATGTTTTTTTGGCAACAATACATATATTAAAATCATCATATGTTGGCATCAAAATCTAATTCACAATTTATCTAATAATTAACATAAAATAAAAACATTCAGATATTAAAATATCACAAAATATAATTAATTTTGAAGGTGGATCACTCACCTCGAGCATGCGTATCAATCAAGATCCTTCACAGAATCAGTCTCACGACCCACACGTGCTCCTAAAGTATCAATATTACACAAGATCAAATATATTAATATTTTATTTGGATAAATAATACACGGTACCCAGGGGAGCTAACATAAACGGTAACTAAAATTCGCAAATAATATACCCAAACGAAGCTTAGGGAACGACGATCACGGATTGGGTCTTACCTCCCGGATTTTGGACCCGAGGTGGCCGAAATCTCACCGAAAAGGTCTCGAATTTTGGATTCTTGAATCTCACAAACTGCTGTGATTTGGAGGCAACTGACCTCGGATTTGGGTTCAAAGGATCGAAATTAGTGGAAAAGGGTGGGCGGTGTGACTGGGAACTCGCTGGAATTGGGTTTTCCAACGAGCCATCGTGGTGACTGGAAACCATCACCCCCGATGGCCATTGGCCGTGATTTTCGGAGGAAAGGTAGATCGAAGGACGGGTGAACAAATAGGACCGGCGGTGAGGCAAACGGAGATCGGGATGGGGAAAAATGCCTCAATCCGGGCGCATCGGCTATCGGCTGGTTGTGGGATTTGGTGGGCTGGCCGAAAATTAAGGGTGAAGATGGTGGCTAGGCACGTGCATGGAGAAGGAGGTCGGACGCTGGCCAAACGACGGTGGCTGATGGTGGTGGTCTCACATCTCTCTCTGTCTCCCTGTCTCTCTCTCTCTTCTCCCCCCTCACATGCAAGTCTGGCCAATAAGAAGCCATCCTGTGGGCACCACTGTGCATTCACGGGAGTGGCTGTGAGCATGACACATGGCACACACTATGCACACATTTTACACACACTTAAAATAATAATAAACTAATACGATATTCGGAAAATTTTGCAAGTCCATAACTTTTTAACCAAATGTCCAAATTAGATGTGCTGCTAGTCTATGGACTTATATCGATGAGTACTTTACAACCATACAAGAGTCAAATCAAAATTCTACATATATAAAAAGTAAAACTTGGCACCCTCGGACAATTTGGACCGCAACTGGTCTTGCTCATAACTTTCAAACAGTAGCTCTAATTTTGATGTGATACTAGTTTACGAACTCGGAATGATACGTACTCAGGAATGGTGCCCCAGTCAACCTAGAATTCTTACCGAGTCAAAAAGTCAAAGTTTGATCCTTATCGGTCAATGATGGTCAAATCCGATCAACTTCAGTCAACATGAAAGAAATTCCGATATACTATGGAATGGGGTGTTACATTAGAGGACATGTTAAGGTCATGTGTATTACAGTTTAAAGGAAATTGAAATGAGTATCTACCTTTGGCAGAGTTCACCTACAATAATAGTTATCACTCAAGCATTCAAATGTCACCTTATGAGGCATTATATGGGAAAAAATGTTGGACACCATCATGTTGGAATGAGATGGGTGAACAAAAATGTTTAGGTCCCAAGATTATACAAGTGACAGTGGACAAGGTCAATATTATACGGGTTAGGTTAAAAGCAGCACAAGTTAAGCACATAAAAAAAAAAGTAAATTAAAGACTACGTGGACGTGCGTACGAAGGATCTAGAGTTCGAGGTTGGTGATCAGGTATTCCTGAAACTCTCCTTGGAAGAGCATAATATGCTTTGGAAAGCGAGGGAAGCTAAGTCCTCGCTATAGTGGTTTACATGTTAGACTTGCTGAAGGAGCTTTCTCAAGTCCATGATGTGTTCCACATCTCCATGCTCCTCAAGTATATCTCAGATTCATCCAATGTCTTGGAGACATAAGAGATTGAGTTGAGAGATGACTTATCTTATGAGGAACAGCCAGTACGGATTTTGAGTAGGAAAGAGAAAAAGCTTCTCAACAAGACCATACCCTTAGGGAAGGTTCTTCAGAGAAATCACCTAGTCGAGGAGGTGACTTGGGAGCAAGAGGATCAAATACAAAGTTAGCATCCTCACATCTTCCAAAAACTAAGGTATAAGTTTCGAGGACCAAATTTCTTTAAGGGGGGAAGGTTGTAACAACCTATACCAAAATACCGCTATGGTACAAGTTTGACCAGGTGGACATTATGTGGGATCAAAGTTGACTTTTTCTATGGTTAAGATTTTTGGTTTGACTGATGTACCATTATGTAGATCTTGTTGATACGAGTTCATAGACTGGAAGCACACCAAATTCTGAGTTACAAGAAAAACGTTACGGTTCTGTAAAGTTTCAAATATCAGTTTTATATCAGTGTCTAAACCAGTCTCAGATTTTTGTCTGTTAGTGACCTAAGGCTCTATGTAAATGTTGAAAAGTGTGCCCAGTAGGAAACAAGTTCCAAAATACCCATTTTATCTCCCAAACCCTAGAAATTTATTTCCAAACCAATGGATCCAAACCGGATCGTTTGAAACCTGTTTTACGCCTAACTAGGTCATTGTCGTTTTGTCAAAATCCATCTACCACCTTTATGCACATATCTACCACGAGGCGATCTCACTGGCAAAATTTCAGGCTAAACTGTCGGCTGACACACCGAGATCGGTTGTTTAAAGCCGGCTGCTGTCGTTTGGACCTTTTATGCTGTTCAACCATTTTTCGGCCATTTCAGGCCAACCCATACACCCCTCCCTCCATTTTTGGACCCTTTGAACTCATTTCTATGGTCCATTTGCCAAGATTCCTCACTGTTTGTAAGATACATCAACTTGGATTTTGGCCGAGTATTGCGACAAGTTTTTCAGTCACCGATGACTCTTTTGGACCGAGGTGAGTACACCATTGTATTCCTTATCTCTTGGCTTTCCATTGATATAAATTTTATAAATTTTGAAGGTTGTTTGATAATTTTTCCATTTTTGGGTTAATTAGTTAAATACTGGATAAATTTGAACTGTGTTTGGACAAAATCTGTTCAAATTGGACAAAATTGAAGTTGGATTAGTGAAATTAGATATTATTAGGACCTATTAGATGGATCAATTTTGAAAGATTAGCCTTTGGATGAAAAGCTCCAATTTTGGATATTGAGTCCAGAGGGTACACAGTATAATTGAACCGGTTAGTGTCCAATTTGCTTAATTTTATAGTTGTACAAATTAACTTAAGACATTTGGTGTTCAAAAATGTCTTTGTTTTAGTTATTGGAGCCTAAAAAATATGTTATTATATTACAATCACTCGAGTTGAGCTTGAAGGTGATCTTGCAAGGAAGCAGGAGTGAGCATCTGTAGTACAGTTGATGGTTATAATTTTAAAATGTTTTAGGAATGTGGTATAATGTATATGTGGTTTGAGTATTTTTTATATACATATCATTTGATTTAAATGTTCATTTTATGCATATATAAGGATCTGCTTTTACATATATGTGTTATCATTTTATGTGATTTTTGACAATATTTAAAATGATTTTCAATTCTAATGAGTTCATAAATGAACTTGTGGTATTTAAATATCTTGGTATTTGAATTGAGGTCTTAAATCATTTTAAAAAAATAATTGATTTGAGAAAGCAGATTGGAAATTTATATGATTTTAAGCATGTTCAAATATTTTATAATTTTATGTTCTTAAAATTGGTTTACGGTGAATACATTTCACTATGATATTTCTGATTTTAGCATGAAATGATGATTTGAAAATTTTAAAATATTTAACTAAGCAATTGAATTTGAATATTAAATTATGATTTATGATACAGTATTATGTGGAAAAGTTTATATGATCTTACAAGATTGTTTTAAAGATACTGTATTGGTTATTTTCAATTCATGTACCATATAGTACCAGTGTCTTGGATTAGTATTATATTATAGCGTGTGGGTTTGCCACAGTACCATGAGGTTGGGTTCATCTCACAAGTTATTATTACCACTGGCCGTGAGGTTGGGTTCATCCCACAGGTTTATTATTGCCATGGTGCCGTGGGGTTGGATTCATCGCACATGTTTATTATTGCCTTGGACCATGAGGTTGGTTACATCCCAACGGTTTATCATTTCCATGATACCTTTCGTACATTAAAGGTTGTGAGGTGGGTGTATCCCACGGTTTACGGTTCGGTATATCGTATGCTACATTTTTATATATGCAAAGTATATTGTTAGTTTTCCAATATTGTGATTATTACTGCACTTTCATTTATATTGTGAAATTGTGTTATAATATTTTATACTCAATATTTATACCTCATACACCGCTTGTTATTTTGTGCTTCCTACCGTAGCAGCAGTACTTGTCTTTCTCTATTATCTTTATCATTCTATACTTAATTGTATCAATTGTTTCTTCTAAATTTTACAAATACTCTTAGAATGCTCTAATCTAGTTATTGGACTTAGTATTAACCATATTATATATATGTGTAGTTATGGCCTATAGTACGATAGGCTGTAGTTGTGGATCGATTATTATTGTGGTTTGATTTATATAATGTGGTATTATTCAATATTGCTTATATTCGTTTGTCCGCATTTTAAGTGAGATTCTATTGGATAGCCTCTAGAGATTGTCCAGTGAGACTTCACCATGTGGGACCACCTGGGAGGATTTCTAGGGCGGTTCCTGTCAGTATAGGTAGTGGTGAGTTGTCTAAGCCTTCAGCTGTTCAAGCTAGGGGACTAGATATTATGAGCTGTAATGGTTCCACAAACTCTACTATGTTCTTTATGTATTATGAGCCTTAATGGTTCCATAAACTCTACTATAATCTTACGCAGTATTAGCTTTAATGGTTCCACAAACTCCACTGTAGTCTTATCTTGACTAGCAGGTATAGAGAAAAAGTCCTAGTTGTGCCCCAATTAAGACAAAGTCATAATACCAGAAATCAACCTATGATTGAAAAGATGATGGATGCCATACATGTGAACAATTCCAACCTATAGAGGAATGCATAAGCAAGAATTTGAAAGGTTGATACAAGGAAATATGGCGATGTCAAAGGATGATAGAAGGCTCAGATAATTATTAGAATTATGTCATTACATGATTCCAAACAATGCAAGAAGGCAAAGGTTTTTGGATAATCTAAATGAAAACATAGCTAGAAATCTTTTGAAAGCAACCTACGCTTTTTAGTTGTCTTTAAAAGATGCAACCTTGATGGTCAAGAGGTAGACAATTATGCACAAATTGATGAGCCGTTCTTGTGAGGGTACATTTATAAGCATGCTTGTTTAGGCTTTGTTGAAGAGAGGCAACTATAATAATACATCTTATGGGAGTAGAGATTTTAAAGGAGAAGCACATAGTTATAGGATTCTAGTTAGAATATGTAAGAACCCATTCAGGATTCCTTACATGAACCCTACATAAGTCCTGGTTCTAGAGGAAACCCTATCGGACCTTCGTATGGAAAATCCGACAGAATCTCCCCTAAGAGTTTAGCATACCCCAAAACTTCCTTGCACAAAAACACACTCCAATATCATATCATCTTTTTACTCCCACCTTACTACGAGATATTTCACAATAGGCAGTACTTTAATAATAAAGTAAAAGATTATATATGCTAAAAATTATTTAATAAATAAAGAATACCTTTATATATTTATATCCGCCCTCACCACCCTACTTAACACAGTACTACATTTCAATATCATTTTACAAACATACAAATGCATAATGTAGATAAAAGGGTAATATTAATAATAACAATAGTACAACTTGCCTTAAGGCCACCATACTTGCCCAAATGTTAATATACTTGTCTGAAGTCTTTCATACTTATCCAAAAGCTACGATACTTGCCCAAGAGCTGCCATATACTACTACTACTACTACTACTACTAATAATAATAATAATAAAAATAAATGTTAATAACGACAACGATAAAAATAATTATTATTACAATAAAAATAATCATAATAAATAATAATATAAGTACAATAATAATTAGCAACAATAATAATAATAATTATAAGAAAAATAACGACAATTAATAACGATGAATAATAACAATAATAATAATAATAATAATTAACAACAATATCAATGATAAATAATAACAATAATAATAAAATAATAATAATAATAGCAATAACAATATTATTAATAATAATAATGATAAACAGCAATAATATTAAATAATAATAATAAGTCATTAACGACAAATAATAATAATCTCATAAAAATTAATAATTTTAATAACAATATCAATAATAACAAACAAGGGTAATAATAGAAATCATAATCATGAATAAATAAGATAAAATAAAATTTTAAAATTATAAATATAGTATAAAATTACACACTCGTAGTGGAGGCACGTATGATACCATAAAATATGCTAATACACGATCATATGATATTAGCTGTTGCAGGTGCACTACTACCACTATGATCCGGGATAGTTGCCTATAATGGCCGTCCGACCCTCTGGATTTGTAGACAGCATAGTTACGAGTCTAAGCTATTTATGGACCGAATTGGATCGTTGCCCCCATAGGTGTGATGCATACAAACATAACATAATATATATATATATATATATATATATATATATATATATATATATATATATATATGTATATATGAAAAAGATACTTGATGCATCATACGATATACCAACGATGCCATACAGTATGATACGAACCTAGGACGACTTGCTCCTAAACCCGTATTATATTAGCCCGAATCTAATTATGTTCAAGTTCTAATGGTCACCTTGACCCCTAACCAACCTGTGATTAGAAATCTTGGTATATAATGAAGACGCCACAATAGGTGATGGATGTCCTATTGATAAGTCAAAACTAAAACACTCATTCTCTAATGGTGTTTTAGGTGTTCAAAAGAACAAAAAGAATTCAATCTCACAAATAATTTTCTGTATAAAATTCAAGCTTCCTCCTTATTGAAAAATAAGCCTTTAAACAGGCTACAAAGCCACGAAATAAAACCCTAAAAACAAAGGGAAAACCAGCCATACAAAGTAGTTTCCTATGGTGGCTGAAATTCTCACTCCTTTCCTAATCTAATTTGGATTAATTAATTCCTTTATTTTGAATTAGGAATTAATTAATTTACAATGAAAATAATAAAATAATAACTTTCCTAAACTTATTGTTCCAGAAAATAAATAAATAAAAACTAAAAAGTAATGGTAATTTCCTAAAACAAAAAGTAGAATCAAATTAGGAAACTATAATACTAGCTTTTTGACTAAGTTGACTTTGACTAATCTTTGACCAAATTGAGCTCCAAATCAGCTTCAATATGCTTTTTAGGATGAAAAATAAGCTGAATATGAAGTCCCACACGTTGCCCATGCTTGGAAGAGGAAGAAAAAGCCAACTCAGCAAAATACAGTAAAGCCAGCACAAAATACAGTAAAAAATAGGCCAAATTTGAAGCTGTCCGTACAACCCCTTTTTGAATGCCTTTGAAGCTGCCTTGACTTGATTCCATATCCTATTAGACATGTGTATTGAATCCATAAAGAGTTGGAACAATTTCATACTGCTCAATGTCCATATTTGCACCAAAATCGCTACCCCAGGTCCGTATCGGCTTCCACCACTTGGATGCTTAAAATAGGCTTTGTATCTTCAAGTATAGATAAGCTCTATTGAGAATTGATTACCCCCTGTATAAATGCTCCCATGTTGTCCTTAAATCTATTAATTTGAGCTTTTGTGATTGGCCTGGTCTTCATCCGTGTCGGGTTAGCACCCCAGTGGGTTATCGGTTGGGCTTGGGCGGAATCACATCATTCCCCTCCTCTTGAAAAGGATTTGTCCTCAAATCTAGATCATCACCTGAAACAAAAGGAGATAACTTAGAAACATTAAATGTGGCACTAACACTATACTCACCTATTAAATCAAGTCTGTAGGTATTCTCATTGATCCTTTCCAAAACTTGAAAATATCCATCTCCTCGAGGCATAAGCTTGGACTTTCTTTGTTCGGGAATCCTATCCTTCCTTGGTTGAAACCAAAACCAATCTCCTGGGCCAAATACTATCACAAAAAATACTAGAAATACAAGTTCATCAAACTTTTTAATATTAGCAAATAATTTTTCCCAAATTTTCAAATTTCCACTAAGTAAAGCTTTTAACAATGAAGATAAAGTTCTATGCAACAAAAACATCTTTAAATAAGTATCTTTAAAATTCATGACCATAAATGATTTCTTACTCAAAATTACTTTATTAGCTTCACCAAAATTAAGATAAAAAATTTTATTTTTCCTTTCTTTTCCTTTCTCACTCACGGGTTCATTGAATTTTGCATCACTCTTGGCTTTTGCTCCAATTTTCTTACTCTTGGATTTGTTTAAATTTTTCCACTCAACTTGGGTTTTAGAGGACTTACCTTGCACAGCAAGCTCACCTTTCCCCTCTTGAATGGATGGTGGAACCTTTGGTACCATATTAGCCTTCTCTTTAAGCCTTTTGGCTTCCCTCCTTTGTTGCATTTGCAATTGATCTCTAAAAACCTCCTTCGGGGTCAATAGCTCCAGCAGCACCTTATTACCTTTAAATATAAAAACAATACAACTCTTTCAACCATAATGATAGCATCTTTATCAAATTGCCATGGTCTACCTAATAGAATATGTTCGGCATGCATAGGCACAACATCACACAAAATAACATCCACATATTTATCTATGCTAAATTTTACCTTGACTTGTTTATTCACTTTCATTTCACCACTATCATTAAGCCATTGTAATCTATATGGTTCTGGATGTTTAATAGTTTTTAAGCCTAATTTATCAACCACAATGTCACTAATTACATTTGCACAACTCCTACTATCGATAATCATACTACAAATTTTACTTTGGATTTTACATCGGGTGTGGAAGATGTTTTCTCTTTGAACATGGTCCTTATCCTTGTATACAACAAGTACTCTTCTAGAAACCAAGTTTAATTCAGCATTGGATGCATTCAAAGTTTTGGCCTCATCCTCTAAGTCCTTCTCCTCTTGCTTGGCTTCATATTCACTTTCCTCACTTTCCGATTCTAGCTCACCGTTTCCTTTCAACACCATGATCCTTCTATTCGGGCATTGGCTAGCGATGTGTCCTTGTCCCTGGTACTTAAAACAAATAATTTCTCTAGATATTGAAGGTTTAGGATCAGATTTTACCTCATGTTTAGGTGCTTGGACAGATTCGACTTTGGACTCCCTTTTTGGCCGAATGGAGCTTTCTTCACCTAGTTTCGGTTTTTGTCTTGCTTCAAAGATGGGATTACTTCTCCAAGCACTTGGATTTGATCTTCCACTATTAGAAACTCCTCCAAACCATGAGCCTACATCCCTCCTTTTGAATTGATGCTCTAATTTAATAGCCACATGTAACATCTCTTCCAATTCTACATATTGTTGCAATTCTAATTGGTTGGCTATCTCACGATTTAAACCACCAAGGAATCTTGCCATGGTTGCTTCTCTATCCTCGTTCATGTTAATCTCATCATAAGCATCTCCATCTCCTTGTAATAATCCTCCACGAACATACTTCCTTGAGATAGGGATTGAAGCCTTTGATGCAGCAACCTATGATAATGTGATGGTACGAACCGCTTCCTCATGGCTCCCTTCATTTGGTGTCATGTAGTGATCAAGTCATCACCAACTCTCCTTCGGGTATTTTTCTCATTGGTCCACCATTAGAGTGCATAATGGACAAACTCCATTGCTGCCATCTTCACCTTCTTGGCCTCCGAATAATGATGACAATCGAAAATCATCTCCATTCTCTCTTCCCATTCCAAATATGCTTCCGGATCACTTTTACCCATGAATGGTGGGATGTTTACCTTGATGTTGTCAAGATCATCATCTTCATTCCTTGCTGGTCTCCCATGGATTAGCCTTTCTCGAGGTTCAAAAATTTCATCAAACCCTTCATCCAAGTCATCTCTATAGTTACTTCCCCCGAATTCCTCTCTTAGTCACCCTTGGCCTCCTCGACCTCGACCTCCATGAGCATCTAACCTTATATTGGGCACTCCTTAAGATGTTTCTAACCTGTCCATCTTTTGATTTAAATGGTCAAATTGGGCATTTATCCGCTGTAATTGCTCCAATATAGCCCTCATGTCCGTTTGCTCACCACTCCCCGTAGCTCGGAAATCACCTTTAAATCCTACAGACTCCTCTTCATTAATTCTCAAAGGTGGATCTCCTCTTCTCACCCTTGAATCTGCCATGTTAGTATAAATAATACAAAAATAAATAAATTCTCACCAGATTCACTCCCTCACGTGTTTCACTCAATATAAGAACTCGACACTCGTGTTTGCACACTAATTTCGGCTTTTAAACCTCTTTTGTGCTCACACTCTCTTGCCTTTTTCCTCTCAATGAATTATCTCAAAGTTCTAATTAAAACACCCACAAAACAGCAATTAAATCACAAGTATGTTTTAATTAAACTTATCAACAAAACAATAGCTAAAAGTAGGCAATACCAAAGAATTCAACAAAACCTAGTTTTCGGCTTTTCTAGGCAAAATAAAGCAAATTAATGAGAAAACTTTGAAATTTTGAAGATCTGGACCAGTTGGTAGTAGATTATGAGTTCAAGAATAAAATTCTAGAAAAAAATAAATTCAAAAACGAACAAGAATCAAAGAGAACAAAAATATAGAGAAGTGTTGGTTGTTGTTCTTGTAATTCAAGTTTTGTATCAAATCCTTTAACTAATTTTAATCTAAATAATTTAAGCACCCAAAATCCAAATATCCAGCAGAAAAAATAACTCTCCAGCAACTCCAAATATGTAACAAATAGTCAACAATGCAGCAGTTCAAAGAAATATCTAGCAAACACCAAATTCAACAAACCAAAATTTTTATTTTTATTTATTTTTTATTCGGCTTTTCTTCTTCTTGTTTTTTTTTTTTTTTTTTCACTCACAGAACATAAAACAACTGTATTAGCAAATATCAACACCAAAAATTTCAATTCAACACCAAAAATCTACCAAACCCGTGACCTCCAACAAAAAAAAAACAAAAGTGCAATTTTTTTTTCTTTTTTTTTGTATATATGTTGCCGCAAACTCTTCTTCTTCTTTTTTTTCTTTTTTTTTTTTGAATATATGAATGCAAATATTTAAGACTAAAATAGCAAAGAAAAATCAATAAAAACCAAAATTAACAAGAACAATGATAAAAAACAACCAATAAACTAGGAAACAAAAATTACAATAAAACTAAGAAATCCTAATTCAACTAGGAATGAATTTTTTTTATTTTTTATTTTTTAATGATGCAGAACGTGTATGATGATAGAAGAAACTTTAACCTAATGCTAAAATTGTAGAATAACATAAAACAAATAAAGCAAATAAAGATAGATTAAACCTGAACAAAATTCGGCTCTGATACCAAATGATATGAACCTAGGACGACCTACTCCTAAACCCGTATTATATTAGCCCGGATCTAATTATGTTCAAGTTCTAATGGTCACCTTGACCCCTAACCAACCTGTAATTAGAAACTTTGGTATATAATGAAGACGCCACAATAGGTGATAGATGTCCTATTGATAAGTCAAAACTAAAACACTCACTCTCTAATGGTGTTTTAGGTGTTCAAAAGAACAAAAAGAATTCAATCTCACAAATAATTTTCTGTATAAAATTCAAGCTTCCTCCTTATTGAAAAATAAGCCTTTAAACAGGCTACAAAGCCACGAAATAAAACCCTGAAAACAAAGGGAAAACCGGCCATACAAAGTAGTTTCCTATGGTGGCCGAAATTCTCACTCCTTTCCTAATCTAATTTGGATTAATTAATTTCTTTATTTTGAATTAGGAATTAATTAATTTACAATGAAAATATTAAAATAATAACTTTCCTAAACTTATTGTTCCAGAAAATAAATAAATAAAAACTAAAAAGTAATGGTAATTTCCTAAAACAAAAAGTAGAATCAAATTAGGAAACTATAATACTAGCTTTTTGACTAAGTTGACTTTGACCAAATTTTGACCAAATTGAAATCCAAATTAGCTTCAATATGCTTTTTAGGATGCCAAATAAGCTGAATATGAAGTCCCACATGTTGCCCATGCTTGGAAGAGGAAGAAAAAGCCAACTTAGCAAAATACAGTAAAAAACAGGCCAAATTTGAAGCTGTCCGTACAATCCCTTTTTGAATGCCTTTGAAGCTGCCTTGACTTGATTCCATATCCTATTAGACATATGTATTAAATCCATAAAGATTTGGAACCATTTCATGCTGCTCGATGTCCATATTTGCACCAAAATCACTACCCGGGACCGTATCGGTTTCCACCACTTGGATGCTTAGAATAGGCTTTGTATCTTCAAGTATGGATAAGCTCTGTTAAGAATTGATTACCCCCTATATAAATGCTCCTAGGTTGTCCTTAAATCTCTTAATTTGAGCTCTTGTGATTGGCCTGGTCTTCATCCGTGTCGAGCTCTTGTGACTATACGTACTTGCACGCTAATTAACAATACAGTACAAAACACCAGTACTGTATGGTGCATCTAAAAACATAAAATTTTTATAATATTATAAATATCAAAATTTAATAAAATACAACCAGATTCATATACTTTTACTCAATCCATTAAATTTCATATTTCTTTTAAACCATCAAAATAAATCCAACAATTTAAATAATTCAATTTTTACCGCAATAAAAACAAATTCATAAATATTCATATACATTGTCCAGACCCATCCAAGATCTCTTATCGGAGCTGTAGATAAATCCTGATCCTAAGGAAACCCTACTAAACCTTTTAATGGAATATCCGATAGCATCTCTCATAAGAGTTGGATATAGTACAAAATTTTCTATATATAAAACACACTTCTAAAAACACTATCTTATACCTACCTTACTACAAATGATTTCACAAGTTTTAGCACTTTGTAATAATATAATACAGGGAACATGCAAAATATTAATTAATTAACAGTCCACTACAATATACAGAGCATCATAATGTTTACAATTAAGTGTAAAACTTAATACAACATAAAGATAGAAAGAAATATTACAGGGAAACAAGAAAAAAGAAAAGGAAAAAAAAGATTTCTTAGGATTCTGCACGGACAAAAGATGTCGAGCTCACTGCCGAACGGTCAATGCCTACTTACTTGGGTCTAGAGGAATGAATTTAACAACATGAGTTGCTAATTATCCTAGTGAGTGGCCCCAACTACTATATAAATAATAATAATATATAACAAATGTATTTATAATAAATAAATATATATATAATAAAGTAAAATTTAAAATTTTCTCTAAAAAACCCTCACAATTTTACTTAGTTGAAAAAGTTCCCCTTTTAAAACAGTGTCACAAAATCCATTATATTATATCCCAATAATCAAGGAAATAAATAAATAAGTAAAATAGATATAATTTAAAATCAGAAAGGACATTGAAAATGATTTAGTAATAAATTATTAAATTTAGAATAAAATGTCAGAAGGTAAAATAAAATCATAAATAAATTTATACCAGAAAAATTTAATATAAAAACAAAATTAACTTCATTATATAATTTATAAAATCTTGATTAATTAAATCGATGAAACAATAAAAGAAATAGTTTAATTAATTTAAAACCCCAATTTGAAATAGATAATAAAATACAATAATATATATGTTAAAACCTCAAATTGAAATAAATAATAGAAGCATGATAAAATGACAGTTTAAAACATCAATTTAGAATAAAAATTAAAATTATGATAAAATGCATTGTAAAATATTAATTTGAAATAGATGATAAAAACATAATTAAATACATTTTAAATTTAACGCATTTTAAAACATTTTTATTTTGAACATCATGTCGAGAAAACAATTTGATGCACCACATTATATACTCAAGATGTTAGGCGACATCTAGCGTTCCAAGTACCACTCTGACGGGAGGTTAAAGAGAAAAAATTACAAAATGGTTGCCTTGGCATCCCAACAGCACCAATGCTTATAACAATCATTTTAATTATTGAGAGAGGCGGCTGATGCTCATTGTGTAATACTTGCTAACTCTCAGGTCCATGGCATCTTATAGGACGACCATACAAACTTGCAGACTAACAAATATATATAATACAGAACACCAATACCACATAGTGCATCTAAAACTAATGCATCATAAATCTCGCAAAATGTAACGGGTTTAGTACAACCTTTTATTATTCACAATTATTTCAACAATAAAATTTAACAATAATTTAACAAAAATTTAAAACCATAATTCTTTTAAAAACTAAACTATAATTTGACAACAACACATATATTAAAATCATCATAGGTTGACATTATAAATCTAAATAGCAATTTCTCTTAAATATTAAACACATATTTTTCAAAAATCCAATAAATGCATTTTATTATGCAAATAATATACGATAAATTCAATAATAAATAGGCATGAATAATTTCCCTAAAACCATAAAATCAATTTATACGTAATAAATATATTTAAATCATATGAAATAGTACAATAAAATTAAATAACAAATATATTAATTATAAAAAAATATATAATATAATTTAGAATTTTTAATTAACACAATATATAAGTTTATAGCCACGAAATAATTTTAAAAGAGGATCACTCACCTCAAATGCATGGATCACTTAAGATCCTTTACGGGATTGGTCTCACGATTCACATAGATGCTTAAAATATCAACAACAACACAGTACCTATTTAAAATAATGTTTTAATCATGTATAATATACAGGGGTTATCCGAGGGAGCTAACACAAATATTGTCTAAAATATACAAATTATATGCCAAAACGAAGCTTAACACGAGAATCATGGATTGAGCCTTACTTCTCGGAGATCGAACTGGTGGTGGTCGAAATTTGACCGGGAAGAGTTGGAACTAAATGTCCTCAAATCTCCCAATCCATTGTGATTTGGAGGAAATGGATCTTAGATTTGGGTTTACAAAGGTCAAAATAGAGGGAATAAATGGGTGGTGTTGTCGAAAACTAGCTGGGACGATGAATTCCAGCAAGCTGCCATGGTCATCAGAAAACATCATTGACGGTGGCACACTGGCAGCCACTGACTGTGAAATTTGGTGCGGAGGTAGATTGAAAGGTGGTTAATATGTATGGATGATTTCAAAAAAAGGTGGCCGAATTAAGAGAAATCAACCGGCAAAACTATCTATGCCGCCTTCAAAAATCTTTTTGATCCTGGTGCATCGCTAGCGTGCTAGTAGTGGAACTTGGCCAGCCGGGCAGTTCATGGTTGCCAACCTACTGGTCTGGTGAATGCATACCGATGGTAGCCGGAGCATGGTGAACTAACAATTGATAGTTCTCTCTCTCCTCTCCCCTCTTTCTTTCTCCTCTCTCTCCCTTTCTCTCCTCCTTCTCTCTCCTCTCTCATAGCCCTCTCACCCAATAAAAAACACACATGGTTGCTACTGTGCACCATGGGATTGATTGGATTTTTGACACGTGGCAAAATGTCAGTGGATACTGTGCACACACAGAGATCAGTATACAACAAAAGCTATCTTAGAAAAATTTTACAAGTCCATAACTTTCTAACCAAATGTCCAAATTAAATATGCCACTAGTTTATGAACTTATATCAATGAGTACTTTACAACCATACATAAGTCAAAATCAAATTTTATAAAGATAAAAGTCAAACACGGCACCACTCGAACAGTTCGGACTGGAATTTGTTTCACTCATAAGTTCCAAATCGTAGCTCCATTTTTAACTTGTTACTAGTCCACGAACTCGAGTTGATACGTATTTCGCAACGGTGCCTTGGTCAACATAAAACTCCATCTAGAACAAAAAGCCTATATGGACGCACCCGGTTAACATCGATCAATTTAGTCAAACTCGATCAACATCAGAAAAACTCGGATGTACTTTGAGATGGGATGTTACATACATAATTACATTTTTATGCATAATAATTTCTTTAAAACCATAGATATAAATTTTATGTATAAAATATATTTAAATTAAATAAAATTTACATAGTAAAATTAAATAACCATTTCTTGAGTTTTTAAAACATACATAGTATTGATCAGAATTTTAAATAACACAAAATGTATATATATATATATCTATATAGACATCTTTATTTGGATTAATGCATAGTATTATCTGAAATCAAATACAACAGTTTAAACATTTAGGTATAATCTGACAATATAATTGTAGATAACATATTAAATTTAAATTTAGCTGATAACTACAATTAAACATAACAAATATATACATAAGCATCCATGGGAGAGTATTTACACATTCATCATAAATATACGCATATCAGTGCACATATACATATACATATGTATATATATATATATATATATCTACATATGTCTAATTACACACACACACATTTACACACAAAAGTATATATATATATATATATACAATCTTTTAACAAGTACTTATATATTTACATAAATATACACAAACAAATAGATATGCATATACATACTTATATATTCATAAATATATATATATATATATATATATTTATAATTCACACATATATATTCATATACATATACATATTCTTTCAACAAATATTATAAATGTATACACATGTTCATATATCCACAATATATATATATATATATATATCAATCTAACACATATTAATACTGTGCACACACACTTATATATATATATATATACACACACAAAATGTATGTACTTACAAACATACACATACATATGTGTGCCTAAATATGTATATATATATACAATCTAATTCAATTTTTCACATTTAATATAATAATTTATTCAAAAATGAAAACTTTTCAAATACACCACATAATTTGCAAACAGGGTATCAATGGAAAGCTAAAAAGGTGAAGAACACGTTACTAACCCCCATTGGGCTCAACTCAACCAGCAGTGGCCGAAAAATGGATGGAAAATTTCGACCAAATTCCCCTCCATTTTATCTCTTAAACGGTTTCGAATTTGAAAAAATGGAGGCTATTTCTTAGGTCAAGGGGTTGAAAACTAGGGGGAGGATCGAACTCACGATCGAAAACCATCAGAAAACTAGCGGATGGGAGATTGCCAATCGCCAACTTTGGACAATGGTTTGAAACTCCATTACCGGCGCTGCTCGACCATGGGCTCCCACACCTGCCTGACCATGGGCTCCCACAACTGCCAATGAGTGCTACTGTCTGGTGTCTAGGGCGAGGCCAATCGGCCGATCAAAGAAGAGAGGGAGAGAGAGAAAGAAAAGAGAAAGAGTGAGAGAGAAAGAGAGAGAGAGAGAGAGAGCGAGAGAGAGAGAGAGAGAAAGAGAGAGAGAGAGAGAGAGAGATCTACGTTGGGCGGGGGGGGGAGGAAAGAATGAGAAGAGGAGAGGGAAAAACAAAAGGAAAAACAAAAAGAAAAAGAAAAGAAAGGAAAAAAAAATCTTTTATTATTACTTTTTATGGTGATATGTGGCATCATTGGTTGGTGACAGATGGCCCCCACCAATTGGTGTCACATGGCACCCATCAAGGATTCTTCTAAATATTCTATTACCTAGTAAAGTCAATCCTAGAAAACTTAAGCATGATTTTACAAATCCATAACTTTTCAACTATAGGTCCAATTTAAGCGTGCTACCAGTCTATAGACTCGTATCAACGAATACTATCACATAGTATACAGGTCAACATTAAAATCCATATAGACAAAAAATTAACTTGGGCTTGCCCATTAGTCCAAATCACTTTTTTTTTTTTTACCATAACTTTCTATTTGTAGCTCCGATTTTTGTGTTCTACTAGTCTATAAACTCATGTTGATAAATACTTTGCCATGGTACTTCGATCAATACAAAATTTCTCTCACAGTAAAAAGTCAACCATGAAACCCACTTGCTCAAATCCGATCAATTTTGATAAAACTTTATCAAAATTTCAAATTCGGGGCATTTTCTCTAGTTGGGGTGTTACAGAATATGGATCAACCGTCAGTGAAAGTAATAGAGGTTAGCATTAGAAGTCACAATATAGGATCAATTATCAAGTTGCATGTGGCATTTATAGTAGATATCACATTGGACCTTGAGAATTGATGGATGCTTTTACTATGGATAGCTTGGCCACTTCAATTTTGTTCTCCCTCTACACATAACAATACAAGGGTTCATGAATCTAGTTTTTTCTCATTAAGAAGCTAATGGCACTACAAGGCAAAATAATTAATTAATAAAGACTAGTGGAGTTTCATCTAATAGTGGGTGTACAATCAACACCTGATATAGAGGCACCAGTTAATGGAGGTGACCATTAGACAAAACTATTCATTCCTTCAGATCACATAGCTGGTGACACATATGGTTAAAGAACCTTAGAATCCCCTTGGTCTACGCAAGTGTAATAAGAGAGTGAAATTACCAATGGTAATTGGGAGATCAAGGCAATTTGGTTCTTTAAGGACCCTCATGCATTATATGGTTCTAATTTCTATGGAGTGTCGACTTTTGTTTTGCTTGCAAAGGGCAATCTTGTGCTTCATTTTCTTTTAAGAAGCAGAAGAAGGTCAAATTTTTATGCTTTATTTTTTGTACCATGAAAGAAAAGGGAAAGAATAAATTGGCTCCAAATTGTTCAAAATAAATTGGCTTACTTTATTTCCTTTTGTTTCTGTTGTACAGATGGAATACTTAAGGAAATTAATTGAAGTTGGGCAATGGATAAGCAACTGCTCTAGCCATGATAAAAAGATGCATAAATTGAAGAGAAAATTAGAAGATCTAAAAAGCAGGAAAGTTGACATAGTTCATGAATTGGAATATGCAGAATCACTGTTTTTAAAGATACGGCAAAAAAGAGGTAGATAATTGGTCGGCAAGTGTTGCAAGGAAAAACGATGAAGTTCAGGTAATAGAGAAAGCTGTGGACCAAGACAGGCTATTGTTCACTCGTGTACAGTTGGTTCAATGTGTGGGACTTGACAGGAGAAGTGACAGAACTTCCAGAGAAAGGTAAATTTTCTGAAAGGCTTACACTTGACAAGATTGAGATAAGAGAAGATGCATTGTTGATAAGAAAATTAGTGGGTCAAACATCTCATGAAGATATGGATAAGTTGAAGGAATGCTTAATGAAGGATGTATTCTTAACCATTGGCATTTATGGAATGGGAAGAGTGGGGAAGACAACCGTGGTAGCGCACATCCATAACCAAATTCTAAAAGAGTCGAGCACTCTCTCTAATGTTTATTGGGTCACCGTATCAAAAGATTTTAGCATTCATAAATTGCAGAGCAAAATTGCAAAAATGGTGTGTCATATTTTTCAATGTTGCAGGGAACTTCGGAAAAAAGATCTTTAAAATAGCTCACAACCATTTCCTTTAATAAACATTTATCAAAAACCCACTTACCACTTGCATACCACTTGCATCTTTCAAAGCCTCTACTTTGTTCCTTCTTCTACGGACTAAAGTAACCAGAAGAAAAAATCTTGTGTTTCTATCTCCTTCCTTAAGCCATTTGATTCTAGAATTTTGAAGCCAAAATATTTCCTCTTGAAAATTTCCTCTTGCTCCAAAATAGCATTACATTCTTTAGATAAGGAATCCTTCGGCTGTAAAAGAAAGGAAGAGTGGCATTTACATAAGGCCTTTTAAATGCCCCCACTCTGGCTAAAATTATTTTCTTCTTATGAAAAATATTTCGGATGATTTCTTTTTTTCAAGTTTTGAGATCTTCAGCAAAATTTGCAAGCTTGAAGCAAAAATTACCATCCAAAGGATTCCAAGAAGTTGCCAAAATATTTTTAAATTTATCATGATAGAAACATAAGGCTTCAAAATGGAAAAGTTTTGAATTCATAGCAGGCGTTGAATTAATGCTAAAACAAATAAGCAAGGGACAATGATCAGATTTAAGATGTAGAAGATCTCTCACAAAAGCCTCCAAAAAATGTTTCCTCCAAGATCCATTACAAAGACCTTTGTCAAGCTTCTGTATAATTAAATCACCACTATATCTTTTATTAGTCCAAGTGTAATTAGGAACAATAAAACCCATGGGTTTTATAGAGTTCCTATAAATCATAGAGTTCCTATCAATCCACATATTTATGCCTTTCCTGCCATCTTTGTGACCTCCCCCACTTTTTCTCATAACTATAACAAACTTCATTGAAGTCCCTTATGACAATCTAAGGGCGCTCATGAGTATTTGCAACATAATCTAGATGCTCCCACAAAGAATTCCTTTTCACATAACAGAGACTAGCATAAACTGCTGAAATAAGCCAAGTCTCACTAGAAGCGGTAGTAACTGAAGCCGTAATAACCTGTTCATGAAGAGAAAGAATATCAATAGAAACTTTCTTCTCATCCCAAAGCATCCAGATTCCTCTACTAAAACCAACAGCATCACCTTTAGAAGAACATTGAAAGCCAAGCTTGTTAATAACCTAATCAACCTTACTCCCACCAATACAAGGCTCTACAATAATTAAAACCTCAATATTGTGAGATCTGTTGAGGTCAAGAAGATTTCTAACGCCCTTCTTACTTCCAGCACCCATAATATTCCAAATAATAAACTTCATCATAAAGATATAAAAATAATAAGAAAGACATTCAATTCTCCACCATTTCCACCTCACCGGGAAAGATGGAGGGAGACGACTCATCCACACATATCACACTAGATTCCAAACATGATGATTGACCAGCCAAAACATTAATTGAACTAGGAGGACAGGAATGTGGTTGGTCCACATCAAGTTTCCCAAAACATCTTTAGAAAAGTTAACCTCTTCAGGAGTGGGGTTGAACTCAACAAAAGTCTCAGCATTTCCAAAAGTAACAAAGTTATTCCTATGTTTAATTTTGAGCCTAATTTTCTCATGCAGGTTCTTTCGGCTATCCTCATTGCTAGCTGCCCCTTTCCCTTTGGCACTCAAGATATACTTAATTCATAAACTAAAGAAATTGGAATGACTAGCAATATCAACATCCATTAACCTATCCTCAGGTAAAGAATCATTAGATATGTCCATGAGAGCTTACCTCTTGATATCCTTCCTGCTCAGGAACTTATGAGAAGAACTAGTACCTTCAGTGCCATCAAGGTTAACAATATCTTCGCTAACAGCTACCACAGTAGGATCTTCAATTTGTAAAGCAGAGAAATGAGAACCTCTCCTAGCAGCAAAAGCACGTCTCCAAGAACCTCTTCCAGCATTTCTATCCCTTCTATAATTCTGAACTTGCAACCATGGACCATAAGTTGAAATACTCTCAGAAATTTTGCCCACTTCCTGCTCCATGTTCCTGAAGAATTATTATTGATTTTATCCTCCATTGGATTAACATCCATTGGTTTCTCTACAACATAACAATTCTCAGATTTATGACCAAATTTACCACAAGTAAAACATCTTTGATGTAAACCCTCATACTCCACCCTTATCCAATTTCCACCAATATAGACTTTCGGGACCAAAGGTTTCGTAAGATCCAACTCAATGCAAATTCTGACATACTTACCCCTAGCTTGAGCAGCAGCGTGAGCTTCCAACTTGCAGGTTTTTCCTAGCAGATTACCCAATTTAAATATTCCAAAGGAACACCAGGAAATCTTATCCATGCAGCTATCTTCTTAATTTCATCATTCTCACCATAGAAACCAAGCTTCCACCTTTGAATAGCTAGATAGTAACCAGCAATTACCCAAGGACCTTCAGATAACATAAAAGCCATATCCGCTCTTCGATTGAATTTTGCCATATAAAAGTCATTACCCAGATCAATAGGCACAAGCTCATCCATAGATTCCATTGTTGCTGAAGTCGGTTCATGAGAAAAGTGTAGGAACATGATCTTCCAAGTAGCTTAATAATCAAAGAATTTTTCCATGGTTTGCAAAAATTTCTTTTGATCCTTAGCAGAAAACGAATATCAGGTCCATTAGCATCTTCAAAGACCTCATACTCAGTATCAGTGTCTTCTAGTGAGCCATCATCTTCTAAAACTCGTTCATCTTGTTTAAGCATGGGCTCCACGCAAAAATCCTGACCCTTACCATTACCTTTGAAAATCCCTTTTATGATTGTTAATCAACATATCCTTGAATGATACTGATTTCCAGTCTGACGAAAGATTCCCCAATTCTGGTGATATCCATTCACCCTCTGCCATGCCCACATCTTGATAACCTCCTGTTTTAACATTCTTCGCAAATCTGTCCCCTAAATCACCTTCACCAGTAGATCTAGCTTCCATGGCTTTTCATAAAAAATATATATATAATAATAAAAATAATAATAATAATAATAATAAAATTGTACACTTGCTTTTTTTTTTTTTTGGGTAATAGTAACTGCATTAAGCACAAAAAGGGGGGAGGGGAACCAGAAAAAAGAAACCGGTTTATCCCCTAGAACAAACATTAGTCTCTTCAGAGAGGATTTGAGCTAAAACAGAAACAAGGCAGTTACAAAAGCTAGCATAAGAACAGAAAAAAGATAAGTTATCCTTCAAGGCTTCCTTGGCTGCAAGGTCAGCACATTTGTCTGCTTGCCTTGGGGACCAAGAAATTGTCCAGTTGTTGTCTTTCAGTTTAGCTTTGAGTTTTTCAACTAGCTCCCACGATTCATATTCATAGGGCTCAAAAGTGTCATTCAGCTAATCAACAACTGATCGAGCATCGCAAAACCAATCTACATCTTTCCGACCTGATTCCTCTGCAATAGATGTTGCCCATTCGATTGCTTTGAGTTTAGCAATGTCGACTCTTACCGATGGTATTGGCTTAGCAGCAAGAAGTCGGACTAAGCCCTTGTCATCCCTGGCCATGAAGGCTATCATCAAACTACCTGGAGAACATGGCGCATCTGTATTGATACAAATTCTGCTGCTTTGGGGGGATTGCCAGGTTGAGTCTCTGCGAGGCGAATCCATGATATCCCTTGCCAGAGCCATTTGGTTGAATTCTTCTACAACCAATTCCCATCTTGTTGTTTCCTGGGCTATAGATCTTTTGTTTTCAAATAAATTGTCATTCCGTAATTCCGAAATAATGTAGAGAAAGGTGGCCAGGAGTAGAGAGGTGTAGTCTTTTCCTCCTAGTTTCAAATGTAGTTGGTGGGATGGATTCACACACCACCTAACCAAGTTCTGGGCATTGTTAGAGGCTACCGAGTCCAGTTTTAGGCCCCATTTACTGGAGAAAGCGACTGATCTTGCTGCTGGGCACTCTAGGAAAAGGTGGGATGGTGTTTCAAAATTGAACCAGCAAGAGGGCAGCTTAGGTCTCCCTTGCCGGTTCTTTCATAGGTAATGCCCTTCATAGGCAACACATCTACAATAAGCCTCCAAAGAAGCATCTTTAGTCTCTCGTGAAGTTTGGCTGTCCATATTTCCTTCTAGAGGTTGTCACAATATTCCGAATTAAGGATGTTATAACAGCTTTTAACTGGGAAGGCTCCATTGCTGGTGCTTGTCCAGAAAAGTTTGTCTTCTATGTTGGCTCCATGAATCTTCACTTTACTGATGGTCTCAATGGCTTCTTGATCGTAAAAATCTTATAGCTTTGCTTCATCCCAGATAAGAGTAGAAGAGTTCGGCAGATTTGCAACTCTCCTAGCTTGGGTTTCATCTGCTCTAAGAAGCCTGAAATTTCTTATATCTAAACACCTTTCTACCATAACTTATATGCGGTATAAAAATCACTATAATATTCTTTAATTTGATATTTTTTATGCTATATTTTTATTATAAAAAAATATCGTTACAATTCATTTTGCAATATGCTTTTATTTATTATAATTTTATTTTTTAAAAACTCTTAATTAGAATTTGAACTATTTACCTTCCTTTAATTTTTTTTTTTAACTTCTATATATATATATATTTTATTTCTAAGAACATGAAAAAATAAATTAAAAAAAACTTACACACAGAAATACATATACATATTTCTTTCTAAAATTACTAAGTGTTTAAAATATTGGTACTAAAATCTACCTTTTCAATTTATCCAAAAAAATAAAATAACAAGTTATATATAATAACTATAAATGTCTCAAAAATAAACTTAAGAATTAAGCTTAATATGTCTGAAATTGCTTTTTTCTTAAAAGAAAAAAAAAAGTTAATTATGAATTTAATCATATTATTTTATTTATTAATTTTTATCTTTAAAAATAGATAAAAGAATTTTATTAAATAAAAGATAAATTAAAGAATTTACTGCTGTCACTAAACAACATTCTCTTTCCTAATTTAAATTTTTTCTGTCCTTATTAAGCCCTAATTATCTCTCTTTTCTCAGCCCCACCGGCCCCACACCCCCCCATCCCCGGCCGCCACGGTGCGGCGGCAAATACGAAAGGTGCTGCCCTTCTACTAATTTTCCTTTTTATTACCTCTCTTCTAATAAAATTCTAATTACATGTAAAAAGAGAGGACAATTCTTATTGAAAACCCTAGAAACCTCCATATCCATAGCTTTCCACCACAGGGTTTCAAATGATTACTAGGTAGAGTTTATCCTGCTTCATCTAATAACAAAAATAAAATGTTGTTGCAATTAGAGAGAGTTTTATCAGCTTCAGTTGGAAGAGAGACTTCCAAAACTTAACGAAAATGAATTATTGTTTGACAATTTACAGCCCGTGTAGCTTCCTCTTTATAAATAAATATATATATATATATATATACATACAAAAATCTAACAAACAGTTCTGAGGCTTTTTTTTTTTTTTTAAATGGTATAGATAGAACTTTTAGCTAATTTTATTATAATAAAAGAACAGACAACAGAAAATTTATAAGTGTAGTCTACTTTTGTATTAGAAAGAAAAAGTGCATTCCTTTCCCCACAAATTAAGAAGAAAGTTTGTACATATATATATATATATATATATATATATATATTTTGGTTGATTTTGTAATGGATTCAACCACTATTTTGGGGGCTTTTGGTTTTCTTAAAGAAACAGATATTTAGGGTTGAGAAGAGAAAAGTTTAGGGCTTTATTAAGAGAGAAAATATCATTTAGAGACAGCAATAAATTATTTAGGTAATGATTAAAAATGTGTTTGGATAGAGGTAAAAGAAATTAAAGGGTTTTTAAAAGGTAAATTACACTCTTACATCATATTGAAGAAGTATCTGGATTTTTTATCAAGAAGTTTTGTTGTCAGTGACACCTCCTTATTTATATAAGCTGATAATGAAACTCTTAAAATTGATAAACGAATTTAAAAAAATTGATTAAATAATATCATTTTTTGCTATATTATTTTATAAATAAATTTTATGAATATTTTAATAATTTTAACATTATAAATTTTTAATTTTTTAATAAATAAAAAAACCAATATATAAGAAAGTCAACCCTTCAGATTAAGCATTTAAAGCTTTTAAATTTCATGGGGTTCTATTTTAAAGTATCCTCATTATGTATGTCCAATGATAAGATGGGTAGAAGTTTTCAAGAGATTATTCATGCCAAAAGCCCTTCCAATATTTGTGCCAAAAGTTAGTGAAAGCAAAATATAAAAAGTATTTTTTATTCCTTTAATTTCTTTTATTATTATTAAATGTAAATGCATCACCGTATAGCCCCTATATATGTATAAAATCACCAAGACCCGATTAATTAATTTGGAAGTAAACAAATTAATTAGATAATGTTAATGAAATGGATCTAAAATTCATCATAAGGATCTAAAGGATCTTATTTATTATTGTTAACTGTTAAGATAGTTACGGACAAACAATAGAATATAACGAAATGCATTAAACCAAGACTACAATTAAATAAAGAAATGACAAAATTAATTAGAGCACCGGGAATCAAGATCGGTTTGCAGCGTTATTAATGTTTATTATTGCATATAAATAAAATTTATGCATCTGGCATTGACTTCCTTACAAGTTGCATCATGGATTAACACCAAATGTTCAACTTATGCCTGCATTAAATGTTATCACTATATTTAGCCATTTTTAAGTTTTCAAAAGCTACGCGCATGTGGCATGCGCATAGACTTTATTGAAGAAGGACCTTTTACACACTCGTCTATTTCTCAGCTGCGTCGTCTATGATCTACTTAGCTTCACACTCTGTTTTTCTCCTAGAAGAGCAATCGGTCGGCCGCCAGGCTTTTAAAGGGTCTCTTAAACAGCCTACCCCGGTATACTTTGAGATTTATATCTATCGTAAAAAATTATTTTAATTAGCTGCTTTTTTATTTCTGTATTTATGTTCTTGAACAAGTAGTAAGTATTTCAGGAGGGAGAGGTACTGTCCTCTTAATTAGTTGTACGGAGGTTATGATAGTAACGGAATTTGGCCCAATGCCCCCATAGGGATGAGTTTCATTTGGTGTTTTTTTTTTTTTTACCCTTTCAATTTTTAAAAATTCCAAAATACCTTTATATTCAAGTTAAATATTTTTACTTTTTTTTATTTTATGTTATTTCTTTTTTTTCTTCACCCGACTGTTCTCTTCTCCTTCATCACCTTTCCCCAAAGCTGGCTCATCTCTTCTCATTCATCAAGCTTTCTTCACTTAGTTGCCCTTTTACCAAATAGTCCCGTTTCGTCTCTCCGGTCACCAAAATTCCATACAAAGAAATTGATGGTTTGGAATTCAAAATTAGGGTATTGTGAAGAAGGAGGACGTGGATTTGTATACGAAGCTCAAGGGTGGTACTGCATGGTGAAAGCAAATGCCCAAGCTTGCTGTTTCACTTGGCCTCTCTGATAAAATGCCTGGTCTGTTTGCTTCATTTTTTTCTTTGACTTTTTGATTTGAGTGGTTTCTAGGGTTTTTTTAAAACATTTGTGGGTTGTGTTTTTTTTTTTTTTTTCTGATTGCTTTTGGGATAAGTTGGAATCGAAATTAGGGTTATGTTTTTTTTTTTTTGGCTATTTCTGTAATTTTTTTCCTTATGCTTTTGTAATTTTTGTTTTAGGTAGTGTTCGGTGTGCGATTTGACGGTCCGATAATGGAAATTGGTAAGGATTCGGGAATGGAGGACGGGGATTTTGTGGTGGAGACTTGCATTACATGTACTCTACTCCCGGCATTGACGCTTGAGAAGGGATTAGAGAGTATCAAAGATGCTGTGGGGAAGTTGAAGCCAAATCCTCCTTCTACCTCCAATGGGTTCTTTCGGTTTCAGGTACTAGAAAATCCCGTAAGACTTTGTTGTTTTGATATTATGTCGTTTTGTTTGGTTTTCATTTCATATGTGATTATGTGAGGATTTCTAAAGGTCGCTGTGCCTTCCAGTGCAAAAGCTTCGGATTGGTTTGCCTATCAGTCAGAGTCTTGCGAGATTTTCTCTCTGTTTTTATGTCGAAGGAAACAGAAAATCCTGATTGTAAATCGCTTTATGTGAATGAAACCGTTGGAGTTTTTGGAATTGGGTCTGCTGTTCACTTTACACAGAGTTCTTCTTCTATCTCAGGAGAGAAGACAACGACCAAAAGGTTTAGATTCTCGTATCTCTTATTTCTCACTCATCAAAAGTGTCTCCTATGATGATTTAGGGGTTGCATTTGGTTTTTGTTGTTTGTTGTCTGTTGTTCATTATATATATATATGTAAAATTAATTTTAACTTTATTAGGACAAGAGTTCATTTTTTCCTATTGAGCTTGATTGCTAAACTGGTTAAAGTTGGGGGTTTGTAATACAGTTCCCCAACTCCAAAAAACAAAAGATTGCCCTTTGAATAGTTAGTCTGAAAGATGGATGTTTCAAAGTTCTATTTGGAGGGTCATGGACAATTTTGAAGCTATTAAGACTTACGGCTTACCCTATTCCATTGACATCAAGGTGCAGGAGGTTATCTAATCATATTTTTAAGTGGCTTTAGGCTAACGAGCCGAATATGTGTTGAATAAGAACCCAAGATTTGTTTGGTATTTTGTTGAAAGGTCTACTTGGAAAATGACAAGGTAGAAATGAAATTGAATATTAATGTGGACTCTTCATTGGCAATTATGTAAGGAATGTTTCAACATATATGCTAAAGGCTCTAAAACATTTTATGAAATTTAGAATAATTTTGTCCATTTATTGGAAATTTGTGGTTGGTATAAAAAATTGATTAAGTAATGATGGTTAGTTGCTTATGGTTATGCATCTAATTATGATGCAAAATTTGTTGCCCTTAAGGTTCTTGCGTGTTTGATAATTTACATTTGGTATTGCAAATATAATGCATACTGTAGTGCCAATTTTTTTATCTGCATTTAGGTGTACGTTGTTTTGCATGGATACTTGGGTCTTTTAGATTTGTATGAATCTTCTTCCTTGACAGCTCTAAAAATGGTAGCTAGATGCTATTAAATTTAAGTAATGTTTGTGGTTTCTCCATAGATAGAACAAATGAGCTCTTGCAAAATAAGGGTAAAACTTCGACTATTCATTAGTCACAGTTTTGCATGTGATACTTATTTAATTTATTGCTTTACGTAGTTGCATGTGATACTTATTTAATATATGTTTTTGCTTTACTTAGTTGCCTGGTTTCCATTGTTTATCTGCCACCGGGTCTATATAAATTATAATTGGCTGACACATTGAATGATGATAGTTAAAGAGGAAATGAAAAATGTGTTTAATATGTATTATTATTATTGGTGCATATATATATATATATATATATATATAATTTTTTTTTTACTAGATATGACTTTCTGGAATAGACAAAGATGGGAGGAAAAAAAAAAAAAGACAAATAAGTTTATATACATTGTTAGGAGTTAGAACCACACGTTATTTGTTATAATTTCACCAGATAAGTTGGGACTTAATAAAGGACAAGCAAGGTATCTCTGTGTTTGTCTGCCATGCTTCATTGGCTATGCTTAGTCGGTGCTTTACTAAAATCCATTTAATGGTGAAGCAATAATAGAGTTTCATTCATCTCAATCTCTCAATATAAACGAGAAATCTGTGAGAGTATTGAAAACCCAAGAAATAAGTTAAAAAAAAAAAAAGTTGGCAGAAGAGAGTACAGAGAGGCTGCTGAAGAATGTGGTTTACTATGAGAATTCCCCAGGTTGTAAGGTCGAACAGTATAAAGAGATACAACGTGGTTTACCAATTTGAGGCCTTCTTTTTATTTGGATTGTTATTTATTTATTTTTATTAATTTTTGGTTATTGGCATTCCAAAGCATTGTTGAATGTTGATCATGTTGATGTTTTGTTTGATGTGTTGCATCTGTGATGTGTATTTTGTTCTCTGCTACATGTTTTGTACTTGTTAGATTACTGGTGGATGAATTTGATGCTGCACTTTGGAAGGTTGGCAGAGGTTGACAAGGAAGTAGCAAAAGAATTTAATGGAAAACATTTTCACATTCTTCCTTCTTCTTGACACTCTGTTTTTGATAGACATGCTTTGAAGTAGGATTGAATGAAGATCCAACAAACATCTTTAACTTCAATTCAGTTTTGTTAACCTTTTTGAAGTCCAACTTATAGCCTTGTTTCTTCTTCTTCTTCTTCTTCATCCTTCTTATTTTTTTTTTTCAAGTTATTTTATTTTATCTGTAAATAGAGTAGACATTTATTATTGCCTTTCATTTTCCTTTTCAAACAGAATTTAGTTGTGCATCACATTGATATTTTTCATCATTTGGTACTTTTTACTTGGATCAATCTTATTTATACCATGTTTTTATAGAATTTGTTTTAAGAAATGATCTCTTCTTCATTTCTTGCTTGAATCACACATGTCCGGGACCACTTGTATGATGTATGATCTATATGATTTTCTCAGAATATTAGTTGTTTATGACTGGCTATCTTTCTCAATTTGTTTGTAGTGCTACCAATAGCATCTCTGTTTCCATTCCTTTAATTCCATGGTAAGTGTGTATTTTATTTGTGAGTGTTTTTTCCTTCATTATACTCATTTGTAGATAGCTTCCAACATTTATAGCATTTTCCATGCCATTGATGGAATTTTTTCACTGTTATTTGAATTTGACATGTTTATAAGTTTGAAGGTGTTACTTGATATGGAAATGTTTCCTGTAGTACTTTTAATTATATCTTATGTTATTTGTCTTGCCTTTAGGAAATTCATAGAATGTATTTGCGGACATCCTTTTAGCATATTTTTCTGACTCTTTTAGTTCCTGAATATGTATGAAATTAGATATTATTTTTTGAAACAAAGTTGGGTAAATGCCCCTATTTTGAAAGCTTTAATGAAAAATACCCCCCCTTGTGTTGATATGTATAGATGTTAATGAAATATACTTTCTCCCTTTCAAAATTTTTTTGTGTACCCTCTTATACCTATTTTATCCTTAAAAAAAAAATTAAAAATGACTTGAGTGTCTTTTTTTAATATTTATATTTTTCTGGCAGTCTAGATTAATATTTGTTAAAGATTGGCCATCTACTTAATGTATTGATTGAAATTGGTGTTTTTTTTTTTGCTGTTTTGGAGATTTGGGCATCCTTTAGCAAATCAGTCTATGAGATTGGATTTTGGTTCTATACAATTCATAGAGAGCAAAGGATATTACTGGGTATGAGCTATTGCCTCAATTGTTAGATTTGAACCTTTATACTTCTTTATGGATACTCTAGGTATTTAATTATTTTCTTTGAAACTTGTATGCTAAATATTGTAACTAACTGCAGATATTTCGTTTGATTTCATCCATGTATCAAATCGATCTCTGTTTTAGTGGAGGTGCCCTGTATGCTTTTAATGCTGTCACTAAAGTTTGGCATTATACCAATTGTGGTGCCAGTTGGTGTTCGAGATTTTGACATTGATGGGGAACATTGGGTCAATTCGGGATTGATACCAACAGAGCCTTTTGTAGGAGTTGTAATATTCTCTAGTTTTTATTCATAAAACAATTGTACAATTTTCTCTTGCTAATTCAGATTTAGTTTTTAGTTTTTGTACATGATTCCCATGTCAAGATGATGTGTAAGGAGCCAATTTCATTATTAAATTCTCCATATTATTTGAGATGTGGAAAAGCAATAAATAAGAAGGATGAGAATTTAAACGGATGGTAATTGAGTTCTCAAATATTGACTCTCTAGTTTCTGACCATTTGAACTTGTTTGAATGGTATGCATTGAAATGTAGTTAGTTTTAGACTATAGACTATTCCCAGCTTGCATGCTTCTTCCAATCACTTTTAAAATGCGGCTCCATGGCAATATGTCCAAACAAGAGTTGTCAGGAGGGAATTAATTGTGCACTTATGGAAAATATTTAAATAAATGGATATGAAAGTGTAGAATAAATATAACAGTCTCCCATTTCTCATCTACCCTCATTTCTCATTAACTATTGAATAAAGTGGAAAATATTTAAACAAATTTTTTTACCATCTCCTATTTCTCATCTACCCTCATTAACTTCTATCCCTCTCTCTTACTCTCCCTGCTACCACATTCAATGAATCCTGTGTGTCTCCCTCTCTCTTTCTCCTTTGTTGGTTACGTACCTTTCAGCCTTTCATCGCATTGACCAACCATTACAGAAAACACAATACCACCTTCAGTTCAATTCACTCTCCCTGCATACCCCCAACCTTTTTTTATAACAACAAGATTGAAAATCTTCATTGTGGAGCCCATAGACTTCAAAAGGGTGTAATTAAAGTGTACGTTTGTGCGGGTCAGATTTAAAGATTTTTTGGTATGTGTATATATATATATAAATATATGTACAGATATGTATATATTTTTCCCTTACATTGGATTCATTGTTTGTCACGTTTTGACATGATATATAAGTGCAAGTTCTATGTTGGCGCTATTTTATGTAAAACAATCCATAAATGGTTCAGAAAATTCCATTTGAAAATTACAACATTTGTTTGTTACATACGGTCCATCGGTAATTACAAAACACTTGCTTTTTGGAAAATTTAACGGCGGTTCCTTCGGAATATTTAATTTTTCCATTTTCTGAAAGCACACTGATTGGACAATCGAATTTGTCCACTTTGATAATGTTATTGTACACGGATGACATGCTAAATGTAACTATATTTCTGATGTTGAACAAAATAATCCACAGAACACCACATTGTCAACATTGCATCCATTCAAGCTAACGTTATGTTATGATTTAGCACATGTGCCACAAACTTGACATCTTAATCTACTTGATCCACTACGTATGTCAGGAGTAGCTATTCTACTAGGCATTAATATGCAACATTTAAACATAATTGTTTGGCTTATTTTCTATACTCATTTACTAAAAATGCATTTGTATTTTTTCATTACTTTTGCTTCAGGATTATAGTTAAACCTTCCAACAAAGATTCTACGATTGCAATTATTTTTAGTCATACGACCTCACGAATTACCACAAGCTTGTGACAAAGAGATACTTATTATATTTTGAATTGGTAAACCCTTTGTGCTCAATGTCACAAATTTCAGTTCTACTATTCTATGATGGAACATGGAGTGTATGTTCTGAAGGTACTTGGAGATACCAATGTCAATGAACGAAAATTATACGTATCAAAAGGAAATGTACATTGGCAGAACTTGAAGATGTTGTCTACAACGCTCTCAAGTTAGATTCTAAACAACATCAAGTAATCTTCAAGTTTATATACCATGTATGTTTGACATGTGAGACGTACGTTGTGGAAAATGAGGAAGATCTACAAAGTTTTATAGAAGAGTATAGTTCACACAGACCTCAAGACAGATCTCCACTTATTGTTGATGTGTTATCCAGGGTTCCACAGGGTATTAATACTACTGGATATGTTGTGAATAGGATACCTACAAGTTCAGGATTTATGACTATTGCCCTACTATCTGCAGTTCCAGAGACAGCTATATGTACCTCTGATGCTGACATGTAGTCCCCAGCAACTGAACTTCATGTGCCTGAAATTCAACCTGCATTCTCCGAAAATTAAATTTGCGAAAACAATGTGCAATCTGTGGAACATGATCATGATAATGAGTGCTTCAACATTAATGATATGAATGAATATCGTGGACATGATCATGATAAAGATGAACAATTTAAGGTTGAGGTTAACACTGATCGTAGTGAAGATGGGTTACGTGACATTTGTTGGACCCAACATTCGGGAATTTCAGCTGGTGATAGTCGACATGGTGATTCTTCTTATGGTAATAGTCCAATTGATAATGTGAATGATGATGTGCTTGCTTCTCCTTATATCGAAAACCATTTGGACATTCGACAGGATTCTACCGCATCCATGGCTGAACATAGGGTTAACCGTCACTTCTCATCTGTCAATGCTCATGAAATCATTCGAATCAACCAACTCTTTGCGAGTAAGAATGCGCTACAGAAGAAGCTTAGTCTTTATGCACTAAGGAGAAATTTTGAATTCAAGGTCAAGAAGTTAGATAGGGTCCGATATGAGGTTGTATGTGTAAACGACAATTGCATGTGGCGAATGCGTACTACCAAGCTACATGGTGATAATATAGAGGCCTTCATGATTAGGGCCTTCAAGGATGAGCATATTTGCTCTTTAAATATCATGAAAAGGGATCATCGTCAAGCAACAAGTTCAGTTATCGGAGACATCATCCAGCCAACGTTTGATGGGATTTCACGGCAATACAAACCCCGAGATATCATGCATGGCATTTGCTCTAATTACGGAGTAAACATAAGCTACAACCAAGCATAGGCCGCTAAGGAAGTTGCACTATCAAGTTTATGGGGCACGCCAGAAGATTCATATGCAAAACTTCCTTTATGGTGTCACGTTTTGAAGAGCAAAAATTCGGACACATTTACTCGAATTTAAACTCACGATAAAAACATATTTTTATATTTTTTCATGGCACTTGGAGCCAGCATTAGAGGGTTTCAGTATATGCTAAGAGTTGTAGCTGTCGATGGAACTACGCTGAAGAATAGATATAGAGGTTTGTTATATATTGCATCATGTTTGGGTGGGAACAATCAAATTTATCCACTTGCTTATGGAATAGGCCCTAGGGAGACAGATGCGACTTACACGTGGTTTTTGAGATATATAAAGAAGCGTTTAGGGATGATCCGAATATAGCTTTTATATCATATAGACACAAGAGCATTGCAAAAGTGATACATACAGTTTTCCCTAATAATCACCATGGCCACTGAACATATCATCTGGGTACAAATTAATGTGCTAAGAAGTTTAAAGGTAATGTCAATGCGATTATATCAACTTTTAATGATGCAGCTAGAGCATATATTGTTGAGGATTTTGATAAGGCCATGCAGCTTTTAGAAGGGGTTAGTATTGAAGTTGTACAATATCTCAAGGATGCAAATCCTGCAAAATGGGCTAGATCACATTTTCTGAGCAATAGATACAACATAATGACAACTAACATCGCAGAGAGCATGAACTCTGTGCTTCTTCATGCTAGGGATAAACCTGTTTTGCCATTACTAGATCACATTCGTGATGTCTTGCAAAAGTGGTGGTATGAATGTCGAACTAACGTAGCTACAATGTAAACTTCTGTTGCTAATTGGTTGGAAAATATCATGCAAGAGCGCTCAAATAATGGCAGAGGCTTATGTGCTATTCCATTAAACTTATATGAGTTTCAAGTTGTTGGCCATGGCGTGTTCGTTGGAGTTGTTAACTTAGAAAATAAGACGTGCTCATGCAAGGAATTTGACATTGATGGATTTCCTTGTGTCCATGCAATTGCAGCATGTAAGCATCGACATATTTCTCCATATATCCTTTGCTCAGCGCATTACTCAGTTGACTCACTCCGTGATGCATATTCGAAAACCATATATCCACTTGGAGATAAATGTCAGTGGCATGCTTCAAATGATGTCATAAACCAGGTTGTACTTCCACCTCAAATTGGCAAACAGTCAGGAAGACCAAGAAAGAAGAGGATTCAATCTCAAGGAGAGGAGCATCATCAATATATATGCAGTAGGTGCAAACAGATTGGTCACAGCAGCCGATCATGCTCGGCCGAAGGACCTCTTGATAGCACTACCAACCAACAGCACCATTGAACCGAAGGACCATAAATCACTCGATGCTATATTAAGACAATGGGGGCATGTTATGTGGTATGCGTTTGTTATGCAATGTAGTCAGGAATGCAATTAGTCGCTCAACCGTGTAACATGTGTTTTGGCGTAATAGACGTTGGTTTTATGTGTTCTTTTGTTGTCAAATTCATCTATCGTATTGTGTTGATAACATATCATTCTGTGTTTAGTTTTTGGTTCAGTTGTTTGTAGGTTTCTTACTGTTGCACGAATGATATTACTGCCCAATGGTAATGACCGATGCATCATCGGTAATTGACATTTGTACACCGTTGTAAAAGAATAACCATAATTCCATCCGACAACTTCAATCATGTGTGTTCCAACCAATAACTGCTAAATGTAGCATTATTAATGATAACTTCTAACAAAGTAAGAGAAAAAACAACATTAATAAGTGAAAACGTTCAATTTGCTTTTGCTTCAAACATTACTGTAGGTTTCATCTGTAATTACCGAAACCCCTATGGTAATCACATTTTACCCATATTTTGGCCCCCACAAGTCTCCTAATGTGTGTTAAATGAAAAAAACATGCAAAATATAGATTCTTAAATGATCCTAAGGAGAAAAAACCCCAAAATTTCTAAAAAAGTTCTCAAATTGGGAAAAAAATATGAATACGGTGGGTGTTCGGTAATTACCGATGAAATATATGGTAATCAATTTATACTTTCTGGAAATATTACCGTAGGTTTCATCGGTAATTACCGAAACCCCTGTGATAATCATATTTCACCAATGTTTTGACCCCTACAAGTCCCCTACTATGTGTTAAATGAAAGAACATGCAAAATATGGATTCTTAAATGATCCTAAGTAGACAACCCCAAAATTTCTGAAAAAGTTCTCAAATTGGCCAAAAAAATTTATTATTGCAAGCCTTCAGTAATTATCGATGAAACCTACGGTAATAAAATTATGTTTTCTGGAAAAATTACCATAGGTTTCATCGGTAATTACCGAAACACCTATGGTAATCACATTTCACAAATTTTTTGGCCCCCACAAGTTCCCTAATGTGTGTTAAATGAAAGAACATGCAATATATGGATTCTTAAATGATCATAAGGAGAGAAAACCCCAAAATCTCTGAAAAAGTTCTCAAATTGGAAAAAACAAATACGATTACTGTAGACCTTTAGTAATTATCGATAAAACCTATGGTAATCAATTTATACTTTCTGGAACAATTACCATAGATTTAATCGGTAATTATCGAAACCCCTATGGTAATCACATTTTACCAATTTTTTGGCCCCTACAAGTCCCCTAATGTGTGTTAAATGAAAAAAAATGCAAAATATATATTCTTAAATGATCTTAATGAGAGAAAACCCCAAAATTTTGGAAAAAGTTCTCAAATTGGAAAAAAAAAATGATTACTGTAGACCTTTGGTAATTACCGATGAAACCTACAGTAATCAATTTATACATTCTGGAAAAATTACCGTAGATTTAATCGGTAATTACCGAAACGCCTATGGTAATCACATTTTACCAATTTTTTGGCCCCCACAAGTCCCCTAATGTGTGTTAAATGCAAAAAAACACAAAATATATATTCTTAAATGATGCTAAAGAGAGAAAACCCCAAAATTTCTGAAAAATTTCTCAAATTGGAAAAAAAAAAGATTACTGTAGACCTTTGGTAATTACCGATGAAACCTACGGTAATCAATTTATACTTTCTGGAAAAATTACCATAGGTTTCATCGGTAATTACCGAAACCCCTATGGTAATGTGGTTTTATTAATTTTTTGGCCCCCAACAATCCCCTAATGTGTGTCAAATGCAACAACATGCCAAAGATGGATTCTTCAATGATCCTAAGGAGAAAAAACCCTAAAAGTTTGGAAAAAGTCATCAAAGTGTCAAAATTTTCCAAATTGTTGGGGTTTTTTTCTCCTTAGGATCATTGACGAATCTATATTTTGCATGTTTTTACATTTAACACACATTAGGGTACTTGTGGGGGGAAAATATTGGTAAAATGTGACTATTATAGGGGTTTCGATTATTACCGATGAAACCTACGGTAATTTCTCTCGAAAGTAAAATTGATTACCGTAGGTTTCATCTGTAATTACCGAAGGTCTACAGTAATCATATTTTTTTTTGCCAATTTGAGAACTTTTTCAGACATTTTGGGGTTTTTCTCCTTCGGATCATTTAAGAATATATATTTTGCATGTTTTTGCATTTAACCCACATTAGGGGACTTGTGGGGGCCAAAATATTGGTAAAACGTGATTACTATAGGGGTTACGGTAATTACCGATTAAATTGATGGTAATTTTTCCAGAAAGTATAAATTGATTACCGTAGGTTTCATCGGTAATTACCGAAGGTCTACAGTAATCATATTTTTTTTGCCAATTTGAGAACTTTTTCAGACATTTTGGGGTTTTTTCTCCTTAGGATCATTTAAGAATCTATATTTTGCATTTTTTTGAATTTAACACACATTACGGGATTTTTGGAGCCCAAAAAATTGGTAAAATGTGATTACCATAAGGGTTACGGTAATTACCGATGAAACCTATGGTAATTCTTCCAGAATGTATAAGTTGATTACCGTAGGTTTCATCGGTAATTACCGATGGCCTACAGTAATCGTAGTTTTTTTGCCAATTTCAGAGCTTTTTTTGAACTTTTGGGGTTTTCTCTACATAAGATCATTGAAGAATCCATATTTTGCATGTTTTTGCATTTAACACACATTAAGGGACTTGTGGGGCCCAAAAAATTGGTAAAATGTGATTACCATAAGGGTTACAGTAATTACCGATGAAACCTATGGTAATTTTTCCAGAAAATATAAGTTGATTACCGTAGGTTTCATCGGTAATTACTGATGGCCTACAGTAATCGTATTGTTTTTTCCAATTTGAGAACTTTTTCCAGACTTTTGGGGTTTTCTCTCCTCAAGAACATTGAGCAATCCATATTTTGTGTGTTTTTGCATTTAACACACATTAGGGGACTTGTGGGGCCCAAAAAATGGGTAAAATGTGATTACCATAGGGGTTTCGGTAATTACCGATAAAAACTACGGTAATGTTTTCAAAGTATAAATTGATTACCATAGATTTCATCGGTAATTACCGATGGTCTACAGTAATCATATTTTTTAGGCCAATTTACAAACTTTTTCCTAACTTTTGGGGTTTTATCTCCTTAGGATCATTTAAGAATCCATAATTTGCATGTTTTTGCATTTAACACCCATTCGGGGACTTGTGGAGCGCAAAAAATTGGTAAAATGTGATTACCATAGGGGTTTCGGTAATTATCGATGAAACCTACGGTAATTTTTCTAGAAAGTATAAATTGATTACCGTAGGTTTCATTGGTAATTACCGATGATCTAAAGTAATCATATTTTTTTTGCCAATTTGAGAACTTTTTCCAAACTTTTGGGGTTTTCTCTCTTTAGGATCATTGAAGAATCCATATTTTGCATGTTTTTGCATTTAACACACATTAAGGGACTTGTGGGGCCCAAAAAATTGGTAAATGTGATTGCCATAGGGGTTACAGTAATTACTGTTGAAACCTACAATAATTTTTCCAAAAAGTATAAATTGATTACCGTAGGTTTCATCGATAATTACTGATGGTCTACAGTAATCATATTTTTTTTGCCAATTTGAGAACTTTTTCCGAACTTTTAGGGTTTTCTCTCCTTAGGATCATTGAAGAATCCATAATTTGCATATCAATTCACATTTTTTTTTAGTCCAAAGACTCAGCTAATGGGTGTTTCCGGCAACAACATGCAAAATATACATTCATCAATGCCCTCAAACAGAAAAACCCAAAATGTTCTGAAAACATTCTCCAATTGGCAAAAAAATTTGATTACTGTAGGTTTCATCGATAATTACTGAAACCCAATGGTAATCATATTTTACCAATGTTATGGCCCCCACAAGTCTCCTAAAGTGTGTTAAATGCAAAAACATGCAAAATATGGATTCTTCAAGGATCTTAAGGAAAGAAAACCTCAAACGTTCGGAAAAAGTTCTCAAATTGGCAAAAAAAAATATGATTACTGTAGACCATTGGTAATTACCGATGAAACCTACGGTAATCAATTTATACTTTCAGGAAAAATTATTGTAGGTTTCATCGATAATTACCAAAAACCCTATGGTAATTGATGCACCATCGGTAATCATCTTTGCTTTAATTTTTATCACAGCCGAAGGTCTTCTTTTCTCTTTTTTTTTTTTTTTTTTTTTTTGGTTGTCAACGATTATCATTACTAAAGCTAGGTTCAGCATATTAAGATAACATTAGTATAGAGTGTCATAACATTAAACATATGATCTACATTGAAAATTTATTAAAGTACAAATCAACAGCATATTTTTTTCTAAAAAACCTAATGTCTTCCGGGCCAAATGAAAGAGTCTCCTCACTGCTCTTGTATTCAATAAATTTCAAAGCATAGACACCACAATCACCCCTACAGAATAGCATTAATGATTAGCATTAATGAAAACCAACCACGTGTATTTCCACACGTAAGCACAATAAAACAACAGCAATAGAGGTGGTTTGATATGACAACACATTCATACCCATTATCTTGGCGGGGTGCATCTTTGATCATGGTCATCGTGAATGGTTCTAAAGTGGGAGGCACGTCCGGATTCTTCTCGTAATATCCCCCATCCCTCAATAGGTAAGGCAGCATATATGTAAGGCATTCCGCATTGTTCAACTCTTTATTCTGGACATATTTATTTCCCATATTTGGATCGTATAAATCAATATGTCGCGCCTTCAAGTCCACACATGCTGCCAACCAATGGGCGCCTCCATTGTTGATAGGGATGTACACCTGCAAATTAGAACATAACCTCATTATCCATAAATTGGGAAACTTAGTGAGAATTTTTTTAAATATATGTAGGCACTTACATAATCACATCGCCGCCACGGCACGCTAGGTTTGGGTGACTTCCCACGCACATAGCTACAAAGTGTCGAATCACATAAATATGTGCTTCGAGATGCCCCCCATATGGGATAACGCCCTTTGATGGATGACTGCCAAATAATAAAATAGATACAACATAAAATGTCATCAGTATAACATTAAGCAACGCAGTAACATCCCATCATCTTACCCAAAATAACACATCTAATATGGCACAGGTGTGGGTGAACATCTTCTCATTCTCAAACCGCCTTTTTCGTATGAAATACAAAATAGTGTCAATATGCTGCAAAACCACATTAAAGGAAATAAATAACAAGTGCAAGGTGATAAATAAAACATCATTCCAAACGTAGGAACACAATGAATTTACATGAAAATAAAGTATATAACTTACATCGGAAGTCAACCATCCTGTAGAGGTAAGTAGCTCAGCAAAAAATTTCTTCCCCACCATCATATAAGACGTACACACGGTTGCTTCGTTCGGTGCCACCCTAAACCACTCATCGAACGCCCTCTCCTTCGATGCATCAATATGTCGATTAAGATTAAATTTGACCTTCTTCTTACACGGGTCGGTATAAGAAGAGATGACGTGAGGTGACTGGTGGTAAACTCTACCGAATCGGCTTGTATCACAAACGTTATGCGTCCAATCCTCCACCTCAATCTCATCTGATTGGTCATGATGTGGACTGCCAGCTGAAGCACTGATATCCCACCCCCAATGCAAAGGCTGATATGGCACCAAAGCCCCGGAATCCTCCACATAGGGTCCTCCAGGTATGATAGGCTCAAACGGTGTAGTACAATCATCATCCTCCTTCCTACCATTGGAACCGTCTATGGGTGCATCAAATTCTTCGGCTTGCTCTCCAAATGACGGTGCCACAGGGGATGATGGTCTCACCGAAGATGACGGTGAATGGCTGTGCATATGATGTTCGGCCTGCAAAACATAATGGTTATTTTGCTGTTCCCAAACCCTAACAACAAATAATTGTTGAATTACAATATATAATTTAATAATGCTGAAACCCTAAAGTATACTAAGTTGTCTAAATGATACCTGATGCTTTTGTTGGTCAATAACAGAACTAAGCATCTTCCTTAACGATGCCATCTCTTTCTTTAATTCATCAAATTTTGCCTCCAAGCAAGCAAGCTAATCAATATCAATATCCAAAACATAAGTCAATATATATTAGTACAACATATGAAATACAAATTTGCATGCAAGTAACAATTGCATACCCTGAAATTAGCATCTGGAGGGCCACTAGAATGCTCCTCAGCTTTGGACGCATCTTTAGCACCAACGGTGGCTATCGGTGCTACAAGTGGTGGTGCCGTATAGCGAACTTCATGTATGTTCACTGCTATTGTTCGCCAGTAATCCATAGTCTTCTCCTCATCGGTAGCATCTAACCTCCAGTGCACAACATACTACACGAAATGAAGAAAAGAAAAAAAAGTAAATTTGGAAACTGACTTTGGTAATGTAACTTGAATGTAGTCGTACCATGTAGTCTAAAAAAATTTGCCTTACATTGCTATTTGAGGTGAACCAATTATGAACAGCAAAATGGTTCGGTTGACTTGTAGCATGCCATCTAAGGATCCTCGGACAACGGGTTTCTTGCCGCTCACCAAATTGGTTACCAAAATCAGGGATTGCCTCAAACCCCCACAACTACAAAATATATATTATAGGTTATTAAATATAATTTTTAAGTAAACGCTATATGGATTAAATACATTACCGTACCTGAAATGCCAATGGAAAACCTTTTAGGTCATACGATTGTGATTTATTCTTTACTGCACGTCCTCTATGCTGGAATGCATTGTGGAATGAGTTGATTGTCTCATTGTAGCTCAAAATGCCCCAAGGGTAGGAATTAAATACCTCGATATCAGCAACCAAATCAATGAATTTTCTATTTATTTGAACCCTCGGATCCATTCCGAGTACACCATGAACTAAGAAATATAATAACGCAATTCTTACAGCATCCCAATCATCCACAAAATGTGTACCCTTGAATATTTGTTCTAGTTCGGGCAGTTTCAAGTCAGTCCTGTCATCTAGCAACCTCGTGAGAAGCTCCTTTCCTTTGGAAATTTGCATATCATACATGGAAGGGTACCTACAAAACTTTAAGCCACTAATGAGTGCAAATTCCCACTTCGTAAACCGCACTCCAGATCCGCCAAAGTTAAACTCCAGTACTTCTGGATTGTTGGACACAACTCGTCTGCAAAGCAGGTGATGCACTAGCTGACCAGAGAACCTGAGGTTTTTCATGTCAAGTAAGTGTCCAAAACATGTTTGTCTATACTTTTCCAACTGCTCGCTTGTGAGGACACTTGTAATTACTTTGTTCGCTTCTATTGGATTCCCGAATGAATGTGCCCTAACTTTAAATATATCGGCATCCTGAAAGATCCGTTCCTTTGGAGCGTCGATGGGCTGCAAAATGAATTACATAAATGGAACTGACGTCAACGATTTAATCATACCCTATTTTTTCACCCTAACTTGATAATAATAATTTCTAACTAAATCTTAAGACATATGGGTTCACATTTTTGCACTAGTGGTAATTACCGAAGAAACCATCGGTAATCAACCTACAATGAACTAAAAAAAATCCCAATGGCCTATCGGCAATTACCGATGGCCATCGGGTGAAGTTTTTCTTGAGTTTTCACATTTATGAATAAATACTGACAGATGTCTTATCATTTACTGCACAAAACAACATAAATGAATATAAAACTTACCATCTCAGATGGGGGAGAGGAAAGTGGAATGTGCCCTGGAAGTTTGGTGCTTTCCGTCTCAGCTTTAGATTTCTGCCTAGTAGTTCGTCGACACTTACAGTCGGGTGCTAATGTGCTACCACCGCGTCTCTTACTTTCCACCTTCTTACCTCCCTTCTTCGGTTGAGCTCGTAAGTTCCTCTTTGGTGCCATTATAAAGTACAACCTACAAATGTACATTGACAACATTAATAAATTTTTATCTACCTTTAACCACATTGTCAACTATGTATGCATATATAAATATCCACAATCCTCAATTTCATACGCTCTCTTCCTAAAGATATTGTGTATGCCATCTACAAAACATTTACTGAACATTTACTGTATAGCAGTGTGTTTACTTCTAAATCTTTCTATCTTCTTCTTCTTTAATTTTTTTTTTCCCTTTTTTGGGGATAAAGTGTTTGCATGTTTGCTTCTAGCTAACCATGTACCTAAAATTTTATGCACCGATCTTCTCTCTCTCTATATATATATATATATATATCTATACCTTTAGAAAGTACAAACAATTAAAAAGTAGTAACTCTGGAATTCTCAACTTCAATTTTAATTAATCATACAGTATTTTTATCTTATCCCCAAGTACTGATTTTTAGTAATAAATTACACTAGCAAAAAGAAAAAAGAAAAAACTTAAAAGAAAAAGAAGATCTGAAAAGCAACTAAGATTTCTAATGCAGCTATAATCTAAAGTGGGGTTTTAATAGAGCAACCCACAATTGTGGCCAATTATGATGCTACATGCAGAAGCAGATAAAGTGAAATATTGAAATGACTAGAGAGGAAGTAGTTAATTCACCCAAAGTAGAAAAACAAGAAAGTGAAATATAGAGGTGGAAGACTACATAGAAGCTACGCAACAGACAGATTGTTATAAGCCAATCAAAAGCAGCCCTTAGACTGTATATATACATATCATATTCATGATATATTTAATTATATTCTTAACATACAATATATGTCTAAAAAATGTGCACAGAAAGTTGCAGACTATAATCTGAACATGTAGGTTAGGCTGGACTGCAACATGTCCATCACTTCTATATAAGTATGTCAACTAATGTAGCTACATCTCTTCCCCATACTGCTTGTGTTTAACCTGATTTGGTTATAAAAGCTTAGACCTACCGACACCTATATATGCTATACAAAATCATTCACTTTATGTTTATTTTATCTATATAATTAGTTTAGGGTCCAGGATTTATCTGTATACAAATCAAAAAAAAAAATAATTAGTTTCTTAAGGGTCACGTACATTTTTATAAAAATTCTTCTTTTCAACCCACAAAAGCAGTTTTAGAGACAGAGTTTGAGCATCATGCACTAGTGAGATAACAGCTTTAGCTTTAGGATTTAAACTTCGATCAGGATAAAAATCCTTATATCCCTAAGTTGTAACAAATATATATATACATATATTACGTTTATTTATTACAAACTAACATTATTACAAACTAACATTATTCGTTATCAAATTCATTGATTTCCCTGTCTTCATCCTTTATTTATTTTCCATGCTCAGGGATGTCGATGGAATCCCAAAAAAAAAAATAATAATAAATCTTTTTTAAAAAAATTAAAAACGACGTGTCGTCTAGGTGTTGTTCATCCCAGACGACATGTCGTTCGCTCCATCTTCAACCTTTAGCCTGGTTGATCCGAACCCGCCTGAACCGGTCCCGATCCGATTTTTGACCCGGTTATTTCTCCCACCTCCGGCCACCGTTTATGGCCAAACCGGTTCCATTTTTTTCCTCTCTTCATTTCCTACTGATACCCAATATTAATCTATCCTAAAACCTAAGTTATAATCACTTCCATACAAAAACCTAAATTTCAAATAAACTTCAAAAATTCCACATTTTTAACCGGTTCTAAACACAAATCAAAAGTTTCAATGTATCACATTGTACTAAATTTATAAGTATTTAACGGTAAGGCAACAAATAAACACAAAAAAAAAAAAAAAAAACCCACACGGGTCCATGGCAAGGTAACAAATAAACACAAAAACAAATCTACACCGGTTACAGCAAGGCAAAAAATTAACACAAAAACAAACCCACACCGGTCCACGGCAACAAATAAACAAAAATATTAAAACAATTACCTCAGAGATAGCCGTTCAAGGGTGCTGAGATGAGATGAAGTTTTGTTTTTTTGTTTTTTCTTTGTATTTTTTAAGGGTGCTAAGATGAAGATTCCTTTGTTTTTTTCATGGCAAGTTTTGTTTTTTTGTATTTTTGTGTATTCTTGTAAAAATAATTACTTGATGTACTTTGTTTTTTTTTTCTGAAAAATAGATTTTTGTTCTTTGTTTGTTTAAAACATAAAAGGATATCCAAGTCATTTTTTATTGTTTTAAGGTTAAAATAGAAATTAAAGGGTAGAAAAAAATAATAGCAAATAAAGGGGCAAATATCATTAAGCTCATCCCGAAAGGGATATTGGGCCAAATTCCCCTAAAAAGTACTCTTAATTAGCTGCTTTTTTATTTTTATATTTTCAGTAAATTCTAACTGCATTCAATTAATCTACTTTTAAATTTTTATCTGATGTTCATTTTAGATGTAGGCCTAGCGTCTTTGGGTTCAATAGGTTGTTAAGTTTTTGAACTTAGAACTTTTTTGATTGCTCATTTTGATTTTAAGTTAAATTATCAGTCCTTCTAAAATCTTAAATTGACAGGAGTTGACCTATCATTTGTTTTTCATATATTTTTCTCTAACATCAAAAATGATCATCACTGAAATAAACAAGCTGGTCATTTTTGGTTGCAGTGAAAAGAAGAGATCTAGCTGGGGATTTTATTAGCAGCTAAAACTGTTGAAAAAAAAAAAAATATATATATATATATAGTCCTAGTCCGCATGCATACTCATCCAAAACTGATACTTTTTGGATGCAAGCATCGGCTTTGCTGTATACTGTACATATCAAAACCGATACTTTCATCCAAAAAATGTCTATTTTGGATGCGGTCTGCACCATAGAATTCTCCTATATATATATATATATATATATATATATATATATATATATATATATATATGTATGTATATGGTAGACGATACTTTAACAAATTTGGCAAATGCATTGAGCTCTGTTGAAAAATTTGAAATCCCAACTTTGTAGGCGACTGCTGGCCACAATCTCGATCACCAAATCAAGATTGATGATGATCCTTCAAGACAAGAGCTTGTCTTTTGAAGAAGAAAGGAAAGAAAAAAAAAAGAAAAAAAGAAACAGTCTTCCAATAAGCCAAAAGTAGAAACCAGCAAAAGATGGTCAATATTCAAGGTTCCAACCCATATACGTGAAGTTGATGAAAAGGCTTACGATCCTAATATTGTTTCTATTGATTTGCTTCATTATAACAAGCCTGTTTAAAAGCAATGGAAAGCTCAAACACTTCGATTTATGAATCGGATTTGAGAAAATGCCGCACGCTAGAAAGCTGATCTTGAAAAGGTTGTATATGCATGAGTTGGAGGGCGAAATAGAGAGTGTTAGAGAATTTTGAAGATATGAACAGCAAATGAGTTTGTCCAAATGATGGCGGTTGATAGCTACTACGATTATACGAAAAGAGTTGTGATGTATATGTTATATATATACTATCTAAATCATTTACATTAAACAATAAATTGGTTCTCATTTTATATATTTATTTTCTCTAATATTATTTATAGGGAAAAGATGTTGAGGATAAAGAAATAAATAGCTGTGTATATATTATTTCTTGATATTCCAACTTACAGAGAAGAGAGGAATCTACATAGATGTTGGGAAGAGAGAGTAAGAAGGAAAATTCAACAAGGAAGGAAGCTAATAACCAGCTTTCCATATTGACCAAAAATAAAAGGAAAAGAATTAAAACAGGTCAGCTACTGTTTGAATTCCTGCCATATGAGAAGGCCACTCGTTCGGAAAGTGTCCGTTGCTAGTTTGCTGATTGAGTGTCTTCAACAGATGGAGTGATATTAGGAGTAGATGGCACTGATTTGATTGTTGACTCATTTTCTTCCTTATCATGCCCCCTCAAGCATGGAGAAGGTGGTGCATAAACTCCAAGCTTGTTTCGGAATTGGTAGAAAAGAGTTCATGCTAGAGGCTTGGTCTGAATATCGGCAATTTGCAAGTTTGAAGGAATATAACAAGTAATGAGGTGTCCAACGGCTACTTTTTCTCTGACAAAGTGGTAATCAATTTGGATGTGCTTTGTTCGTCCATGTAGGGTAAGGTTGATAGTCATGTGTAATGCACTGATGTTGTCACACACAAGTGAGATGGTTGGTGTAAGATAATACCATCTCTTAATAAATAGGTAAGCCATGTGAGTTCAACCATTGTTGTTGCCATAGCTCGATATTTAACCTCGGTGCTAGAACGAGCTACGGTTGATTGCTTCTTAGAGGACCAAAAGATACAGGTAGCACCAAAGAAGATGCAATACTCACTTGTGCTGCGCTTTGTTGTTGGACATCTAGCCCAATCAGCATCACAGTAACGTATCAAATTAAAAGAGGTGTGAGAGAGAAATCATAACCCATGTATGATGGTACCTTTGAGATATCGCAATATTCTTTTAACATCTTTAAGATGTCACATCGTGGGTTCCTGAAAGTTCTAGCAAGCTCGATTAACAGCATGTGAGATGTCCGATCGAGTGAAGGTGAGGTATTGTAAACTACCAACAAGCTGTCTGTATTCGGTGGCTTCGACTAAGGCATTGTCAGTTGACTAGGTCGTGGTTTTGACAGCTAGAGGTGTTTTCATGGAAGCGGCATCAAGCATTTTTGCACGAGATAGAAGACCATGTGTGTACTTTGTTTGTGTGAGAAACATGCCCCCTCGAAAATACCTAGCTTCCAATCCAAGAAAATAATGTAATTTTCCTAAATCTTTAATAGCAAATTCGGCACTCATTTTATTACTAAGATCATCTATAATATTAACATTATTTTCTGTGAGCAGAAGATCATCTACATAAATTAATAAAAACACAACAAGATGAGATTTTTGAAACACAAAGAGGGAGAAATCAGCCTTGCTACATACGAAATCTAAAGATTGTAAAAATTGAAAAAGTTTATCAAACCATGCACGAAGGGCCTATTTAAGGCCATATAAGGATTTTCTTAGGAGGCACACATGGTGAGGATGAGATGAGGAGATGAAACCTGGAGGTTGCTCTATAAAGACGGTTTCTTTTAGTTGACCATGCAGGAAGGCATTCTTGATGTCTAGCTGTCGGATTGTCCACTGGCAAGTAATAGCTATAGAGATGATCGATCTAACAGTGGTATGCTTGATTACGGGATTATAGGTTTCATCAAAGTCTTGGCCTTCAATTTGCGTAAACCCCTTTGCAACGAGACGAGCCTTGAACCTGTCGATGGATCCATCTTCTCTATACTTGGTTTTATAAACCCACGAGCCAACTATATTGGTATGTGGTGGTCATGGGACTAATTCCCAAGTCTTATTATCAAGCAAGGCTGTGTACTCTTCTTGCATAGCTTGGAACCATTCAGGTCGTTGCAAGGCAGATTTCAAAGATTGGTCAATGACAACAAAGACATATGTGAAGTTAGCTGTGGGTTTGCCTTTAATCTTTGTCTTGTGATCATTGGGTGTGTGCTTTGATCTTGTCTCGAGGTGGTATCTGAAGTTGGAACTTGCAAATCGACTACAAGATTGTCTTGTACCCCTATGTGATAAAAAACATGAAAATTGTTAAGCTCAACAAGTTGGTCTATTGGGGATATGTCCATCAAAGCACGAGGCAAAGTGTTTTCGATCAAAGCTGGAATAGTTTCAGCTGTATGCATGTGAGTAGGTATGGTTGTAGCTGCTGGTAAGGAGTTATTATGGATTAAAGAGGAAGAAAAAGTATGGTTGTCACGTGTTGAGGTTGGTGGAAGGATAGAGTGTTGTTGGTCACAGGTTGGAGTCAAAGTTGGGTGCATGTGATGAGGTACCATGTCAGCTGCTGTTGGAGAGTTAATGTGAGGTAAAGTTGGTGATGGTGCATTGTTGACATGGGGTGAGAATGGTTGAAAGGTCTGTTGCTATTGTGGGTCACGGGTTGGAGTGGAAAATGAAGTAATTGGTGAGTTATTGTGAAAAAGAGATGGAAACACATTGTGGTCACGTGTTGATATTTCTTGAAGATCTTCTTGGTCTCTGAAGTGTGTTAGTGTGGTTGGTCACGGGTTGGAGTGGAAAATGAGGGAATTGGTGAGTTATTGTGAATTAAAGATGGTGAAGACACATTGTGGTCACATGTTGATGTTTCTTGAAGAGTGGGGTTTTCTTTGTCACGGGTTCACATTGGGTGAAGGGTATAGACTTCTCGATTTATGTGTGGTACATGGAGGGAGCTTTCTAGTTTATCTATAGGGTCATTTGGTGTATTGGTTGTATAAAAAGGAGTTGTGTTCCCAATGTGGTCTTCTTGGCTTGCACGTGTTTCATGAAAGGAGCCATTGGGTTTATTGATTATACAAGCAAAAGGTATTTTACTAAGAAAGGAATCTGTGATGGAAATACAATCTGGTATGGTAGGCCAAGTGTCACACAAGTTATCTGGAAAATTGACAAGCTCAAGGTGTGTTTGTGAGTTATCAACAGTAGGTGAGTAAGGGAGATAGTGTTCATAAAAAACATGCCGAGAGATGTAAATTCGATTGGTTGGTGGATGAAGACAACGAAAACCTTTGTGTTGACGGCTGTAACTGATGAAGATACAGGGAAGAGTTTTCTTTGAAAATTTATTTGAAGCATAGTTCCGAAGGTAAGGATAGCACCTGCAACCAAAAATTCTCAAACTTTGATAGTTAGGGTGTCTTTTAAATAAACGAAAATATGGAGTTTCATTTTTTAGAACAGATGAATGTAACATATTAATGAGAAATGTTGCAGTTAAGAAAGCTTCTACCCATAATTTCATAGATACATGGGCATAAAACATCATAGTCAAGCCCATTTCCACCACATGTCGGTATTTTCTTTCAGCAACCCCATTTGGTTCAGGGGTTCCTGGACACGACATTTGGTGAATAATTCCATGCTTTTCTAAATGTTTCTTAAAAGCTAAAGATATAAACTCACCTCCTCCATCACTTTAGAAAATCTTAATTCGTCGATCGAATTGATTCTCAACCATTTTTTAAAACTTAAGAAAACAATCAAAACATTTAGATTTTTTACGTAAAGGAAAAAGCCAAGTATACCTAGAATAATTATCAATAAAGACAACATAGAAACGATATCTTTGGGTGGAAAGTGTTGGGGATGGTCCCCAATATCACAGTAGATCTTTTCCAGGGGAAACAAAAAATTTTATTTGATAAAGAAAAAGGATGTTTGCAACTCTTCCCTATCTGGCAACTAGAACAAACATTAAATTTATTTGTCTAATTTGAAACATCAATAACATTATTTAGATGTAAATTTTTTAAAATTTTCAAGCTAGGATGTCCCATCCGTTGGTACCAGATCCGCCGAGGCCTTTGTTGCACTCAAAGCATGGTGTTTTTGCTCATTCATAACATATAACCTTCCTTTTTTATATCCTGTTGCTATGATTCTTTGGCTGCAATCCTTTATCATAAAACCATTGGATGAGAATTGAAAAGTATAATCATTGCCAGTTGTTAATTGACTAATTGACAGGAGATTCTTCTTTAATTTTGGTACTACGAGAACGTTCTTTAGTTTTAAATAACCATTTTCAGTTTTAAAATTAATATTACCGGTGTATAAGATTGGAAGACTATTCCCGTTGCCAACATATATACTGTCATTGCCTTTATAAGGAAAGGATGTAGGCATTTTACCATTATCATTTGTCATATGTGCAGTGGCTCTAGAGTCTGCATAGAAATTTGGGTCGGTGCTGTCAACAATTTTAAAAGCTGCTAGTGCCTCTGGAATGTGATCCTTGGTGTAGGAGTGGTCAAACTTGTGCCAGCAGTCTACGGTACTATGGTTAGGTTTATCACATATCTGACAAATGAGTTTACCTTCAAAATTTTGTCCATGGTTTCCTTCGGCATAAAGTTTGATCTCAGATCTCTTAATTTCAGTGAAATTCCCTGTTGGTGTGAATCCTTTTCCTCTTGAGTTGAAATGTCCAGCACCACGAGTTCCTCGACTTCTACCACATCCATGCTGTCCAATATAGGCTTGATTGTTGTCATGCTCTTCATCTTCATTATCTAGCATGTGGTTGTGGCTTTGTAACGTCAAAATGAATTGGTTGAATGTTGGGTAGGGTGGTTTGGCCAACATTGCGACTCCGAAATCTTTATAATTAGGACCAAGACCTCGAGCAAAGGAGAAGACTTTGTCTATGTCTGAAACTGGAGCGTTAATAGCGGCAAGATTGTCACACACTTGATTGAATTTTCTCATATATTCATCGACTGTTAGACTTCCTTTCTTGAGTAATGCAAGCCTATCCTTGAAAACATGTTCCTGCTCTTTTGTTGATGGCAGCAGTTGATCTTCTATGGATTTCCATAGCAGATAAGCACTGTCAATTCCTACATTCAAACTCAAAATTTCATTAGCCACAAGCAGGTTGTCAACAGCCCATCATTATTGATCCATGTGCCATGATTTAGATTTATGACAAGGACCTCCTTTTCATCATGTAGGAATTCACATGGTGGTTCACCTCTAATGAAATGGTGGTATATAGCGAGACTTCTCACTAAAGGAATAACTTGTGAACGCCATAGAAGGAAGTTTGAAGCATTTAGTTTAACAGAAACTAAACTGGTGCACTGGTGGAAGGATTGAATTGTTAGGATGGATTCTTGTGGAACAACGGCTCTAGTGTTAGCATTTGGTTATGAGGGAAAAAAAATTTGAGAATCCATGGCAACGATATATGCGGAATAATGCTCTGATACCATAAAGAAATAAACAGCTGTGTGTATTATTTCTTGATATTCCAACTTACAGAGAAGAGAGGAATTTATACAGATGTTAAGAAAAGAGAGTAAGAAGGAAAATTTAACAAGGAAGGAAGCTAATAACCAGCTTTCCATATTGACCAAAAATAAAAGAAAAAGAATTAAAGCAGGCAGCTACTGTTTGAATTCCTGCCATACGAGAAGGCCCCTGGTTTGGAAAGTGTCCGTTGCTGGTTTGCTGATTGAGGGTCTACAATAGATGGAGTGATATTAGGAGTAGATGGCGTTGATTTGATAGTTGACTCATTTTCTACTTATCAGAGGAATCGATATTTGGAACTTGGTCAATGATACCAATAATCGTTCGAGATTTGCTAATGCTGGAGAATCAACTTTCCATGTTCACATTGTAGAGAATGTACGACTTATTGATAACTAATTGCTCAACTTGTTACAGTTCAACTAGTCTCAACAAGCTAGCACTCCGAGCTTTCGAACCTTTCAGGCTTGATAAGGACAAAATCTCCTAAGAAAGTTTGAACACCACAAAAATATATTGTCATCTACTTGATTTATTTCAATCTAGCTTATTTCCATGTCCTGGCCATCCTTCAATGAAACAAAAGAAGACGTGGCGTACCGATGATGAAAGACTTCCAGGAAAGGGTTGGATCAATAACGCCACAAAGTTAACTTTCATGGGCATTGAACTTGTGAGATCCCATATCAGTTGGAAAGGAGAACGAAACATGTCTTATAAGAGGGTGTGAATACATTTCCCTTGAGACATGTTCACATGAGGGAAGTAAAACCGTGAGAGGTAGGATTGAGTTCACCACCTAGCTTCCAAAGCGAACAGTATCCCGATTAGGCCTGGGAAGCCCAGGCCAGTAGGGCTGGCAGATGAGGGATGGGACCCCTAACCATTGAGACGCGTTTTGACAAAATCATATGGGCTGGGCCCAAAGCGGACAATATTTCATGCGGATGGACTGGGCTGTTATAGTTGGTATCAGAGCCAAATCCGGATCAATGTGCCAGCGAGAACGCTGGTCCCAAGGGAGGTGGATTGTGAGATCCCACATCGGTTGAAAAGGGGAACGAAGCATGCCTTATAAAAAGGTGTGAATACCTTTCCCTTGAGACGCGTTCCCATAAGGGAAGTAAAACCGTGAGGGGTAGGATTGGGTTCACCACCTAGCTTCCAAAACGGACAATATCTCGATTGGGCCTAAGAGGCCCGGGCCAATGGGACTGGCAGATGAGGGGTGGGATCCCTAACCATTAAGACGCGTTTTGACAAAACATACGGACTGGACCCAAAGCAAACAATACCTCATACGGGTGGACTGGACTGTTACAAACTAGAATCAAGACAAATGTCAAAAAACATTGCATCCAAGTTGTATAAATAAAGCCCAAGAGATCTTCATCAAATACAATCCAAGAAGCTACAAAGCCATAGCTATATTTGACATTCTTTTTCTTCTCTTGCATATATAATCTCGGTCTTCCTCTCACAATTTTAGGAAAGTTGTCTTTTTTTATTATTATTATTAAAAAAATGGTCTTTAAATTCTTAAAGCAATAAATACTTAAGCCTCCTCTTGGTTTCCAAACACAATTCGCATCCATCTGAAACTTCAGGTTAGCTCAGTCATGCTTAAGAATTACATGAAAAGCAACATTTTTTTTTCTTATTTACTTGTTAAGCACTCCAATATTTGAAGCTCTGCATGCATGATCTAACCTCCATAGTACTTAGTAAATTGAGTACTCGATCTGCTTTCTCCTAGTGACGGAAACATCAACAACTAGAGCCCATCCAGCCCTTTTTATTTTTTTATTTTTTGTTTAATTTAAATATTAGTAGTTTCAATATTCTATTAAAAAAAGAGAGAAAGAAAAAAGAATAAAATAAAAATAAAAAGAGAAGAAGAGCAAAAATAATGGTGTAAGATATAAGCTTTAGCATGGAGCTCCTCTGGGCTTAGGACGGAGCTCCAAGCTTGGGTTGGATGATTTAACAAAAAAAAAAAATCAAAATTATAAATATCAAAGTTCATTTAATGTATTAAAGGTAATGTAATTATTTAAGAAAAATATATTATAATGTTAAAAATGATGACAATTTATTTTTTATTAACTATAATATAAATTTATATATTATTAATTTTTTATTTTTTAACATTAAAACTTTTTTTTCAATTCTTTTAATATTACATAACTTTTGAGAGTGTAATAATTATCATGAATAATAATAAATAAAAATATATATATATATATATATATATTTACAAAAATTTACAATAGAATGTTGCACCAAACAATGTAAAATATAAAATTAATATAGTACAGTATAATACAATATAACATATAGGTTCATATAAATTTCAAATACATATTTAACTTTTAGCACTTGAAATAATACAAAAGCTAAGAATAGAGATCCTTATAGTTTTCCATCAAATTGTCCTAACAAGATAATTCCTATTTATACATAACTTTTCTATTACTCAAGAACCTTTTATATAGGAATAAGTCTGAGGGGCCTACCACATTTGGTATGATGCATAAATTTTCTGTAAACATCCTATCATGTCTTGTAGCAGTTTTTCCTAGATAATTCCAAACAAAAATGTCATGGATAAGAGAATCTCTCTCTCTCTCTCTCTCTCTCTCTCTCTATATATATATAAATATATATATATATACATATATATATTCGAATTAACTCTAAAAGTCTTTAATTAGATAGACCTTTAGATTTTTTTTGGGGTACTTTTTCATATATATTTCCAATTCCAACTTCAAGCATAACTTGACATATATATTACAAGTTTAATTTCTTTTTCTTGACATTGCATACATAGTTGGTGTACATTAAGCATTTAGGAATAACGATTATTTAAACATTGAAGATTTTAAATATATACTACTATGAATATATATATATATATATATATAGTTACACTCAAATCAGATATTTAATATGATGATTGTTATCAGGATTTTCTTTTTTAACCGATAGATAATATCAAAAGCTAAAATTTAACATTACATTGTTCATGTTTTTTTTTCAATAAATAAAGTTTTAGTATGTCACTGAACCAATATTTAATTACTTTTTGAATTTGAAATGCTAGCCTTTAATGTAATTCAAAGGCTAACAAAATAAAATATGATATTAAAACTATTATGTCATCCTAAAGCTTGGGGGACCATGGTAACTCACTGTCTTGCCAGGAGTAGAAGTAGAAGAAACCCATGTTCAAAACACATTGGATGGGACCAAATATAGGACGCAATCTAATAATAATGGAGATCCAACTAGTGATGTTTGTATTGCAAAAAATGCATTTGATAACAGCTTCCTCAACTAACAGTCCAACTTCACTGAACAAGCTTGCACTTAGGTTCTTTGAAGGCTTGAGAATTGGTTGGGACCAAATGGCGATCAAAAAGCTCAATAGTGAAAGATGAGTATCAACATCTTCTAGATTTGTTCCATTCTAGCTTTCTTCTAAGCTAAGAAAATCCCTCAAAAGTTTCAAAAGAAAAGAAATGGAAATATGACTACAGACTTCCTGGGAAGGGTTTGGATTAGTGGTGCCGCAAAGCATATTTTTGTAGGCATTGAATTGGAATGCAAATCATCTTATAAGCACCTTCACCTTCTTGATATGGAGTTTCAAAAAAAAGTTTTGAAGAGCCCCACTATTTACCTTGATGATGGCACTAGACCTTTGTCAAAAAAATTGATAGCTTTTGAACATATATATCAAGCGATATGTTTTACCTTATTTACATGCCTTGCAGTTTTTTAGGACAATATCGCAATTACACCAAACGATTTTAGCATTCTTCGCAATGTGGGATTGTCAAACAGATAAAGAGGGCAACAATGAAATGCTTGCTTTTCTGAGAAGTCTTAGCAAGCTTGAGTTTGCCATGGAAGATTTTTGCATGGTGTTGCCGCAAATCGATCAAATAAACTACAACTTGCGATCCCCCAGATCTTGTTGAAGAAGCCAAGTTGGTCATGTTTCTCTCACTTAGCTTTTTGTCTTATATTTTAACATACGATTCTATGCCCTATCGATTAATTAGAATGCTAAATTTGTGCATTATGAATGCAATGGGAGAATATTTTTTATTTTTTATTTTTTTGTTTTTGTTTGTTTGTTTAATTTTTATTTTTTGTCACTACAAGAAATTCAGTTTTTACCGACAAAAGCTTTTCGTCGGGAAAAACTGAACTTCCATCGGGAAATGTTTTCCTGACAAAAAAGTATTCATCGCAAGCTTTGTCGCCTATGCTTCCTCTACGATTGTCTCTACCGACGAATTTTATAATTTTCTCAGAAAAACCTTTTGCCTACCAAAACAAAAATTCATCGCCAAAAACTATTTCCCTCAAACCAAAAATTGTCAGTAAAATATTTTGGCTACAAAAATAGAGAATATTTTTATATTCTTGAAATATAATTAGCGACAAAATTATTTTGTCGACAATAAGTTATTTGCCGTCAAAATTACATGTCGTCGGCAAAGCTATATATGCGACACTATTACTTTCCTCAGCAAAGAGTATTAGCGATGAATATAATTTTCTCCAAAAAGAGTTTTTGTGACGACACTAGTTTCCTCGGCAAAGAGTTTTTAGCCACTTCAATAAATGATGCTACCCCATCAACATATTCTCTAGAAATTCGAATCGGAGATAATTAAAGATCCATTCCGTTTGGGTATAGATGAAAAATGTGGCATGGTTAAAATTAAATGGTAGTTGAAAGCATACACAGCATAATTCAATACACATATATGACAAAATATACATGTTGTCATACATACATATCAACATTATCTAACAAAACCATTGATATGTATTTAACTCCTTCTATTTAGGGATTATTCTAATAAATTCGACTGTAATACAGCAAGAAAATTTTGAACTTTCGTATGCCTTACTAATAAAAACACTAATGTCCCTAACACTTGGTAATATATCGACTAGATTCCTTTAGCTACAGAATGGGTATAATCGCAATTACATAATTACCATAATGGTTAATATCTTTCAAAGCCCCTAATGTTTGAGTAATATATCAACAAACTCCCTAAGGTTTAAACAGTTGTTTTACATTTTTAGTTTTTTGGCCTTTTCTTCTTTGTATCTGATTATCAATATATGTATTTTACTTTCTGCAAATTTTGGTATTGTTGTTAATTTTTTAAACAAAAATTTATGTAACTATATATTATAATTATATATATAGTTATATGTATATATATAACAATATATATTGTTGTTATTTGGTATTGTTATTATTTTAAGTATAACTTGTCCAAATTTATGAAGGCAGTTGATATTGTTGTTATTTTTTCAAAGAAACTTTTTTAAATTTTTAGACCATAATTTTTTCGTAAACTTTAGATATCTAAGGAAACAACTAATCAAAGCACTGATACTTTCTTCTTGGCTAATGGACAGTGTATTACTATTTGGATACTCATAAGATTAGAAGAAGACCTCTAGAAAATTCCTATAATTGTAAACTCATTTAGCCTTCAAACGGATAGTCAATGAATACAAAATCATGAAAGAAACAGAACAACAAAGTAATGGCATGCATGGGAAAGTAACAAAATTGTTGTATTACTATACATACCTGGCCTTGAAATGGTTCAGGAACGAATAATTGCAGATTTGAAGCTTATACCCAGTCCACTTCTCTATGCCTAATCACATGATAACACCCGCCAATGAAAGAGTCAGTAAAATTCACGGTAGATTGATTGAGCAACAAGATTAAGCAGTAAGCATTATAACACAGTGTCGTAACCTTATATCCAATTGGCCTTATATCAAATAGATAGTGGTATTGCATTTTATTTATCTTCATAAAGCAATCATTATACTTAAGCCGAACCAGTGCAGATATACAGTTTATGGAAGTATGATGGACGGAAAACCTTGTATAATTTCACTTCCACAAGAAGCAGGTGTAAGTAGTATTGTTAATCAACTATTTCAGAAAAATATATAATTGAAGAAATATTAACAAATTTGTTATCCAACAGAGAAGCTCCACAAAACCAAATCCTTAATGTAATATGATATGCACCACCAGTACTAAAGATAAAATGGAGCAGTCACGAATCACTCGATCCCAGATATTCATGAATACATTCCATGACATGATTTCCCCAAAACCAAAGGTGGGAAAGCTCACAATTTTTAATTACATCAACCACATAAAGCACCATAACTTTAGCTCAGGCCATTCAATAACACAAGCACACTCAACCACTTCTACTCCAACATGCTCTACATGAATTAATAACGAAGATGTGAGCCTGTGAATAAGAGAGGGTTCATGTCCCTTCAGCTTAAAATGAAACAGCACATACAAAAATTTGTTTCTCACTGAAACCACCTAAAATTGTAGGACACCAAAAGATATTTTAGTATTTGAAAAACCAGTGCACAAATTCCTATAATCATACTTGAATGTTACTAGTAAAAAAAATAAATAAATAAATAACACCAGAAGAGCACCAAGGCCGGGGAAGGATAACTTATTTTATCTCCAATGTGAAATAGCTGAAACATTACTAGTTCTGTCAACAGCAATAACGCATTCACAATTATGCTGAATATTTAGAAAATGAAGCAAACTTCTTTGTTGATTGCCTATTCAGTAACTAAAAACCAGAAAAATAAAAATAAAAACGACATAGAAACCCACCAATTCTACAATGAAGATTCCAACAAGACCAATTATACAAGCTCTAGGATTCCAAATTTCAGCAGTCTTGGTGAATCCAAGAAACGAGGGATTGAATTTTGGCACTACTTTTGGCACTTCCACCTGAGATACAGAAACCCTTTTGTTAATTAAGTCCCATATAATGCAAATATTGAATATGATAAAGAAAAAAGAAAGCCCAGTTCATATATGAAAAAAAAAAAAAAAAAAAGAAACCACTGAAAAGCAACATACTCGGGCAGGAGGTTTTGCAGCTTGGACCCTAACAGAGATACGAATTTTGGAGGCGTTGCGAGGCCAAATAGGATAGCAAAAAAGGAGCTGCAGATTATGATGATTTTGTGTTACAAGTCTAGCAGGAATGAGAGAAGATGCTGTTATGGTAGATGAAAGTACTGCCATTGTTTCGGGTTTGATAGGCATAGAAACTCTGTTTTCCCACCTTATCTACTCACTCAATAGCCCCTCAAAAATATATTTAAACTAAAAATACTCAAGTTTTTCTGTACACAAATTTTCTTGGGTCTTTTTTCCCCCTCTACTCTTACTGCTTCCCATCCCAAAAATTAACAGAAATTAGGAGCAAGCACTCTTCCTTTCACAATGAAACATAAGCATATTGATAAACAAAAAGAGAAAAAAATAAATAGATAAATTAGATATCATCCTATCTACATCACCAAACAGAAGGGGCTCATAGCAATACCCAAAAAAAAAAAAAAAAAAAAAAAAAAAAACAGAACAACACCAACCTGCAGAACGGAAACAACCAGGGACCAGAACAGCTTTAAACGGCAACCAGCAGATCGATCGATGACCACCACCTGCAAAAAAAAAAAAAAAAAAAAAAAAAAAAAAGAAAATCAAAGAGAAATTCAAAGTGAGATTCGAAGAAGAAAATGGGTTTGCTTCAACCTTTGGAGATGCAGAGGGCAGCTGGTTTTGAGGAAAGAAAGTGGGTTTGCAACGGAGATGCAACCTTTAGAAAATGATTTTGACAGAAGAAAAAAAATAATAAGAGAAAGGAGAAGGAGATGCAACGGAGATGGAGAGAATAATAAGTATTTTGATTATTTTTACACATGAGGACTGGCGAGACAGTGAGGTGGGACAGGCAGGCGCGAAATTTTTTTTTTCCTATTGCCTACAAATACGTTAAAATTCTCGCCAAAAACACAAAGTACTTACCATCAAATTTTATCAATTTCTCGGAAATAGAAATTTTTCTGAGGAAAATATATTTTGTCGCAAACGTTTCAAACAATTAAAAATATATAATATATATCACTTTTTAAAAATACATCCAAGAAAAGAATAAAAAAGCAATATATTTACCAAATAAACAAAATATATATTTCATCCGCAAACATTTTTAAAAAATAAAGTACATAGAACGTAACAAATATATATATTCTCCACCATTAAAATGCAACATAAAATGTAATGAAACTGCAAATTTAATTGTAAGCTAAGATAAAAAATAGCTTATTTATATATATGTTGGTACAATTTAAATATCTTACAAATTATAAAATAATATTACTACTACTAATAACAATAATAATACTTTATATATAGTTTTATGTAATTATAATACTATTTATTAATTAGCAGCACATTTAATTTTTTTAACGTAAAAAATTTACTTATACATGTCATAAAAACCCAAACCAAAAATTAAAAATTAAATATATGAAATTGTCCCCAAAAACTACAATTTTTCCAAATGTTTATTCCATTATCATTATCAGTAATAAAATAAAATATTTCGCATATATCAAATTATATGTAAGTTGAGATATAAATTAACTAACTTATAATGAGTACTCTTATACTACAACTAATAATAATATATATATATGTGTGTGTGTGTGTAAATATATAGTTACATATAATTATAATACTATCCACTATTATAATTAATTAATTTTTAACATAAAAAATTTACACATATATATCACAAAAAATATATGATAATTTTCCAAAAAAAAATTTTACAACTTTTACCAACAAAATTGTTAAATAAATGCAAGTTAGAATAGAAAATAATTTATATGTTAAAAAATTTAAAAATCCAAAACAAAGCATGCAGTATGTAAGATTTTGTCGGCAATTTTTTTTTCCTTTTTTTACTACCTACTAACAAAATTTAAATATATAATATATATTAATTAGAAACAAATAAAATACATAGATTTACTATTTATTAATAATAATAATAATAATTCAAAAATATATACTTTGGAATTTTACCTTTAACCAACAACTGTGTTGTTGGTTGGTAAAAGGTGAAACAAGTCACATATCTTTTGCCGAGAAAAATTTTAATTGCCACAAAAAGGTACCTTTTTTGCCAACTAATTTTAATTTCGTCGGTAATTGTTTAGTTTTTACCGATGATATCTAAATTTGTCGGCAAAATTTATGACTTTTCCAACGAATTTTTATTTTGTTGGTAAATGTTATGTTTTGCCGACAATATTAAGTAGTCGTCGGTAAAAGGCTATCCAGTACTGATAAAATTTTACTTTCGTCGGTAAAAATGTAACATTTGCTGAAAATTTTGCATTTTCGTCGCAAAAAGTATAGTGTTTACCGAGGAATATTTTTTTGCCAGTAATGGGCTCTTTGAAGTACATTTGAGGGAGTTTGTTTCTTCGAACTGGCAAGATCAAGGCTGGCAATAGTCCCAATCCAGTGTTTGGAAAGCCAAAATCATGAATGGGACAACTTATCCCGGATGCTCACCTTATCCCACTCGAAGGGGACTCAATTGACCCATCTCAACCCTTGGATCACACCTGTCCTAGCTAGGAATGGCAATTTCCCCACACATCTCGAAAACCTCAGTGCACCACCCCTAGCAGGGTGGTTTTTCCCCAAAAAATCAAGGCCATAGGATGGGCTCGGGATAAATCCTTGAGGTTGGAATCGGGATCAGGCCGAGACCAGGGAATAAAGAACCCGGCCCATATATATTTACTTATTTTTTTATATATATATATTTTATGTATTTGGACTATTGTATTTTTTAAAGATGTATTTCATTATAATTGCAAATTTGGACCTTGATGTATTTTATTGCATTTTTATTACATTTTAATCGCTTTATTTATATTTTATTCATAAAAGAAATTTTTTTTATATAAATTTCTCTAAAAAAATTATATCAATTATATAAAAATAAATAAATTGCCCCATCTCGTCCCCAATTGGGAAATCCCCATCCTCGCCCTGCCTCTAAAGAAACGGAAAAAAACCGCAAGGACGAAATGGAAAATTCCCCTTGGAGACGGGAAGGAGATTTTAAAAACCGACCCCGCTTCGCCCCGTTGACATTCCTAGTCCCAACTCTTTCTCTTTCTCTTTCTCTTAAAGGCAGCTCCTTTCCTCTAGCTGGAACGTGGTCACTCACTGGACCCTCATCCTTCGTAGCTTTTCGATTTGAAAACCTCGATGAGTATTGTTCTTCTGATTTGCCTTCTTCTTCTCTAATCTTTCTTCTTCTTCTTTGATCTTTCTTCTTCTTCTTCGTTTTTCATGTGATTTTTTCATCTGTAAAATTAGGGTTTTCATTTGCAAAATTAGGGCTTTGATTTGTGAGGAAGAAGGCTTATTGTGAATTTGGAAAATTAGGAGAAAAGAGTGGAAGAATTTTCCGACTCCATTAGAGAGACTGAGAGAGAGAGATAGAGAAAAAGTGAAAAGTGAAAATGTACATAGTAAGGTACAGAGTCCATAGAGTGCTGACATTGGGCATGATCTTATTGGCTCTAATATGCGCCATGGCTTCTCTTCCTGATAATCTCAACCTCCCATCACCATCTGTCAATGTCTAGGTCTCTCTTTATCCTTCTCTCTCAATTTCTCTTCTTCTTCTTTTTCCATTTAGACGGGAGGGTGTACATGGGTTTGCATTCTCTTATTTGTTCCTTTTAACTGGCTTTAGAATTTAAAGCATTGGTTAAAAAGGTTAAGAGTTTTTGTAACACCCTGTCCCGAAGTACATTGGAAATTTCTCAAATTTGACCAAGGTTGACCGGGTTTGACCGTCGTTAACCGAGAAAGGATCAAATGTTGACTTTTTGCTCCTGATGGAATTTCACATTGACCGACGTACCATTACGAAATACACGTTGTCAAGAGTTCATAGACTAGTAGCACGTCAAAAACGGAGCTACGGTTTGAAAGTTATGAGCAAAACAAGTTGAGGTCCAAACTGTCCAAGAGGTGTCGGAGTTGACTTTTTGTTCATGCAAAGTTGAGCTTCGACTCATGGATGGTTGTGAAGTACTCGTTGATACGAGTTCATAGACTAGCGGCACGCTTAAATTGGACATCTGGTTAAAAAGTTATGGACATGCGAAATTTTTCGAATTCCGTAATATTTTAATATATTTGGCTTGAGTGAACAGTGTATACCACGTGTCGCAATTTCAGCCAATCCCATGAGTGAATAGTGTCACCCATGGGTGGCTTTTATTTTGGCAAAACACGGGAGCCGGGGAGAGGAGAGAGAAAGAAAGGAGGAGAGAGAGAGAAAGAGAGAGCTAGAGAGAGAAACCAACCGGCCACCACCGTTCACCCATTTTCGGCCATCGGAACAGTACAAGTGCCACCCCACCTTGAAGCCCACCTGAAAACCGACCGGCCAGCCAAAAATCACGGCCAATCAACCGCCGACGCGTTCGGATCAAGGCTTTTCCCGGCGACAGCGCTGATCACTTCAAACCCAGATTTCTCCGTATTCTGGCCACCGTTTGCCTCACCGCCGGTCCCGTTGAGTTACCCATCACCAGATCTACCTTCCCACCAAAAATCACTGCCAGTGGCCACCGGACGCGCCGCCGGCTGTGGCGGATTCCCGTGACCACGGTGGCTCGCCTGGAAATTGACTTTCCAGCAAGTTTCCAGTTGCATCGCCCCTCCTTTCCCACTAATTCCGACCCTCTGAACCTAAATCCAATGTCCAATTTCCTCAATTCACGACGGATTGTGAGAATCGAAGGCTTAAAATTCGTGAGCTTTCCGGCGAGATTCCAGCCACCATGGGTCCGATCTCCGGGAGGTAAGCCTCAATCCGTGATCCTCATTCCACAAGCTTTGATTCGGTATATTATTCGTAAATTTTGGTTAACGTTTGTGTTAAACCCCCCGGGTACTGGGTATTATTAACCCGAATAAAATATTAATTTATTTGAGATGTGTAATGTTGTTGTTCTAGGAGCACGTGTGCGTCGTGGAATTGATCCCATGGAGGATCTTGGATTAATTGCGTGCTCCAGGTGAGTGACCCACCTTTAAAACTATTTTGGGGTGATTAATTATATTTATTTTATGTTAATTTGATATTTAGAATTATGCTCATGTGGTGGAATTTAAATATAACCGTGGAAAGAATATTATTTTATATATGTATATATATCCATTGATGCTAAATGAAAGTTTGGGTTATTAAGAAATTCTTAATTATTATTATTGTGATTTAATTGTAATTATTACGCATGATCAAGGTGTTTTCAGTTAATAAATTGTATTTGGATTTTAATATTATTTTTGGGCATGATTTGATTTTAAATATTTCAAGAAAAATATTGGTTTAAGTTTGGTGGTTTCAAATCATATAATTATGCCCTTGGAATATTACTTAATTGATTTTATGATTTGGGGAGAAATTATTTGTATATTATTATTGGTGGATTTATGCTGGAAATATTAAGGAAAAATGTGGGAATGTGAGTTTGCAAAATGGTATAATTCCCATGGTAAATTTTGAAAAAATTGGGTATTTTAATAATAAACTTGTTTATTTGTTTTAGGCGCACTCATACAGTACTGGTGCTCTGTATTGTGTATGTGGATGAGCGTGCAAGTTATAATGTCTCCCGTGAGTTGCCATTGGACCAAGGATAGGCAAGTTTAATATTGGCCATAAGCCACCCCCCTCCATGGCCGGGATGACGGTTTAAGCAGCGGCGCTGTTGGAACGCCGAAGCGACCGTATGCAAGTTTCTCTCTTTAACCTCCCGCCAGATGGTGCTCGGGACGCTGGGTATTATAGGGCATCACTGGTATATAACGTGGTGCGTCAAGTATTATTTTTCTGATATAAGTTTCAAATCATAAAGTTTTAAAGCAGTATTTAAATTAGAATGTATTTAATGTTGTTTTTATTATTTATTTTAATTGGAGATTTTAATACAAATTTTATGGAATTTTATTATGTTTTTAATTACCTGTTTATATTAATGTTTTAACAATGCATTTTATCTTGATTTTACTATTTACATTGATTTAATGATTTGAAAGATCTTACTATGTTTTTACCATTTATTTTAAATGGAGGTTTTAATTTGGTTTAATTATTCCTTTATTCAATTATTCAATTAATTGATTCATTCTAATTATTTTATTATTTCCTGAATTACCTTAATGTAAGTTTCATTAATATTTTTGTATTATTTGTTTATGACATTTATTAATCATTTAGTAATTGTTACGAAATTATTTTTATTTCGATTCCTATTTTATTTTCATTATAAATTTTGGATGCTTGATTTATTATATTTTATTTGATATTTAGTTGACTAATTGATTCATTGGTTTTCGGGGAATACAAATAACGGGTTTTACGAAAATGTTTTAAAAGGGAAACTTTTCCAACGGAGTGAATGGTGAGGATTTTGAGAGAAAATATTATTTTCAATTAATTATTATTTATTTATTTATTTATTTATTTATTTATTCTTAATTAACCAAATGTACTATAATTATCGTTACTATTATAATTGTACAGTAGATAGGATCACTCACTGAGATGATTAGCATCTCATATTTTTAAATTCTGTTCCCCCTAGGTACAAGGATTGGGAGACGTTGATCGTCCGGGGCGAGCCCGACGTCTCAGTTCATTGCCTAAAGTCCAAGAAGTATTTCCTCCCTTTTTCCTCTCCATCTTGTATTGCTTCTTTATCTGTTATTGTATTAATTTCATATTTATTTGTATAATGCTCTGTATACCGTATTGGATACATTTTATTAAATACTGTATTTTTTCCCTATTATTATTTTGGAGTGCTGTAAATTTGTGGAATTAAATTGTAGTAATGTGGGAGGAATAAGGGGATGTATATAGAAGTGTGTTTGCAGTGCAGGAAATTTGTGGTAAGTCCAACTCTTAAGGGAGGTTCTGCCGGATTTTCCATTGGAATGTCCGGTAGGATTTTCCTAGAATCAGGGCTTGTCTAGGATTTCAATGAGGAATTTTGAACGGGTCCTGACAATTTTCTTATTCTATAGGTTCTAAATGTCAATTGGTTTCGGAAGCAGCCTACTGGAAATGATGAAGGTATTCTTTTTCCCTAATTTTGTGTATGTGTGTGTATTTATGTGTTTGTCTTGGAAGAAAAAGTTTGTCAAAAAGTGTAAAAAAAATTATGGTTCTCTGAGAAAGATTTAAAAATCTGTATGTATTTTTTGATATACTTGAGAATTTAGAGCATGGAATTACTAGATGATAATGGGTTTTATTTTGAGATTTCAGGTGTGGTTGTTCTTCATTGTGCTTGACCATGTAATGTCTCTTTTTCTTTCTTTGGTGGGATATAGACTGTGGCTTAAATCCAGACATTGCTTATTCTTGACAAACTTGTTTCACCTGTCCATGAATCCATGTCCTTAAAGATATAAATACTCCAATCTAATATGGCTAGATTTCTTTAGAGAGCGAAGTGGGTCTCTTGGAATTGCTTCCGTTATTTGCTACGAAATTTAAATACAATAGTGGCTAAACTTGCAAATGTATTGGTAGTGATTATAGTTTTCTTTTTTTAATTGATTTCTGTGTTAATAATGTCTTCCACCTGTTTGTCTGTATGTCCATAAAGGGTTATGATCTATTTTCTTAAGGACATTCTGGATTACCTTTTAGCTTCTTCATCATACAGGTCAGCTTGCTATTGAATATTTCAGCTGACTTCTAGTCAATGTTAACGTGGAATATAAAGGAGGTTTGTCAATTAACTATCTTTGCTGTCAAATCATCCTGAACATACTTTGTTTCAATCACCAGATAAATTTGAGTTTTACTTGCTCTGTGATACAAAAACAGCTTGGATTTTCATGAAATATGGTCTGAGGAGTTAAGAAAGTAGCAGTTTCTCACATCAGGTTTTCGCATGTGATTGTCAATTATTTAAACCCATTTAATCTCCAGATTTACTGTTATTATATACTCTCACATGGTCTCTTTTAGTTGGTTGTATACTTATTTGACCCATCTTGGTTTTGAAAATTGATTCTGGTTGGATACTCGTACATCAACTTTTCCTTTAGTTTGAGGGAACACTATAATTTATGTGCTTAATGTATAATATACCTAATTAGTTATTAATTCTTAGAACTCATTACATATGTCAATCTTCTATGATTTTGCATTTTAATAAGAAAAATCAAGCTATTTAAGTTTTCTTTTTTATTTTATGTCATCAAAGTTTCATAGGAGTAACATTATATTCTGTTTCCTTGTAATACACTATCTTCGACTATCTGCGAGTTCCATCTTCAACAGGAAAGAATTATAGCTATGATGTGAGTATTGTCCAGAGGTTCGTGAAACCGTTTCTTGTTGAAGGGGATTTTCATTTTTTCCTCTCGAGTCGATTGAATAAGGTGTCTGAGTTGATAGACTTGTACCTTGCAAAAGTTGCCCCATATTCTTATCTCTTCATAGTTTTCAACATTAGTCATGCTTCTACTGGATTGCGCAAGACAAACATTTGATAGGCTCTATCAAACCATTGATATGTATCTGTAGGTACACAACTTTGGAAATTAACTGATCAACTATAGAATATTTAATACACATGCACGTATTATTAAAGTTTACTAATTTTTGATATCATAACGATAATTAGTTTGCACTGACTTGGTTTTCCACAAGTCCATCCTAAGCAGTGTGAAGAAGAAAAAGTTAGTGCCTGTAGTGCACCAGACCATGAGAAGCTCTCAGCAGAAGCATTGAAGCATTTTGCAAAAAACTCGATGTTTCCTTCAAGATAGTGAGGAAAATTGCTTCTATACTGACTAATTAATTATTATTATTATTTTTTTTTTCCTTCCTTGAGCAAGCCATTGAAACAATTGTTGCAGCTATAATTTGTAAAGGTATTCCTTTGTGGAAGTGCAAATTCTAATTTACATGCAAATGAAGGAATACTCGATGGCACCTAGCATTTATCCAAATAAAAATGTAAATAGTCTTCCCAAAATGTAATTGGATGCTATTCTTGTTTATATCAGTCACAGTTGGAGATACTAAAGTAATTTGGATGACTGTTACCAAAACAAAACCAAAACCAAAAAAAAAAAGATATATTAACATATATTAATATTAAAACAATATATTAACATAATTTGTGGGTATAAAAAATATTAAAATTTGTTTGTAGATATAAATGCATAATATTTACAATTTTAGTTATATATGACGTTAGGTTTGTTTTTTTAATTAATTGTTATTTATGATTTATAATTTTATGATTTAATTTTACTTTATTTTTAAAACAATGTATTAATATAATTTGTGTAAAAAAATTAAAATTTGTATATGAATGTAATTAATATAAATTTATAATTTTAATTAAATATAATATTTTTTTAATATAAATGTATAATTTAATTTTTTATTTTTAAAAATAATTATTTTAAATAATTATAAAATAATCCATTTTAATCCGATCATCTATGAAATAATTAGTATCCTATTCAGAACTACTTCTTTCCTGTCCAATGTGTCCAATCTAAATCTGCTATGTCCAATCATACCAAACGTCCCTTGAGGATTTTACTTCACATGCTGAATTTAATTATCATTTTTCCTTAAAAGTTAAATTGAGAATAAATGGAGCATCATAATTTTATTTTATTTTATTTATTTATTTTTATATGTACTTGTCTTTAGCACTCGGCTCGTCTCTGAGCCCAATCATCTTTTGGGTTCATTTTCAATCCTTAGATGTGAATTTTTTTTTTTTTTTTTTTTAACCAAAGTAAATTGTTTTGGGTTTAAAGGGAAAAAATATTCAGCTGAGAGAGTATAAGTTGCCACTTTCCCATTTGCTTTTGTTTTCGTAGTTTAGTCGTAGAAGATCTAAAGAAGCAGATCGATTGTTGAAGAGGAAAATGGGGATTTGGGATTACATTTGGAGCTCAGCCAATTCGCTCAAACGAAACGCGCCGAATCTAACCAACATCGGAAACGCTGCTTATAGAGTGGTCAACCCCGCCAACATTCAAGGCCAGGAGCAGTATTGGCCGGACCACGAATCACGGCGGAAGATCGTCCAATTCACCACCTGTCTCGCTAAAAACGCTGCTTTTGAAACCATCAAACTCGTTCCAGGTTAATTTTAATCAACTAATTATGTTGCTCATTTCAAAATACAATATATAATTAACGTTAATTTCTCCATGTGGTTGGGTTTTAATTTTAATGGCTCTTAATTAAAAATAAATTAATTTGCAGGTGGAGATTTAGCTCGTAAGGTTGTTACTAAATCATACAAGGAGGTATATAAGTCTGATGGCATGTGAATAAAGAAGATAACAAAAAAGCAATGGATTGTGAGGATTTCATGCACCAAATCCAAACAGCACCCAACTTTGTTAAACTTTTTATCAAAAATTTTTATAAATATTATCATTGTTTTGTAAAATTTTTTACCAAACTAATATTATGATATTTTTTTATCTTTTAATTATCTTCCAATAATTTTAAAAATAAAAATAAAAAATTATATTTTATAAATAATATCTAAAATTATATTAGATAGGTCTATTTATAATATTTTTTAAAAAAATTAGTATCATAAATTATAAGTTTACCTATCTATTATTATTTTTTTACATTAATAAATTTAATATTTATATAAATATTATAAAGTAAATAAAAATTAAACATAGACAAAATTTGAAAGCTATGTAGAAAATATATTTTCTGTAAATTAAAGTTTAAAATTTTGATATCGATGATATATTAACAATTATATGTAAAATTATAAAGGAGATACATATTTTAATAATTATTTTTTATATTTTAAATTCTAAAATGAGTATAAAAAATATACAAATAATTTTCAACCAACTAAAGTTTTTTTTTTTTATAGTATTGAAATAATATTTACAAAATATATTTTAATTATAATAATTATTTTAAATATTTTAATTAATAAAGAATTTTATCAAATATGTAGTTTTTTTATAATATTATATTTTAACTCTTAACGCTTATTATAAATAGATTGATTAAGAGAAATATAAAATCCATTCAACATTTTTTGCAATTTTAATAGTCAATTTGATAACTAATTATTTAAATAATCTAATATTAAAGTTCATTACAAAAAAACTAATCCTAAAATTTTAATAAAAATTTTCAATTTTTAAAATAAATTTTCATCAATTGTTATTATTTTTTATGAATTTTTATTAATATTCAATAATTTTCTATATTTTTACATATATTTTCATATTTGGAACTTTCGAAATTCCCATTAATACTGAAATATTGAACCTTAATTACAAAAAAAAAAAATTATTACAATGTATATAATACTATTAGGTTGAATTTAGTGGGTAGAATTAAGATTGGAATTGGGATAAAATAATCTAAAGGGGATGTATTCAATTTAGAGTTTGATGGATTTAAAATGAGTTATAAACTTTAAATGATTTAATGGATTGTTATGCAACTCCGTACACCGCGTAACAAATTTATAAGAATCCAATAAAATCTTTAAGATTAAAATTGGATTCTATATTGATAATTTTCTTTCCAATTTTATTTTTTAAATCATTTTAAATCCATTAAAATCTATCATTTTTTAAAATCTTTTAAATCAATAATTTTTTAATTATCTGTAGATTTTAACAGAATTTTACAAAGTGCTTTTTGAATACAACTAAATTTTAATAAATTTTTATAAAATTTGGTATGAAGCATAAGTTTTTTGTAAACATTCTATCACATCTTGTAGGAGTTTTTCCTAGGTAATTCCAAACAAAAATGTCATGGATAAGAGAATTACTATACATATATAAATATATTTATATATATTCGTATTAACTCTAAAAGTCTTTAATTAGATAGACCTTTAAATTTTTTGGGTACTTTTTTATATATGTATTTCCAATTACAACTTCAAGCATAACCTAACATATATATTATAAGTTTAATTTCTTTTTCTTGACATTGCATACATAGTTGGTGTACATTAAGCATTTAGGAATAATGATTATTTAAAACACTTAAACATTGAAGATTTTGAATATGTACTACTATGAATATATATATATATATAGTCAGACTCAAATTAGATCCTTAATATAATGACTAATATTTGAATTTTCTTTTTTAACCAATGGATGATATCAAAAGCTAAAATTTAAAATTATATTAATTAATTATTTTGTTTTAACAGGTTCAACTTTTTTTTTAAATAAACTTTTAGTATGTCATTGAACCAATATTTAATTATCTTTTAAATTTGAAATGCTAGGTTTTAATGTGATTTAAAGACTAATAAAAGAAAACTTGATATTAAAACTATCATGTCATTCTAAATCATGGGGGGAGTATGGGAACTCACTATTTTGCAGGGAGTAGAAGTAGAAGTAGAAGAAACCCATGTTCAAAACACATTGGATGGGACCAACATAGGACGCGATCTAACAATAATGGAGATCCAACTAGTGATGTTTGTATTGTGAAAAATGTATTTGATAACAACTCCCTCAACCAATAGTCCAACTTCACTGAACAAGCTTGCACTTAGGTTCTTTGAAGGCCTGAGACTTGGTAGGGACAAAATGTCGATCAAAAAGCTCAACAGTAAAAGATGAGTATCAACATCTACTAGATTTGTTCCATTCTAGCTTTCTTCTGAGCTAAGAAAATCACTCAAAAGTTTCAAAGGAAAAGAAATGGAAATATGACAAAAGACTTCTTGGGAAGGGTTGGATTAGTGGTGCCGCAAAGTTTAATTTTGTAGGCATTGAATTGGAATGCAAATCATCTTATAAGCACCTTCACCTTCTTGATATGGAGTTTCAAGAGAAAGTTTTGAATAGCCCCGCTATTTACCTTGATGGTGGCACTAGACCTTTGTTAAAAAATTGGATAGCTTTTGAACATATATATCAAGCAATATGTTTTACCTTATTTACATGTCTTGCAGTTTTTTTGGACAGTATCGTAGTTACACCAAACGATTTTAGCATTCTTCCCAGTGTAGGGATTGTCAAACAGATAAAGGGGGCATCAATGAAATGCTTGCCTTTTTGAAAAGTCTTAGCAAGCTTGAGTTTGCCATGGAAGATTTTTGCATGGTGTTGCTGCAAATTGATAAAATAAACTACAAATTGCGATCCCCGAGATGCTGTTGAAGAAGCCAAGTTGGTCATGTGCCTCTCACTTAGCTTTTTGTCTTATATTTTAACATACATTCCTATATCCTATCGATTAATTAGAATACTAAATTTGTGCATTGTGAATGCAATGGGAGAACATTTTTTATTTTTTATTTTTGTTTTTGTTTTTTTGTTTAATTTTTACTTTTTGTGTGCTACATTTTGTCATAGCTGACCTTTTGTTATGTTATTTAATTTATAGGATGATTTGTTTTACCACATACATACCTTTGTTTTTTTTTTTTTTTTGTAAATACCTTTGTTTGATTTGCAAGAAGTATAATATGGTTACTAATATGCGTGAATTTACAATCTTATCCTTTGTTAAGAACATTTAGAGAGGTATATCAAATGGTATTCTTAGTGGTCAAGTTATGATGCCTAATATGATTAATTGGGCAAAGAGAAATTTCATAAATTCCTAGAAGTACTAGAATACAACGTTGAATTATAACTTCTTTTAAAAACTTAAATATATTAAGATCTTTCCTTTTTTGGGCTCATTTGGGGGGTGTTTGTTACTTCGGACGAGCAAGATCGGGACTGGCAATAGTCCCGATCTAGTGTTTGGGAAGCCAAAATCATGAAGGGGACAACTTATCCCGGATGCTCACCTTATCCCACTCGAAAGGGACTCAATTGACCCATCTCAACCCTTGGGCCACACCTGTCCCAACACTTTCTCTTTCTCTTAGAGGCAACTCTCTTCCTCTCACTGGAACGTGGTCTCTCACCGGACCGTCATCCTCCGCAGCTTTCCGATTTGAAAACCTCGGTGAGTAATGTTATTCTTCTTCAATCGGTTTGTTTTCCTTCTTCGATCTACCTTCTTCTTTGATCTACCTTCTTCTTTTTTGATTTGCCTTCTTCTTCTTCGATCTTTCTTCTTCTTCTTCGATCTTTCTTCTTCTTCTTCTTCTTCTTCTTTTTTGTTTTTCATGTGATTTTTTTATCTGTAAAATTGGGATTTTCATTTGCAAATTAGGGCTTTGATTTGAGGATGAAGAATGCTTACTGCGAATTTGGAAAATTAGGAGAAAAGAATGGAAGAATTTTTCGACTCCATTAGAGAGACTAAGAGAGAGAGAGAGAGAGAAAAGTGAAAATGTACATAGTAGGGTATAGAGTGTGAAGTCCAGCCGCACCAACCACAGCCTCACCAACCACAGCCACCATTGTTGACAGCCACCATTGTTGACACCATTGCTGCACCGATCAACAATTGTGGGCTAAGCTGTTGAAAATTGTGGCCTTGTAAGCCTATAAATAGGCTCCTTACCGTTGCATGAAAAACAAGCCAAGTGAGCAAGAGAAAACTCCGAGAGAGAGAGTTGTTTAAGTTCCAGAGAGAGCTTGAGAGAAGAGTGAGCAATTCCAGAGAGAATTGGAGAGTGCAGAGAGAGATTCCACGTGAGAATCCAAGAGAGAGAAGTTTTTGTATTTTTGTATTTTATTTCCAAGAGAGTAATAGAATTTTTTTTTTATTTTCTTCTCATATTTCTTCTCTAACGTGGTCAGAGAACCACAACAAGTGGTATCAGAGCCCCAGGTTGAGAGCTTGGGTTCAAAATTTGAAGAAACAGAGCCACTGTTCTTCAAGTTGGTGTTTCGGAAAGTTGCTCAAATAATTAATTTGACAATCCCAGGTGAAAGTACCCGACGAGAGGAGAACAACGAAGTTCACCGGAGAGAAAACTGACGTTCCACACGCCCGCACGCGCTGACTGAAATTTTTCTGCAACTGTTTACACGCCCACGCGCCGCACGCGCCGTCTGGAGGTTGAAGACGACCACGTCAGCAGCCACGTCAGCGCACCCCTGCCACGTCATCTTCCACGTAAGCCGACACGTCGTCAGCCACGTCATCTGCCACGTGTCGCCACGTCAGCACCATCTACCACGTCATCAATATTTTCTGAAATTACGGAACAGCCCCTGAAGTATTGGAAATTATAGATTGACCCCTGTATTTTCTGAAATTGCGGAACAGCCCCTGAATTATTGGAAATTACAGATTGACCCCTATAGTTGTCTAAAATTACGGTGCAGCCCCTAATCTATTGGAAATTACAGATTGACCCCTGTAGTTTCTATATTTGCAGGTTGACCCAGAAATTTTGTGAAATTACATATTTGCCCCAAACTTTCTGGTAATTATATTTTGACCCCAGAAGAGTCAGGTCCACCATTTTCGGCTGTTCCGGACGCAACGGTTAACTCCGTTTTGCCAAATTCAGCTCCATTTTTGGTCAAGCCATAATGTCAATGGAAGAATCATCTTCGGGAGCTATGGTTAAGCTCACTGCCACAAATTATACACTTTGGAGACCTCGGATGGAAGATCTCCTCAATTGTAAGGATTTGTTTGATCCTATAGAAGCTAAAGGAGAAAACCCCGATCCCAGCAAAGTAGTAGAATGGAAAAAATTAAACAAGAAAACGATCGGTCAGATCAGGCAATGGATCGACCACAGTGTCTTCCATCATGTAGCGAAGGAAACGGATGCATATGCCCTCTGGACAAAATTGGAGGACATGTACCAGGCCAAGACTGCTCGGAACAAAGTCCTGTTGCTTAAGCGATTGGTACATCTAACATTACAGAGTGGAACTTCTGTAGCCGAGCATACCAGTGAGTTCCAGAGCTTGGTAAATCAACTATCTGCTGTGGATTACCAACTAGGGGATGAGGATCAGGCCCTCCTACTTCTAAGCTCTCTTCCAGACAGTTGGGAGACATTGGTAGTCTCTCTCAGCAATTCGGCCCCGAATGGCAAACTTACTATGGCTATGGTTAAGGATGCCCTATTTAATGAAGAGGCCAGGAGAAAGGACATTGGCATGGATCAGTCACATGCCCTCGTCACAGAGAGAGGAAGACAGCAAAGAGGTGGTCGAGATAGGGGGAGAGGCAGGAGCAAGAGCAGAGGCAGATCTACAGACGGTAGAAAATCATCATATAAGTGCTATCATTGTGGCCTGGAGGGTCACATGAAGAAGAACTGCAGAAAGTTGTTGAGAGAGCAGAGACTCCAAGGTAATCAGCCGAAGAAGGATGGAGAGACACTAGTCACTTGTACAGGAGAAGTGGCGCTCTGCTCCACCGAAGAAGAGACATGCCTTCATATATCAACCCAAGATGTTGAGTGGGTAGTCGATACTGCAGCATCCTACCATGTCACTCCACATAGAGATTTCTTTAAAACGTACAAAGCAGGAGACTTTGGTACGGTAAAGATGGGAAATTCCAGTTTCGCAAAGATTATGGGAACTGGTGATATTCAGATAAAAACGAATGTTGGTTGTACAATCACTTTGAAGGATGTCCGTCATGTTCCAGATCTTCAGCTTAATCTACTTTCGGGAGCAGCCTTAGACAAGCAAGGCTATGACAACTACTTCAGCAAAGGCACATGGAAATTAACGAAAGGTGCCATAGTTGTCGCCCGAGGACATATTTGTGGAACGCTGTACAAGACTCATGTGAAGATATGTGCAGATAGCCTCAATATTGCAGAAGGAGAGGCGTCTCAAAATCTGTGGCACCAGAGACTCGGTCACATGAGTGAAAAAGGATTGTCCACTTTGGCAAGGAAGAAACTTATCACTGTTTGCAAGGATGCTGTGCTAGATCCTTGTAATCACTGCTTGTTTGGTAAGCAACATAGAGTCTCCTTCAGTTCCTCTGCATCGAGAAGATCAGAGTTGCTTAGTCTGGTGCACTCTGATGTTTGTGGTCCCATGGAGGTGGAATCATTAGGTGGCAACAAGTATTACCTGACCTTCATTGATGATGCTTCACGGAAGGTGTGGGTATATTTCTTGAAGACAAAGGACCAGGTACTGGATTACTTCAAACTGTTTCATACCATGGTAGAGCGTGAAACAGGAAAGAAGCTGAAATGTCTCCGCTCAGATAATGGAGGCGAGTATACTTCCAAGGAGTTCGATGCCTACTGCAGAAGACACGGCATTCGATATGCGAAGACGGTCCCTCGCACCCCACAACATAATGGAATAGCAGAAAGAATGAACCGAACCATTATGGAAAAGGTCAGAAGTATGATCAGTATGGCTAAGCTGCCAAAGCCATTCTGGGGAGAAGCTGTTCGTGCCGCCTGCTATTTAATCAACAGATCACCGTCAGTACCGTTGAATTTTGAAATTCCGGAGAAAGTGTGGTCGGGTAAGATTCCCTTCTACTCTCATTTAAGAGTGTTTGGTTGTTTAGCTTATGTACATGTATCCAAGGAGCTCAGACAGAAGCTCGATGCAAGATCTACTCTATGCATCTTTATAGGATATGGAGACGAAGAATTCGGATACAGGTTATGGGACCCGAAAACAAAGAAGGTTATTAGAAGCAGGGATGTAGTATTCCATGAAAACCAGAAAATGGAAGACATTGAAAAGCCCAGAATGTCTCCTAATTGTAGTTCTAGTGCCGAGAATTTTTGTCCTAATCTAGCACCAGCACAAATAGCCACAGAGGATAATGAGGTGCATGAAGATATACCAGAAGCAGACCAGGAGGAAGAAGGGGATAATGAGCAGGGGGAGACTCAATCCTCTCAAGCAGCTGCAGGGCCATCACAGCGGTCAGATGATGGTACACCTCCTGAAACCAGTGGTTTACAAGTTAGGAGATCTGAGCGAGGCCGAATTCCATCAAAGAGATTTCCAAAATCTGAGTATATTCTGCTTACTGAAGAGGGGGAGCCAGAGAGTTTCCAGGAAGCTGTTTCTCATCAAGAGAAGGAAAAGTGGCTGCAAGCAATGCAAGATGAGATGGAATCCTTGCAGAAAAATCATACTTATGAGTTGGTTAAGCTTCCAACAGGAAAGAAGGCACTAAAGAATAAATGGGTGTTCAAGCTCAAGAAAGATGGCAGCGGAAGGGTGGTGAAACACAAAGCCCGATTGGTGGTCAAAGGATTTCTTCAGAAGAAAGGAATTGACTTTGATGAGATTTTTTCACCAGTGGTAAAAATGACTTCAATACGAGTCATTTTTGGTTTAGTAGCAAGTCTAAACCTAGAGCTTGAGCAGATGGATGTGAAGACAGCATTTCTTCACGGTGATTTACATGAAGAAATCTACATGGAGCAGCCAGAAGGATTTGAGGTTTCAGGGAAAGAAAACCTCGTATGCAAGCTAAAGAAGAGCTTGTATGGCCTCAAGCAAGCACCAAGACAATGGTATAAGAAGTTTGACTCGTTTATGGGGAGTCAAGGCTATAAAAGGACTGCAGCAGACCAGTGTGTTTATATTCAAAAATTTTCAGGTGGAAACTTCATTGCACTTTTGCTATATGTGGACGACATGTTGATCGTTGGACAAGATGCAATGAAGATTAGTAAGCTGAAGAAAGAATTGTCTAAGTCCTTTGATATGAAAGACTTAGGACCAGCTCAACAAATTTTGGGAATGCAAATAATCCGAGACAGGAAAAATAGAAGGTTATGGCTATCTCAAGAGAAGTATGTTGAACGGGTGATAAAGAGATTCAACATGGATAAAGCCAAACCGGTCAGCATTCCACTTGCAAATCATTTCAAGTTGAGTAAGAGATTGTGCCCCTCATCCAAAGAAGAGATAGAGGAGATGGCTTCAGTACCATATTCTTCAGCGGTAGGAAGTCTGATGTATGCAATGGTGTGTACCAGACCAGACATTGCTCACGCAGTAGGTGTTGTGAGCAGATTTCTTTCAAATCCTGGAAAGAAACACTGGGAAGCAGTCAAATGGATTCTCAGGTATCTTAAAGGTACATCGAAGCTGTGCTTGTGCTACGGGGGAGGTGATCCAATCTTAGAAGGCTATACAGATGCAGATATGGCCGGAGACCCTGATAATAGAAAGTCTACATCAGGTTATCTCTACACTTTTGCAGGGGGAGCTGTGTCATGGCAGTCAAGATTGCAGAAGTGTGTTACTTTATCCACTACTGAAGCAGAGTACATTGCCGCAGCGGAAGCGGGTAAGGAAATGTTGTGGTTAAAGCGTTTTCTCACAGAATTGGGCATCAAGCAAGAAGACTACAAGATACATTGTGATAATCAAAGTGCCATGGATTTGAGCAAAAACTCAATGTATCATTCCCGTACAAAGCACATTGACATCCGCTATCATTGGATACGCGAAGTAATAGATCAACAGTTACTGAAACTGATGAAGATCCACACAAAAGAGAATCCAGCAGATATGCTAACAAAAGTTGTTGCTCAAGAGAAGCTAAAGCTATGCAGAGACATAGCTGGAATAGATGGCAGATGACCATCAGTTTTAAATGCGGCTGGAGGGGGAGAATTGTGAAGTCCAGCCGCACCAACCACAGCCTCACCAACCACAGCCACCATTGTTGACAGCCACCATTGTTGACACCATTGCTGCACCGATCAACAATTGTGGGCTAAGCTGTTGAAAATTGTGGCCTTGTAAGCCTATAAATAGGCTCCTTACCGTTGCATGAAAAACAAGCCAAGTGAGCAAGAGAAAACTCCGAGAGAGAGAGTTGTTTAAGTTCCAGAGAGAGCTTGAGAGAAGAGTGAGCAATTCCAGAGAGAATTGGAGAGTGTAGAGAGAGATTCCACGTGAGAATCCAAGAGAGAGAAGTTTTTGTATTTTTGTATTTTATTTCCAAGAGAGTAATAGAATTTTTTTTTATTTTCTTCTCATATTTCTTCTCTAACGTGGTCAGAGAACCACAACATAGAGTCCATAGAGTGCTGACATTGGGCGTGACCTTATTGGCCCTAGTATGTGCCATGGCTTCTCTTCCTGACAATCTCAACCTCCCATCACTATCCATCAATGTCCAGGTCTCTCTTTATCCTTCTCTCTAAATTTCTCTGTTTTATTTTTTTTTTTTCACTTGTACGTGGAGGATGTAAATGGGTTTGCATTCTCTTATTTGTTTCTTTTAACTGGCTTTAGAATTTAAAGCGTTGGTCATGAAAAATGTTAAGAGTTTTCTAGTTTTGTAGGTTCTAAATGTTAATTGGTTTCAAAAGCAGCCTACTGGAAATGACGAGGTATTCTTTTTTCCTAATTTTGTGTATGTGTGTGTATTTATGTGTTTGTCTTGGAAGAAAAAGTTTGTTAAAATGTGTAAACAAAATGATGGTTCTCTGGGAAAGATGTAAAAGTCTGTATGCATTTTTTAATATACTTGAGAATTTAGAGCGTGGAATTACTAGATGATAATGGGTTTTATTTTGAGATTTTTGGTGTGGTTGTTCTTCATTGTGCTTGACCATGTAACCTCTCTTTTTTCTTTTTTTTGTTCTTCTTTTTTTTTTTTTTTTTTTTTTTTCCTTTGGGTGGGCTGTAGAGTGTGGCTCAAATCCAGACATTGCTTATCGTTGACAGACTTATTTCACCTATCTGTGAATCCATGTCCTTAAGGATAGAAATACTCCAATCTGATATGGCTAGATTTCTTTATAGAGCGAAGTGGGTCTCTTGGAATTGCTCTTGTTATTTGCTACCAAATTTAAATATAATAGTGGCTAAACTTGCAAATGTATTGCTATTGATTATAGTTTTTTTTTTTTTAATTGATTTCTCTGTTAATAATGTCTTCCACCTGTTTGTCTGTATGTCCATGAAGGGTTATGATCTATTTTCTTAAGGACTTTCTGGATTACCTTTTAGCTTCTTCTTCATACAAATCAGCTTGCTATTGAATATTTCAGCTGACTTCCAGTCAATGTTAACATGAAATATATAGGAAGTTTGTCAGTTAACTATCTATATGCTTCATTTCCATGGTCATGTTTGTCCTCGGGTATTCATGTGTCAGTGTATTGTGTCCTCATGTTGTAGGGCTAATTAACTAACTAGTCAATAGTGTTTGCTATCAAATCATCATGAAAATACTTGGTTTCAATCAACAGATAAATTTGAGTTTTACTTGCTCTGCGATACAAAAATAGCTTGGATTGTCATGTAATATGGTCTGAGGAGTTAAGAAAGTAGCAATTTCTCACGTTAGGCTTTTGCATGTGATTTTCAATTATTTCCACTCTTTTAATCTCCAGATTTACTGCTATTATATATTTCCTCACATGGTTTCTTTTAGTTGGCTGTATACTTATTTGACCCACCTTGTGTTTGAAAATTGATTCTTGTTGGATACTCTTACATCAACTTTTCCTTTAGTTCGAGGGAATACTATAATTTATGTGCTTGATGTATAATATACCTAATTAGTTATTAATTCTTAGAACTAATTACATGTGTCAATCTTCTATGATTTTGCATTTTAATAAGAAAAATCAAGTTATTTAAGTTTTCTTTTTTATTTTATGTCATCAAAGTTTCATAGGAGTCAAACATTATATTCTGTTTCCTTGTAATACACTATCTTCGACTATCTGCTTGTTCCATCTCCACCAGGAAAGAATTATAGCTATGATGTCAGTATTGTCTAGAGGTTCGTGAAAGCGTTTCTTGTTGAAGGCGATTTTCATTTATTCCTCTCGATTCGATTGAATAAGGCATCTGAGTTGATGGGCTTGTACCTTGCAGAAGTTGCCCCAGATTCTGATCTCTTCAAAGTTTTCAGCATTAGTCATGCTTCTACTGGATCGCGCAAGACAAACTCTTAATAGGCTCTATGAAACCATTGATATGTATTTGGAGGTACACAACTTTGGAAATTAACTAATCAACTATAGAATATTTAATACACATGCACTTATTATTAAAGTTTACTAATTTTTTATATCATAATGATAATTAGTTTGCAATGACTTGGTTTTCCATAGGTCAGTGTGAAGAAGAAAAAGTTATTTCAGTTATCAAAGCTCTGAATATGAAAGACAAAAGTTTTCTTCATTGGGCTGCAGAAAGTTTCTTTCACAATATCCTTTTGGGGAATTTGGTCCAATGTCCTTCTTTCAAGGCCTCTAATGAAATATACCCCTCATTTCTTAGTTTTTTTTTATCTGCCCACTGCTTCCCATTTTATCCCCAATGAAAGTAAAAAATTACTTTACTTTCCTTTCTTCATTCCTTCAGTCCGAGAAACCCACAGTCTTTAGTTTCTGCACTCGGCTTTTCTATTTTTCTTCATTCCCCAGAAAACCCACACACAATCTCATTAAGAAAAAAAAAAAAAAATCCATGCTCCATCTCCTTGCATCTCTTACCTCTTCTCTTGCAAACATATGAAAGACTAAGGAAAAATTGCGTTTGAGGTAAGGATCTGTGTATTTTGATTTTTTTTTTTTTTTTTTTTTTTTTAGCTTGGGTTTTTGCTTGATTGGTGAAAGGCGAAGACGATGATTGGAATGGAGGAAACTAGTCGAAATCAAGTAGTAGTAGTAGTAGTAGGTTATATAATTTAGTGGTGTGATTAAATATTATGAGTATGCTTTAGGGTCGGTTTCTATATTGCTTTAAGGTCAGAAACACTTCACAAGTGTTTGTTGAATTTTCTGATTGCAATTTTAATTACTTTTCACAAAATTAAAAAAAAATAAATAAAAAAAGAAAAAAGAAGGGATGACGCATTAACAAATAACAACGTCTTCTAACATATTTGGCGACCTTTAATTATCTATTTTTAGCGACAAATATATTTAACGATGCTTTAAAATAAGTCGCTAATAGCTTTTTTAGCTACTCTCCCGAATACTGTCATTAAATAATGCGTCACTATAAGTGGACCATCAAATGGATCGCTAAAAGTATTGATACGTTGCTAAATAGGCAAATCTATTAATGCATCGCTAAATAGACGACTCATTAGTAATGAATATATTTAACGACACTATATGAAACAGTCGCTAATATATTTTTAGCGACATTGTGATGAAGCATTGTTAAATAATGTGTCGTTATAAGTGGATTAAAAGAATGCGTCGCTAAAAGTCAATATGCGTCGCTAAAAGCTCAAATATAGGCGACTTTCATACTATGTAGCTTTTTGTTTTATGGCTTTAGCGATAGGATGTTGGGCAATACCGTGAAATATGTCGTTAGTTATTTTGTGCGACGCATTTATTGCATCATTTATCAATGCGAATTCTAGTAGTGTAAAATGGCTTGCGTGCGAACGGAAGATGGTCATGGAAGTAGAGAAAAAAAAACACTATAGGAGAAGAGAAAGGTTCGAATGGGAATCAAAGGAGAAGAGGAGAAAATGAATGATGTGAATGGGTATGAGAGGAGAAAAGGAGAAGAGGAGAAGAGGAGAAGAAACTTGGTGCAAATGATAATTTTTGGCATGTGAGCTTTCTTACAATCCGAACCGTCCGAGTAATACTATTTAAATCCAATGGTTTAATTTTTTAATATGTTTTTAATTTGTACTTTGTTGACTTCGTTGACTAGATCCGACCTAACCAACCTAACCACAGAAGACTCTTATATAGATATGAATTATCTACTTAGCTTTACAAATAAACATTTATGCATCTGACATTGACTACGTAGACTTTATTAAAGAAGGACCTTTATCACAGCTTAGTCGTCTATGATCTACTTAGCTTCACTTTCTGACTTGTGTTAGTCGTCTATGGTCTACTTAGCTTCGTTTTCTGTTTTTCTCCCAAGAAGAGCGGTCGATCGGCGCCCAGGTGTTTTTTTTTTTTTTTGTTTGTTTGTTTGTTTGTTTGTTTGTTTTTTGATAACTTCAGAAGGTCTCTTAAACTGCCTACCACGGTATACTTTGAGATTTATATTTATAGTAAAAATACTCTTAATTAGCTGCTTTTTTATTTCTGTATTTGTGGTCTTTCACAATTAGTACGTATTTCAGAGGGGAGAGGTACCGTCTTCTTAATTAGTTGTACGGAGGTTATGATGAAAAAGTACTCTTAATTAGCTGCTTTTTTTCTTTCTATATTTCGCGTAAATTCTAATTAATTCCATTTATGCACTTTAATATTTTTCACTATACTCCATTTTACATGTAGGTTTAGCCTTTTTGGTCCAGGGGTGGTTGAGCTTTTGAACTTAAAACTTCATTCATGCCTCGCTTTGATTTCAAGTTGAATTACCCTTTTTTTTTTTAATTTATTTAGTTAAATTTTAACAACTATTTTGATTTTAAATTGAATTATCATTTTTTCTAAAATCTCAAACGGATAAGAGTTGAACTATCATTTTTTTTTACATATATTTTTCTCTAATATTGAAAATGATGTTACTGAATTAAACAAAGCTGGTAATCTTTGGCTGCAGTGAAAAGAAGAGATCTGGCTGGGGATTTTATTAGCAGCTAAAACTGTTAGTTAAAAAAAAAAAAAAATGGCAGATGATATTTTAACAAATTTGGCAAACGGATTCAACTCTGTTGAAAAATTTGAAATCCCAACTCTTCAGGGGAGTGATAGCCAAAATCCCGATCACCAAATCGAGATTGGCGATGATCCTTCGAGACAAGGGCCTCTACTTAGAAGCAGAAAAAAAAACAAAGAAGAAGAAAAGTCTTTGTATAAGCCAAAAGTGGAAACCAGCAAAAGATGGACAATATTCAGGGTTCCAGCCCATATACGTGAAGTTGATGAAAAGGCTTACGATCCTAAGATTGTTTCTATTGGTCCTCTTCATTGTAACAAGCCCTGTTTGAAAGCAATGGAAGCTCAAAAGCTTCGATTTGTGAATCGGATTTTAGAACATGTCGCACTCAGCAAAGCTGATCTTGAAAGGCCTATGCATGAGTTGGAGGGCCAAACTAGAGAGTGTTACTCAGAGAACTTTGAGGATATGAGCAGCAATGAGTTTATCCAAATGATGGTGCTTGATGCTTGCTTCATAGTTGAGCTGCTCCGATTATATGAAAAGAGTTGTGAGGTATATGTTTATATATATATATATATATATATATTATATCTATATGTATATATACTATCTGAATTATTTAATCCATGTGAATTGCCTTTTCATTTTATATATCAACTTTTATTTTCTCTAATATTATTTATAGGGAAAAGATGTTGAGGAACCAATATTCGGAACTAGGTCGATGATACCAATAATCGTTCGTGATTTGCTAATGCTGGAGAATCAACTTCCCATGTTCGTATTGCAGAGAATGTACGACTTATTGATAACTAATTATTGCTCAACTAGTTGCAGTTCAACTACTCTCAACAAGCTGGCACTTCGGTTTTTTGAACCTTTCAGACTTGGTAGGGACGAAATCTCCAGCGAAAGGTTGAACACCACAGAAACATATAGTCATCTACTTGATTTATTTCAATCTCGCTTCGTTCCAAGTCCTGACCATCCTTCAATGAAACAAAAGGAGACGTGGAGTATCGACGATGAAAGACTTCCCGGGAAGGGTTGGATCAATAACGCCACAAAGTTAACTTTCGCGGGCATTGAACTTAGAGGAAAATCGTCAAGTCCCCTTCTTGATCTTAATTTTCATGGCCATGTCTTGGAGATCCCAACTCTTTTTCTTGATGATGGATCTGGTCCCTTGTTGAGGAACTTGTTAGCTTTTGAACAAAGCAATAGATATGCTAAGCCTTATTTTACTTGTCTTGCAATTTTCTTTGACAGCATTGTAGACACCACCAACGACATCAACATTCTTCGCAATGCTGGGGTTATCAAACAGGCAAAAGGAGGCAACGACGAAATATTACAACTTTTGAACAGTCTCACCAGGGAGCTTGAGTTCGACATGGAAGATTGTTACATAACAGAGCAAGTTGAACGTATCAACCTTTTTTGTCGGACAACGAGAGCAAGAATTAGGACCATATTTCGGACTTTCATAAAGCGTTTTGACATTTTGAATGGGGCCCTGACTTATATTTCCTTGATCCAGACGATAGTATTCATCCTTGCCTCTGTATCTGGTCCTGATACGGAAATGAAGTCTGCTCAGGCTCCTGCACCTTCTGCATAGAATATATTCGATTACCTTTTGACGCATGCTTGCTTGTCGGTAAAATAATGGGTGTTTTGCATTGCTTAGATACTAGCATTAAGGTTTGCTGCATTGCTTAGATACTAGCATTAAGGTTTGCTGCATTGCTTAGATACTAGCATTAAGGGTTGCTGTGCGTATTACGGTATACTTACTGGGATTATGGACTGTTATTGATGCATGATTAAAGCATTCTGGAAACTGCGATCAAATATAATTTGTAATAGAACTTGGTGGGATCCGCTGCCATGCTTGGAGGGCGCCATTTGAATGTCATTTATTCTTAAGTTTAATCGTTTAAATTGTTATTTAAGTTCTACTGGTAATGATTTATTAAAGGTGACAAATAGCGATTTTTATAATTATATGTGGTTTAAAAATAATTACATGTAATTCTTAAATAGTAGCATGTAAGATTAATAGTATAGCTATCAACTAGAAACGAGACAAATATCAAAAAAGCATTGGCATCCAAGTTGTACAAATAGACCCAAGTGGTCTTAATCAAATACAAGCTGAGAAACTCAATTACAAAGTAATAGCTATATTTTACATTCTTTCTCTTCTCTTGCATATGTGCTCTCGGTCTTCATCTCTCAATTTTAGGAAAGTTGTCTTCCCCCCTTTTTCTTTTTTTTTTTTTATAAGAAAAATAGTCTCTAAAATCTTATAGCAATAAATACTCAAGCCTCCTAATTTCCGAGCACCTTTCGCACCCACCAGAAACTTCGGGTTAGCTTAGTCACGTTTAAGAATCACATGAAAAGCATCATTTTTTTTTTAAATTTATTTTTTGCAATTTGAGAACACCTATATTGCGAGCTCTGCATGTATGATCTAGCCTTCAATCTAGACTTGGTGACACTCAGAATTTCTCCTTTAGTTGAGAGGCCAAATACTTTACCATCCCATTTGTTAAAACTTGGGTATGCAAAACAATATTTGGCTTAACAAATTAGCACCAATCTAATGGATGAGTTGATCTTAAGCTAACCCGCACAAATTCAACATAAGTCTATATTGTCGCAGTAACAGCTCTGCACAGTACTAATTTAGTATTGTCAGACATTTTGGCTACAAAAACTCGGCACACTATTTTTTGTGTGAAGTCCCAGTTAGTGCTGTTCAGCCCGCTCACCCAAACTGTTGAAGGAGAGGGTGGGTCTAGTAAATTAAGTACTCGATCTCCTTTCTCCTAGTGACGGAAACATCAACGGCTAGAGCCAATCCAGCCCCTTTTTTTCTTTTTTAATTTAAATATTGGTAGATTTAATATTCTATTAAAAAACGAGAAAGAAAAAAGAAAAAAATAAAAATAAAAACAGAAGAAGAGCAAAAAGAATGGTGTAAGGAGAAAATGAAGACCCACACCGGTTTGGATCAGTTTTCAAAATTAAAAAAACCAATATTGTTAGAAAATATTATAAATAATAATATTCAAATAAAATAATAATAAGCAACTATAAGAGCAAAATAAATATTACAAATTTTAAACTAAATTACAATAAGCTTAAATTACTATACACAAAGCTAAATGAAAGAATAAAATAAACTTTCTCTCTTGCTCTCTCTCTCTCTCTCTCTCTCTCTCTCTCTCTCTCTCTGTGTCCTGTCTCATTCAACATTTTTTTTCACCACAAGAGGGGCTATATATATATTTTTTTTGCTAGTAAGGTTAGAACCAGCTCCTATGCTGGGATGTTTGTGTTTCTAACCGTCAGCTACCACATGACCTCACAAAGAGGGCTGTATTGGTGGCTATATATATATATATATATATAGGCAGTGAAGCAAAAATCAGCGATACAGTGGAAATATCGACGACAATGTCGTGTATCGGACACCGGTGATACCGATAGGGGGTTGGAAGAAGTTTCTGTCAGGGATGCCGGAGAAATATCGCCGGAGTCGACAAATGTAGGCTGAGTCGTCGAAAATCGATGGGAGTGTCGGATTTTTGATGGACAATGGTGGAAACACAGAGGAAAAGCCGGTTGTCGGTGGAGATCTTGGATGGAAATATCGGCTGGCCTCTGTCTCAAGAAGCAGAAGAAGAAGAAGACCTGCGATCTGCTTCTTCCTACGATCTGCCAGAGCCCAAAAAGAAGAAAAAGAGAGCAGGGAAGAGAAAGGGAAAGAGAGAAGAGGAAGACCAGGCCTCAGAGATCGGCCGGCCGAGTAGTAGAAAGGGAAAGACTGAAAGAGATCGAAAGAAGAGGAAGAATCTGGAAGCATTATCCGCCACGTGGTGGGTTCATGTCCACTTATACAGAAAATCAATAATAATATATATATATATAACTCTATTTTTCTCTATTTCATTGTGGCCTTGTCGACCAAACCATTCTTCTACATCTGCAGGTCCCACACCCATTTACGCATCTCAACTTCAATCTAAGCTAAGCGCGTGAGAAAGCGAGTCCTTTCTCTTCTGCAAACCAAAACGTCTCTTTTCCTTTTTTTTTTTTTTTGGGTAATTTGAAGGGTTTTCCGTCCAATTGCAAGTCGCATACGCGTCTACTTACTGAAGTAGGTCCCATCGTACCTTTGAGGAATCGTCTCACGTTTTATCTCTTTTATGAAATTAGATCGGCTCCCATCGCATGAGAAACTGGATATATACATATATATATTTTTATATATATTATTGTCGACGTGGGGAAGGGCCCCACCATTCAAAAGTTCCCGGTGATAAAGTCCCTTTTTCAAAAAAATAAATAAATAAATCCAAAAAAAGAAAAAGTGTTTTCCCAAATTTTGGTTTTGATAAATTTTTTTTTTCTTATTAATAATATCATGTATAGTTTAAAAAAATAATAATCATAATGTAAAAGTATTTGAAGCTAAAACAGTAGAGAAAAAGCTCGCCCACCTACTTTTCTCGTATTATACAAAGAATGATTGAATGAATGAATTCCACAATCACTTCTTTGCAATAAAAAAATAAAAATAAAAAAATAATTTACTATAAATTGCCAATCAAGTTGGTGGGTGCACTGATCAAAAATTCTTTTTGTATTACTATTATTACTTTTTTAAAATAACAAAGGTTTGGAAGGGTATAATTGGCATGACCTTGCAATCCTAATTGGCAGATCTAATTGTATAAATAAGCCAAATTTATTATTGTAAATTCTGCGAGGAAAATTGAGTTTGTGATCCAAACTACGATGATGGAATTTGATTTTTTTTTTTTTTTTGTTGGGGTTCAAATTCGTTGTCAACTTATCTATTTGTTTGTATTTATTATTATTAATTGTTTTGTTAAGATCTATGAGATAATTTACTATAAAAAAGACATCAATTATTACATCACATATTTGAATTAAACATAAATAATTATTCAAGTATACGGATAAATTAAAATTGATTTCTTGTTTTAATTTATAAGTTCTATGATTGGTTTCAAGTTGGAGGATCATGTAGTTGATATGGGATAATAAAAAATAAGTAACAAATTCAAAAGAGTGGTATTCTTTTGTTTGTTGGTCTATTTTACGTTTGCAATAGAAAGCTTACCTTTTTCTTTTTCTTTTTCTTTTTTTTTGGTACTATTACTTATTCCCCATATTTTTGGACCCAAAAAAAAAAAAAAAAAGGATCCAAAGAAATTGGACCGTCAAACAAAAATTTTCTGGTCCTGGTCTGAGACGGAAGCGTAAGAAGAAAACCATAGATTATATGGGTCTTCCGTAGATTATATGGGCAGTAGTACGACGTCCAAACAGAAAACAACAGGAAAATAGAACCTTCAAAATCAAATAGAGCTATCGTTTTTTTTTTTTTTAACTCTTATTCCCAGGAGAACTGGTTACTTACATGGTGATTCCAATAATATTAAATAATTACTTTAAATCTTGATTTTTCAACCTATATGATCGTATTTTCAACCAGTATAAAGAACGAATTGGCACTGATTCAGATCTTGTACAAGCTGTTTATGATGTCTTTGCAGCATTATATTCAAATTCGGATTGTATATCTTAATTTGGAAATAAAGTAAGATTTTATTTATTATTTTTTTTAACTAACATAGTAATAATGTTTTTTATAATTTTTTTCATTTTTATATATAGATAATATGCTTTCGAGATGCATGAAACGGGTTTGGTGATCGTGCAGCAATTGCCGCCCGAGCGGAAATGATACCTGGTATGTGCATTTCAATTACTTGTTATAAAAAAATGTGCTTAATATCAAAAATTTTATTAATATTTAAAAAAATTTTAAAATTTAATATATTTTGATTTATAATGTTGAAATATACAGCTCAATGACGGACAATGTATGGTAATAGCACCCCAACGCTCAGAAAATTGGCAATGCGTATTTTGTCACAAACTGTATCATCATCCGCATGCAAGCGTAATTGGAGCACCTTCGCTTTAATACACACAAAACAACGAAATAGGCTCGCATATGAAAAACTTTAGAAATTGGGTTTTTGTTACTATAATATGAAATTGCGGATACGTGATATGGAATTAACAAATCAACCGCAATTAGATTCTGATTATTTGGATCTTCTTGAAATTGGAGCTGACCCTGGTGAAGATGAAGATAATCCTATTATCCAATAGGTTAAGAATTCACACTTAGATGATGATGAAGGCAATCCAGATCCTCGAGTCATAATGCATGCTTCACAATTAGGGATAAATGTTGAGAATGTTATTGTTGAAGAAGTTATAAGCAGTGATAGTGGAGGAAATTATTCGTTTGAAGTAGTGACAATGCCTTCAACTAGACGATTTAGTCCTCGTGTAGAAACATTTGGTGCTGGTTATTCTCAACCAAATGAATATGAGGATGAAGATGATGATGATGTTGTTGATCTTAATGATGATGATGATGATGATGAGGATGACGACGACGGTGGTGGTGGTGGTGGCAATAAAGGAGGAGGATATAATATAGATGGAGATGGGAGTGGAACATACTATCGAGAAACAAGCCAACAACCATTAAGCCCATTTACTGGTGAAGATCAATATACACATGCAACATAAGATTTTGATTATGGAGCTCGAACAGCAGGCACTGGTTCAAGAAGGCATTATGGCACTTCGATGATGAATCAACATGATGAAGATTATCTTTCTAACTCTTTGGATGCAATGAGTTTAAATACATAAGTTAATTCTCAATTTGGAAATTCTGAGATTCCAATTGTGTATCCAATTGGTCAAACGAGCTCACATAATCCTCACAGAGATTATGATGTTGATATCTTCAATCATCCCATGTCTCAAAATGAATGTTATACTCCTCATTGGATAAATCCACACTATCCTCCACTTGGACAATTGGTTGGGATTGATAGAGAAAGATATACTTGGCACATCTACAATTACATGGAAAATTTCTCTAATATGATGAGTTGGAATGACTATTGTTATACACGTGAAACATCAAGATATGATCTTCAATTTGAAGAACCAATGAATTCTTTTTGGTATTAATAATGTATTAGAGATTATATTTGAGAATTTCTTGTATCTTACTATTATCTGTTAAATTTTCTATATTTTGGTGTGAATTAACTTTATATTTTATTCACTTATAAATAATTTGTTATATTTATAGAATATTTTATGATTATTGTATTCTAATTATTGTATTTTTATATAATTTTATTATATTAATTATCTCATATATAAAAAATTGTATTCTAAATTAAAAATTTACAGTTTCCGTAACTTTACCGATATTTCCATCGATATCGACATTTCTATCGATATTTCCGTAAAATCATATCTTCGATATTTCCATTGACATCGATATTTTCTTCACTGTATATAGGGCTTCAACTAGTAAAGCATTAAATAAGATTTTTAATATGATTTTAAATATGTTTGATAACATGTGCCATTAAATCTCATATTTAATTGACCATTACAAATTTTTTTATAATTAAGTTTTTGTAATTTAGTTATCCATTACAAATTAATTCAAAACTTGTAACTTCCATATTAAAAAAATCAATTAATGAACCAAAATTTTTCAACAATCGTCCACATAAATGAATTTGATAAAATAATTTAAAAAAAAAATAAAACGACTGTGGTGATAAAGTTTTATAGTCAAATCCTATATAGAATAGATCAGTGCCACCTTTTGAATCTTCTTTTATGAAAATATATTTAGTTTACCTTCTGAATCTTCCTTCATGAAAATATATTTATTTTACCGATTAAAGATAAATACAATGTCCTTTAACCTTGTAAATGATATATACCTCATGAAAAAAAGTAGTATTTATTTGGAAAATATGCAAGCACAATTGGGAAAAGTGATGGAAGAAAAAAGGGGTGGGCGAGAGCTTGGCAACCATCTGTTTCCATGCACTTTTTTAATTTTCCAAAAGAGTTTGTTTTGATAAAAATATATGCTGATTCAATTTGCATAATTTGGCATCAAAATCAGGATTTCTTGTACAATTGATAAGAATTTATTGAAACAGACCAAATTTTTTTTTTTAACCTGATTTTTTCCCACAAGATCAAGCTTATAAATAGAAAGTAATTTTTTTTTTTTTTTTTTGGTGGACGGAAAAATAATGAGTCCCTACACATTGGCCCATTTAATCTTTGATATATATACTATATTACGAATAAAGAATAGGCATGGAAAGAAAGCATTTAGAAACAGGTGGAAATTTTGCAAACTGCGCAAAAATACTTTATTTGTTTTAGGCTGGTTAGCAATATTATATGCAAATGAAAAAAAAAAAAAATCGATTTTTTTTTTTTTTTCCATTTTCTATTCTACAAAATTTGACCAAAGCAAATTGTTTTGGGTTAAAAAGAGCAAGGGTTGAGTAAAAGTTGCTTGCTACTTTCCCATTTGCTTTTGTTTTCGTAGTTTAGTCGTCGTAGAAGAGCTAAAGAAGCAGATTGATTGGTGGAGAGAAAGATGGGGATATGGGATTACATTTGCAGCTGGACCGATTCGCTCAAACGAAACGCACCGGATCTAACCAAAATCGGCAACGACGCCAACCTTCAAGCCCTGAAGCAGAATTTGCCGGACGACGAAGGGCGACAGAAGATCGCCCAATTCACCACCTGTCTCGCGAAAAACGCCGCTATCGAAACCATCAAATTCGTTCCAGGTTTATTTTAATTACTACTACTCATTTTACATTACAATTATATAGAATGTTGTTTAAAAATTGAAATTCTATACGCTAATTATTTCTCCATGTCGTTGGGCTTTTAATATTAATTGATTTTTAATTAATAATAAATTAATTTTGCAGGTGGAGATTCAGTTCGTAAGGTTGTTACTAAATCATACGAGGAGGTGTACAGGTGTGATGGTCAACAAAGAAAATAAAAATAAAAATAAAAATAAAAAAAAGAATTGGATTGTGAGGATTTAAAGTGCCAAATCCAAACGGCACCCCAACTTTGCTTCAGTTGGGCATGACGACCCGGCAGATGTCATAAGAACCTAACAAATATATTATAAGTTTAAATTCTTTTTCCTGACATTGCATATATAGTTGGTGTACATTAAGCATTTAGGAATAACACTTAATATTGAAGATTTTAAATATATACTGCTATGAATATATATATATATATATATATAATCATATTCAAATCAAATCGTTAATATGATGACTAATATTTGGATTTTCTTTTTCAATCAATGAATAGTATCAAAAGCTAAAATTTAAAATTATATTAATTAATTATTATATTTCAACGGATTTATTTTTTTTTTTTTTAAATAAAATTTTAGTATGTCACTGAGCCAATATTTAATTACTTTTTGAATTTGAAATACTAGCTTTTAATGTGATTTAAAGACTAATAAAAGAAAATTTGATATTAAAATTATCATGTCATCCTAAAGCTTGGAGGACCATGGTAACTCACTGTCTTGCTAGGAGTAGAAGTAGAAAAAACCAATGTTCAAAACACATTGGATGGGACCAAATATAGGACGCGATCTAATAATAATGGAGATCCAACTAGTGATGTTTGTATTGCGAAAAATGTATTTGATAACAGCTCCCTCAACTAGCAGTCCAACTTCACTGAACAAGCTTGCACTTAGGTTCTTTGAAGGCTTGAGACTTGGTTGGGACAAAATGGGGATCAAAAAGCTCAACAGTAAAAGATGAGTATCAACATCTACTAGATTTGTTCCATTCTAGCTTTCTTCTAAGCTAAGAAAATCCCTCAAAAGTTTTAAAGGAAAAGAAATGAAAATATGATGATAGACTTCCTCGGAAGGGTTGGACTAGTGGTGCCGCAAAGCTTATTTTTGTAGGCATTGAATTGGAATGCAAATCATCTTATAAGCACCTTCACCTTCTTGATATGGAGTTTCAAAAGAAAGTTTTGAAGAGCCCTGCTATTTACCTTGATGATGGCACTAGACCTTTGTTAAAAAATTGGATAGCTTTTGAACATATATATCAAGCGATATGTTTTACTTTATTCACACGTCTTGCAGTTTTTTTGGACAGTATCGCAATTACGCCAAACGATTTTAGCATTCTTCGTAATGTGGGGATTGTCAAACAGATAAAGGGAGCAACAATGAAATGCTTGCTTTTCTAAAAAGTCTTCGCAAGCTTGAGTTTGCCATCGAAGATTTTTACATGGTGTTGCCGCAAATTGATCAAATAAACTACATATTGTGATCTCCCAGATTCTATTGAAGAAGCCAAGTTGGTCATGTTCCTCTCACTTAGCTTTTTGTCTTATATTTTAACATACGATTCTATGCCCTATCGATTAATTAGAATGCTAAATTTGTGCACTGTGAATGCAATGGGAGAACATTTTTTTATTTTTTATTTTTTTGTTTTTGTTTGTTTGTTTAATTTTTATTTTTTGTGTGCTGTTTGTCTTAGCTGACCTTTTGTTATGTTATTTAATTTATAGAATGATTTGTTTTACCACGTACATACCTTTTTTTGATTTGCTAGAAGTATAATATGGTTATTAATATGAGTGAAATTACAATCTTATCCTAGGTTAAGGACATATAGAGTAAGAGGTATGTCAAATAGTATTCTTTGTGAAATTTCATAAATTCCTAGAAGTACGAGAACACAACGTAAACACAAATTCATTGTACTGGGAAGAGACAATTTAGAAATAGGGGGCAAAATCTTACAAACTATGCAAAAAGTACCTTAATTTTTTTTTTTTTTATGCTAGTTAATGATGTTACATGCAACTGAAAAGAAAATCTAGATCCTACTTAATTTTTTTTTCTTTCCATTTCATATATTATACAATTTGATCTTCTTTTAAAAATTTAAATATATTCAAATCTTTCCTTTTTTAGGGTTCATTTGAGGTGTTTGATTCATCAGACTGGCAAGATCAGGACTGGCCATAGTCACAATCTGGTGTTTGGGAAGCCAAAATCATGAACAGGACAACTTATCCCGGATGCTCACCTTATCCCACTCGAAGGGGACTCAATTGACCCATCTCAACCATTGGGTCACACCTGTCCTAGCTCTTTCTCTTTCTCTTAAAAGCAACTCCTCTCGCTGGAATGTGGTCTCTCACCGAACCGTCATCCTCCATAGCTCTCCGATTTGAAAACCCCGGTGAGTATTGCTCTTCTTCTTCGATCGGTTTGTTTTCCTTCTTCTTCCTCAATCTACCTTCTTCTTCTTTTTCTTTGATTTTCCTTTTTCTTCTTCGATCTTTCTTCTTCTTCTTCTTCTTCTTCGTTTTTCATGTGATTTTTTTATTTCAAAATTAAGGCTTTCATTTGCAAGGAAGAAGGCTTACTAGGAATTTGGAAAATTAGGAGAAAAGAGTGGGAGAATTTTCCGACTCCATTAGAGAGACCGAGAGAGAGAGAGAGAGAGAGAGAGAAGTGAAAATGTACATAGTAGGGTACAAAATCCATAGAGTGCTGACATTGGACGTGACCTTATTGGCTTCAATATGCGCCATGGCTTCTCTTCCTAACAATCTCAACCTCCCATCACCGTCCATCGATATCTAGGTCTCTTTTTATATTTTTCTCTGAATTTCTCTTTCTTTCTTTTTTTCATTTATACGTGGAGGGTGTAAATGGGTTTGCATTCTCTTATTTGTTTCTTTTAACTGGCTTTAGAATTTAAAGTGTTAATTATGAAAAATGTTAAGAGTTTTCTTGTTCTGTAAGTTCTAAATGTTAATTGGTTTTGGAAGCAGCCTACTGGAAATGATGAGGTATTCTTTTTCCTAATTTTGTGTATGTGTGTGTTTTTATGTGTTTGTTTTGGAAGAAAAAATTTGTTAAAAATTGTAAACAAAATGATGGTTCTTTGGAAAAGATTTTAAAATCTGTATGTATTTTTTTGATATACTTGAGAATTTAAAACGTGGAATTACTAGATGATAATGGGCTTTATTTTGAGATTTCAGGTGTGGTTGTTCTTCATTGTGCTTGACCATGTAATGTCTCTTTTTCTTTTTCTTTGGTGGGATATAGACTGTGGCTCAAATCCAGACATTGCTTATTCTTGACACTCTTGTTTCACCTGTCCGTGAATCGATGTCCTTAAGGATATTAATACTCCAACCTGATATGGCTAGATTTCTTTATAGAGTGAAGTGGGTCTCTTAGAATTGCTTTTGTTATTTGCTACCAAATTTAAATATAATAGTGGCTAAACTTGCAAATGTATTGCTAGTGATTATAGTTTTCTTTTTTTAATTGATTTCTGTGTTAATAATGTCGTCCACCTATTTGTCTGTATGTCCATAAAGGGTTATGATCTATTTTCTTAAGGACTTTCTGGATTACCTTTTAGCTTCTTCTTCATACAGGTCAGCTTGCTATTGAATATTTTAGCTAACTTTCTGTGAAGTCTCACATCGGTTGGAAAGAGGAATAAAGCATGCCTTATAAGGGGTTGTGGATAACTTTCTCTTAAGATGCATTTTAAACCTGTGAGGGCTAGGTTGTAAGATGATTTCTCAGTGCCAAAGCGAATAATATCTCATGTGGGTCGATTGAGCTGTTACAGTTGGTATTAGAGTCAGAGCCGGATGGGTGTGCCACCGAGGACGCTGGACCCTAAGGGGGATGGATTGTGAAGTCCCACATTAGTTGAAAAGGGGAACAAAGCATGCCTTATAAGGGGCTGTGGATACCTTTTCGTTGAGATGCGTTTTAAACCCGTGAGGGCATGCCTTATAAAGGACTGTGGATACTTTTTTTTTTAGACGCGTTTTAAACCCGTGAGGACTGGGTTGTAAGAGGATTCCTCAGTGCCAAAGCGGACAATATTTCATGCGGGTGGACTAGCTGTTACGCTTCCAGTCAATGTTAACGTGGAATACAAAGGAGGTTTGTCAATTAACCATCTATATGCTTCATCTTCCTTGGTCATGTTTGTCCTCGGATATTCATGTGTCAGTGTATTGTGTCCAAATGTTGTAGGGCTAATTAACTAACTAGTCAATAGTCTTTGCTATCGAATCATCGTGAAAATACTTCATATCAATCACCAGATAAATTTGAATTTTACTTGCTTTGTGATACAAAAACAGCTTGGATTGTCATGTAATATGGTCTGAGGAGTTAAGAAAGTAACAATTTTTCACATCAGGCTTTCGCATGTGGTTGTCAATTATTTCCACCCATTTAATCTCCGGATTTACTGCTATTATATATTTCTCACATGGTTTCTTTTAGTTGGTTGTATACTTATTTGACCCATCTTTGTTTTGAAAATTGATTATGGTTGGGTACTCTTACATCAACTTTTCCTTTAGTTGAAGGGAACACTATAATTTATGCGCTTAATGTATAATATACCTAATCAGTTATTAATTCTTCAAACTCATTACATATGTCAATCTTCTATGATTTTGCATTTTAATAAGAAAAATCAAGTTATTTAAGTTTTCTTTTTTATTTTATATCATCAAAGTTTCATAGGAGTTGAACATTATAATCTGTTTCCTTGTAATACACTATCTTCGACTATCTACTTGCTCCATCTCCACCAAGAAAGAATTATAGCTATGATGTGTGTATTGTCCAGAGGTTCGTGAAAGCGTTTCTTGTTGAAGGCGATTTTCATTTATTCCTCCCGAGTCGATTGAATAAGGTATCTGAGTTGATGGACTTGTACCCTGCAGAAGTTGCCCCAGATTCTCATCTCTTCAAAGTTTTCAACATTAGTCATGCTTCTACTGGATTGCGCAAGACAAACTCTTGATAGGCTCTATCAAACCGTTGAAATGCATATGGAGTTATACATCTTTGGAAATTAACTGATCAACTTTACTAATTTTTGATATCATAATGATAATTAGTTTGCACTGACTTGGCTTTCCACAAGTCCATTCTGAACAGTGTGAAGAAGAAAAAGTTAGTGCCTGTAGTGCACCAGACCATGAGAAGCTCTCAGCAGAAGGATTGAAGCATTTTGCACGAAACTCCATGTTCCTTCAAGATAGTGGGAAAATTTGCCTATACTGACTAATTAAGTATTATTATTATTATTATTATTATTATTTTTCCTTCCTTTTGAGTAAGCCACTGTAATAATTCTTGCAGCTCTAATTTGTAAAGGTATTCCGTTGTGGAAGTGCAAATTTTGGGAGCTAATTTACATGCAAACGAAGGAATACTCGATGGCACCTAGCATTTTTCCAAATAAAAATGTAAATAGCCTTCCCAAAATGTAGTTGGATGCCATTCTTGTTTATATCAGTCACAGTTGGGAGATACTAAAGTAATTTGGATGACTGTTACAAAAAAAAAATAAAATAAAATAAAAATAGAAAAGTATATTAACATATATTACTATTAAAACAATATATTAATATAATTTGTGGGTGTAAAAAAATATTAAAATTTGTTTGTAAATATAAATGTATAATATTTACAATTTTAGTTATATATGATGTTAAGTTTTTTTTTTTAATTAATTGTTATTTATGATTTATAATTTTATAATTTATTTTTAAAACAATTTATTAATATAATTTGTGTAAAAAAATTAAATTTGTATATAAATGTAATTAATATAAATTTATAATTTTAGTTAAATATAATATTTTTTTAAATATAAATGTATAATTTAATTTTTTATTTTTAAAAATAATTATTTTAAATAATTATAAAATAATCCATTTTAATCCGATCATCTATGAAATAATTAGTATTCTATTCGGAAGTACTTCTTTCCTGTCCAATGTGTCCAATCTAGACCTGCTATGTCCAATCATACCAAACGCCCCTTGAGGATTTTACTTCACATGCTGAATTTAATTATCATTTTTCCTTGAAAGTTAAATTGATAATAAATGGAACATCATAATTTTATTTTATTTTATTTATTTATTTTTATATATACTTGTCTTTAGCACTCGGCTCGTCTCTGAGCCCAATCATCTTTTGGGTTCATTTTCAATCCTTAGATGTGATTTTTTTTTTTTTTAACCAAAGTAAATTGTTTTGGGTTTAAAGGGAAAAAAATATTCAGCTGAGAGAGTATAAGTTGCCACTTTCCCATTTGCTTTTGTTTTCGTAGTTTAGTTGTAGAAGATCTAAAGAAGCAGATCGATTGTTGAAGAGAAAAATGGGGATTTGGGATTAAATTTGGAGCTCAGCCGATTCGCTTAAACGAAACGCGCCGGATCTAACCAACATCGGAAACGCTGCTTTTAGAGTGGTCAACCCCGCCAACATTCAAGGCCTGGAGCAGTATTGGCCGGACCACGAATCACGGCGGAAGATCGTCCAATTCACCACCTGTCTCGCTAAAAACGCTGCTTTTGAAACCATCAAACTCGTTCCAGGTTAATTTTAATCAACTAATTATGTTGGTCATTTCAAAATACAATATATAATTAACGTTAATTTCTCCATGTGGTTGGGTTTTAATTTTAGTGGCTCTTAATTAAAAATAAATTAATTTGCAGGTGGAGATTTAGCTCGTAAGGTTGTTACTAAATCATACAAGGAGGTATATAATGTTAGAAATTTTATGGATCTAAATATACCTAATAAATTCCATAAATCATAAATTACTAACCTCCAAACGCAGCCATTGATAAATTAGATCTTTAATCCTGCAAAATAAAAACAACGTAAAGTAGTGCCTATGGACACACTACTCTCAAACCACTCTCAAATTTCTGAAAACCCTAATACCAAAATACCGTATGGCATCTGTTTGTTTGCTTGCCCTAGACCTTTAAATAGTCTCTGCAAGTCAGATTTATCCATTAATTTTGACACACATAAAATAATAATAATTTGATAATATAATTATACTAGGAAAAATATGGATAAGTCATTGGGCTTATAAAGAGAGTTGGTCCTCCAGTCCAATGGGCCAACTAGAGTCTTATAGAGAGTGTGTGACCAAGGGCCCTACTACAAAATAATAAAATAAGCCAGTCCCATTAATGGCATAAATAGGCCCTGTAAGTGAGTAATTGATTATGCCAAGTCCACAAATATTTATTTAATTCAACATATAAGCCTGATGGCATGTGAATAAAGAAGATAACAAAAAAGCAATGGATTGTGAGGATTTCATGCACCAAATCCAAACAGCACCCAACTTTGTTAAATTTTTTATCAAAAATTTTTATAAATTTTTTTACCAAACTAATATTATTGATATTTTTTTATCTTTTAATTTAGGGATGTCAACGGGGCAGGATGGGACCGGTTTTTAAAATCCCGTCCCCGTCCCCGCGGGGAATTTTACATCCCATCCCCGCGATTTTCCCCGTTTCTTTAGGTGCGGGACGGGATCGGGAATTTTGCGGGGCGGGACGGTTTTTCCCATTTTTTTTTAATTGATATTTTTTTAAAAAATTTATATAAAGAAATTATTTTATGATTAAAATATAAAGAAAATGACTACAATACAATAAAAATGTAATAAAATACATAAAGGAACAAATTTACAATTATAATAAAATACATATTTAGAAAAATAAATTAAAAAAAAGAAGAAAATGATTTTACATAAATAAAATTTTATAAAAAAATAATAAATAAATATATATATATATGTCGGGGCGGGTTCGGGGCGGGGTTATTATTCCCCATCCCCAGCCCGTCCCCGACTCGGTTTTTAAGCATTTGCCCCGAGCCCGCCTCGTATCCTCGAATTTTCGGAGAAAAACTGCCCCGTTAGGGGCGGTGCACTGCGGTTTTGAGGGGCGGGGCAAATTGACATCCCTATTTTAATTGTCTTCCAATAATTTAAAAAATAAAAATAAAAAATCACATTTTACAAATAATATCCAAAATTATATTAGATAGGTCTATTTATAATATTTTTTAAAAAAATTAGTATCATAAATTATAAGTTTACTTATCTATTATTATTTTTTTACATTAATAAATTTAATATTTGTATAAATATTATAAAGTAAATAAAAATTAAACGTAAACAAAACTTGAAAGCTATGTAGAAAATATATTTTTGTAAATTAAAGTTTAAAATTTTGATATCGATGATATATTAACAATTATATGTAAAATTATAAAGGAGATACATATTTTAATAATTATTTCTTATATTTTACATTCTAAAATGAGTATAAAAAATATACAAATAATTATATTTTAATTATAATAATTATTTTATATATTTTAATTAATAAAGAATTTTATTAAATATGTAGTTTTTTAATAATATTATATTTTAACTATTAACGCTTATTATAAATAGATTGATTAAGAGAAATATAATATCCATTCAATATTTTTTGCAATTTTAATAGTCAATTTGATAACTAATTATTTAAATAATCTAATATTAAAGTTCATTACAAAAAAACTAATCCTAAAATTTCAATAAAAATTTTCAATTTTTAAAATAAATTTTCATCAATTTTTATTATTTTTTTATAAATTTTTATTAATATTCAATAATTTTTTATACTTTTACATATATTTTCATATTTGGAACCTTTGAAATTCTCATTAATACCGAAATTTTGAACCTTAATTACAAAAAAAAAAAATATTACAATGTATATAATACTATTAGGTCGAATTTAGTGGGTAGAATTAAGATTGGAATTGGGATAAAATAATCTAAGGAGGATGTATTCAATTTAAAGTTTAATAGATTTAAAATGAGTTATAAACTTTAAATGATTTAATGGATTGTTACGGAACTCCGTACATCCCGTAACAAATTTATAAGAATCCAATAAAATCTTTAAGATTAAGATTGGATTTTATATTAATAATTTTCTTTCCAATTTTATTTTTTAAATCCTTTTAAATCCATTAAAATCTATCATTTTTTAAAATCTTTTAAATCAATAATTTTTTAATTATCTATAGATTTTAAAAGAATTTTACAAAGTGTTTTTTGAATACAACTAAATTTTAATAAAATTTGGTATGAAGCATAAGTTTTTTGTAAACATTCTATCACATCTTGTAGGAGTTTTTCCTAGGTAATTCCAAACAAAAATGTCATGGATAAGAGAATTACTATACATATATAAATATATTTATATATATTCGTATTAACTCTAAAAGTCTTTAATTAGATATACCTTTAAATTTTTTTGGGTACTTTTTTATATATGTATTTCCAATTACAACTTCAAGCATAACCTAACATATATATTATAAGTTTAATTTCTTTTTCTTGACATTGCATACATAGTTGGTGTACATTAAGCATTTAGGAATAATGATTATTTAAAACATTTAAACATTGAAGATTTTAAATATGTACTACTATGAATATATATATATATATATATATATATATAGTCAGACTCAAATTAGATCCTTAATATAATGACTAATATTTGGATTTTCTTTTTTAACCAATGGATGATATCAAAAGTTAAAATTTAAAATTATATTAATTAATTATTTTGTTTCAACAGGTTCAATTTTTTTTTTAAATAAACTTTTAGTATGTCATTGAACCAATATTTAATTACTTTTTAAATTTGAAATGCTAGGCTTTATTGTGATTTAAGGACTAATAAAAAAACACTTGATATTAAAACTATCATGTCATTCTAGAGCATGGGGGGAGTATGGGAACTCATTATTTTGCAGGGAGCAGAAGTAGAAGTAGAAGAAACCCATGTTCAAAACACATTGGATGGGACCAAACATAGGACGCGATCTAACAATAATGGAGATCCAACTAGTGATGTTTGTATTGTGAAAAATGTATTTGATAACAACTCCCTCAACTAGTAGTCCAACTTCACTGAACAAGCTTGCACTTAGGTTCTTTGAAGGCCTGAGACTTGGTAGGGACAAAATGTCGATCAAAAAGCTCAACAGTAAAAGATGAGTATCAACATCTACTAGATTTGTTCCATTCTAGCTTTCTTCTAAGCTAAGAAAATCACTCAAAAGTTTCAAAGGAAAAGAAATGGAAATATGACAAAAGACTTCCTGGGAAGGGTTGGATTAGTGGTGCCGCAAAGTTTAATTTTGTAGGCATTGAATTGGAATGCAAATCATCTTATAAGCACCTTCACCTTCTTGATATGGAGTTTCAAGAGAAAGTTTTGAAGAGCCCCGCTATTTACCTTGATGGTAGCACTGGACCTTTGTTAAAAAATTGGATAGCTTTTGAACATATATATCAATCAATATGTTTTACCTTATTTACATGTCTTGCAGTTTTTTGGGACAGTATCGTAGTTACACCAAACGATTTTAGCATTCTTCCCAATGTAGGGATTGTCAAACAGATAAAGGGGGCAACAATGAAATGCTTGCCTTTTTGAAAAGTCTTAGCAAGTTTGAGTTTGCCATGGAAGAGTTTTGCATGGTGTTGCTGCAAATTGATAAAATAAACTACAAACTGCGATCCCCCAGATGCTGTTGAAGAAGCCAAGTTGGTCATGTGCCTCTCACTTAGCTTTTTGTCTTATATTTTAACATACATTCCTATGTCCTATCGATTAATTAGAATACTAAATTTGTGCATTGTGAATGCAATGGGAGAACATTTTTTATTTTTTATTTTTGTTTTTGTTTTTTTGTTTAATTTTTATTTTTTGTGAGCTACATTTTGTCATAGCTGACCTTTTGTTATGTTATTTAATTTATAGGATGATTTGTTTTACCACATACATACCTTTGTTATTTTATTTTATTTTTTTTGTTGTAAATACCTTTGTTTGATTTGCAAGAGGTATAATATGGTTACTAATATGCATGAATTTACAATCTTATCCTATGTTAAGGACATATATAGAGGTATATCAAATAGTATTCTTAGTGGTCAAGTTATGATGCCTAATATGATTAATTGGGCAAAGAGAAATTTCATAAATTCCTAGAAGTACTAGGATACAACGTAAACACAAATTCATTGGAATGGGAAGAGACAATTTAGAAACAAAGGGCAAAATCTTACAACCTGTGCAAAAAGTACCTTAATTTTTTTTTTTTTTTTTTTTATTCTAGTTAAAGATGTTACATGCAACTGTAAAGAAAATCCAAATACTACTATTTTTTTTTTTTCCATTTCATGTATTATACAATTTAACAAAGTTGAATTACAACTTCTTTTAAAAACTTAAATATATTAAGATCTTTCCTTTTTTGGGCTCACTTGGGGGGTATTTGTTTCTTCGAACGAGCAAGATCAGGACTGGCAATAGTCCCGATCTAGTGTTTGGAAGCCGAAATCATGAACGGGACAACTTATCCCGGATACTCACCTTATCCCACTCGAAAGGGACTCAATTGACCCATCTCAACCCTTGGGCCACACCTGTCCCAACACTTTCTCTTTCTCTTAAAGGCAACTCTCTTCCTCTCACTGGAACGTGGTCTCTCACCGGACCGTCATCCTCCGCAGCTTTCCGATTTGAAAACCTCGGTGAGTAATGTTCTTCTTCTTCAATTGGTTTGTTTTCCTTCTTTGGTCTGCCTTCTTCTTTGATCTACCTTCTCTTTTGATTTGCCTTCTTCTTCTTTGATCTTTCTTCTTCTTCTTCTTCTTTTTCGCTTTTCATGTGATTTTTTTATCTGTAAAATTAGGATTTTCATTTGCAAATTAGGGCTTTGATTTGAGGATGAAGAAGGCTTACTGCGAGTTTGGAAAATTAGGAGAAAAGAGTGGAAGAATTTTTCGACTCCATTAGAGAGACTAAGAGAGAGAGAGAGAGAAAGAGAAAAGTGAAAATGTACATAGTAGGGTATAGAGTCCATAGAGTGCTGACATTGGGCGTGACCTTATTGGCCCTAGTATGTGCCATGGTTTCTCTTCCTGACAATCTCAACCTCCCATCAATGTCCAGGTCTCTCTTTATCCTTCTCTGTAAATTTCTCTGTTTTATTTTTTTTTTTCACTTGTACGTGGAGGGTGTAAATGGGTTTGCAATCTCTTATTTGTTTCTTTTAACTGGCTTTAGAATTTAAAGCGTTGGTCATGAAAAATGTTAAGAGTTTTCTAGTTCTGTAGGTTTTAAATGTCAATTGGTTTCAGAAGTAGCCTACTGGAAATGACGAGGTATTCTTTTTTCCTAATTTTGTGTATGTGTGTGTATTTATGTGTTTGTCTTGGAAGAAAAAGTTTGTTGAATTGTGTAAACAAAATGATGGTTCTCTGGGAAAGATGTAAAAGTCTGTATGCATTTTTTGATATACTTGAGAATTTAGAGCGTGGAATTACCAGATGATAATGGGTTTTATTTTGAGATTTTTGGTGTGGTTGTTCTTCATTGTGCTTGACCATGTAACCTCTCTTTTTTTTTATTCCTTTGGGTGGGCTATAGAGTGTGGCTCAAATCCAGACATTGCTTATTGTTGACAAACTTGTTTCACCTATCCGTGAATCCATGTCCTTAAGGATAGAAATACTCCAATCTGATATGGCTAGATTTCTTTATATAGCGAAGTGGGTCTCGTGGAATTGCTCTTGTTATTTGCTACCAAATTTAAATATAGTAGTGGCTAAACTTGCAAATGTATTGCTAGTGATTATAGTTTTTTTTTTTTTTTTTTTTTTTTTTATTTTTTTTTTATTTTTAATTGATTTCTGTGTTAATAATGTCTTCCACCTGTTTGTCTATATGTCCATGAAGGGTTATGATCTATTTTCTTAAGGACTTTCTGGATTACCTTTTAGCTTCTTCTTCATACAGATCAGCTTGCTATTGAATATTTCAGCTGACTTCCAGTCAATGTTAACATAAAATATAAAGGAGGTTTGTCAGTTAACTATCTATATGCTTCATTTCCATGGTCATGTTTGTCCTCGGGTATTCATGTGTCAGTGTATTGTGTCCTCATGTTGTAGGGCTAATTAACTAACTAGTTAATAGTGTTTGCTATCAAATCATCATAAAAATACTTGGTTTCAATCAACAGATAAATTTGAGTTTTACTTGCTCTACGATACAAAATGAGCTTGGATTGTCATATAATATGGTCTGAGGAGTTAAAAAAGTAGCAGTTTCTCACGTTAGGGTTTTGCATGTGATTGTCAATTATTTCCACCCTTATAATCTCCAGATTTACTGCTATTATATATTTCCTCACATGGTTTCTTTTAGTTGGTTGTATACTTTTTTGACCCACTTTATGTTTGAAAATTGATTCTGGTTGGATACTCTTACATAAACTTTTCCTTTAGTTCGAGGGAATACTATAATTTATGTGCTCGATGTATAATATACCTAATTAGTTATTAATTCTTAGAACTAATTACATGTGTCAATCTTCTATGATTTTACATTTTAATAAGAAAAATCAAGTTATTTAAGTTTTCTTTTTTATTTTATGTCATCAAAGTTTCATAGGAGTCAAACATTATATTCTGTTTCCTTATAATATACTATCTTCGACTATCTGCTTGTTCCATCTCCACCAGGAAAGAATTATAGCTATGATGTCAGTACTGTTTAGAGGTTCGTGAAAGCGTTTCTTTTTGAAGGCGATTTTCATTTATTCCTCTCGATTCGATTGAATAAGGCATCTGAGTTGATGGGCTTGTACCTTGCAGAAGTTGCCCCAGATTCTTATCTCTTCAATGTTTTTAGCATTAGTCATGCTTCTCCTGGATCGCGCAAGACAAACTCTTGATAGGCTCTACGAAACCATTGATATGTATTTGGAGGTACACAACTTTGGAAATTAACTAATCAACTATAGAATATTTAATACACATGCACATATTATTAAAGTTTACTAATTTTTGATATCATAATGATAATTAGTTTGCAATGACTTGGTTTTCCATAAGTCAGTGTGAAGAAGAAAAAGTTATTTCAGTTATCAAAGCTCTGAATATGAAAGACAAAAGTTTTCTTCATTGGGCTGTAGAAAGTTTCTTTCATAATATCCTTTTGCTTGCTCTAAACTTTATTTCTGTGTTTTTTGTTTGGGCCCCTAGGTTAGAGAATCGTTTGGCCCATTAAATTAGTCAGTTGGGGGGGGGGGGGGGGGGGGGGGGGGGGGGGGGCGGGGGGGGGCAACTCACTTGATTAGTGGCCCTATACTAGTAGAATCGTTGTCCTCCTCAATTTTGGACTGTATGATTCAGGAAAGTGCACCTTTGGAAGCTTCCTGAATTGAGACTTTGTTTTTCTTAGTCTCTCATTTTGGTTTGAATGAATCCAAGTTTTAGCCAAAAAACAGAAGAAGAAAAAGTTAGTGCCTGTAGTGCATCGGACCATGAGAAGCTCTCAGCAGAAGCATTGAAGCATCTTGCATGAAACTCGATGTTTCGTGTAAGAGAGTGGGGAAAATTGCCTATACTGACTAATTAATTTTTTTTTTTTTTCCTTCTTTGAGCAAGCCACGGTAATGATTGTTCTAGTTATAATTTGTAAAGGTATTCCTTTACGGAAGTGCAAATTTTGGGAGCTAATTTGGATGCAAATGAAGGAATAATACTCTTTGGCACCTAGCATTTTTCCAAATAAAAATGTAAATTGTCTTCCCAAAATATAATTGGATGCTATTCTTCTTTATATCAATCACAGTTGGGAGATACTAAAGTAATTTGGATGACTATTACTAAAAAAAAAGAAAAGTATATTAACATATATTAATATCAAAACAATATATTAACATAATTTGTGGATGCAAAAGAATATTAAAATTTGTTTGTAAATATAAATGTATATTTATAATTTTAGTTTTATATGGTGTTAAGTTTTTTGTTTTAGTTAACTGTTATTTATGATTTACAATTTGATAATCTAACTTTAATTTATTTTTTAAACAATGTATTAATATAATTTATGTGTGAAAAAAAATTAAAATATGTATGTAAATGTAATTAATATAAATTTTTAATTTTTAATTAAATATAATATTTTTTAAAATAGAAATATATAATTTAATTTTTTTATTTTTAAGAATAATTATTTTAAATAATTATAAAATACTCCATTTTAATCCATCTTAATCTGATCATCTATAAATAATTTGTATCCCATTCACAACAACTTTTTTCCTGTCCAATCCAATCGGTCCACTCCAGACCCGCTATGACCAATCATACCAAACGCCTCTTGAATTTAATTATCATTTTTCCTTAAAAGTTAAATTGATAATAAATGGAACCTCATAATTTTATTTTATTTGATTTATTTATTTTTATATATACTTGTCTTTGGCACTGGTCTCTGAACCCAATCATCTGTTGGGCTCATATTAAATTCTTAGATGTGATTTTTTTTTTGTTTGACCAAAGTAAATTGTTTTGGGTTTAAAGGGAAAAATATTCAGCTGAGAGAGTGAAGTTGCTACTTTCCCGTTTGCTTTTGTTTTCGTAGTTTAGTTGTAGAAGATCTAAAGAAGCGGAACGATTGTTCAAGAGAAAATGGGGATTTGGGATTACATTTGGAGCTCAGCGGATTCGCTTAAACGAAACGCGCCGGATCTAACCAACATCGGAAACGCGGCTTATAGAGTGGTCAACCCCGCCAACCTTCAAGGCCTGGAGCAGTATTGGCCGGACCACGAATCACGGCGGAAGATCGTCCAATTCACCACCTGCCTCTCTAAAAACGTTGCTTTTGAAACCATCAAACTCATTCCAGGTTAATTTTAATCAACTAATTATATTGCTCATTTCAAAATACAATATATAATTAATGTTAACGATTCTAGGATAATTTTTCCATGTGGTTGGGTTTTAATTTTAATGGCTATTAATTAAAAATAAATTAATTTGCAGGTGGAGATATAGCTCGTAAGGTTGTTACTAAATCATACAAGGAGGTATACAAGTCTGATGGTCAAGTGAATAAAGAAGATAACAAAAAAGCAATGGATTGTGAGGATTTCATGCACCAAATCCAAACAGCACCCAACTTTGATTTAGCTGGGCACGAGGACCCGGCAGATGTGAGAAGAATCTTTATGATGAAGGGATTCATGGGCAGGCAATTCTTAGATAGTTTAATTGTTCCGGGGGATGCAAATATCTATAATAATAATAAGAAGAAGAAGAAGTAGGCACATTTTTTTTTTTTTCCTTTTTTGGGTCAATTAAGTATAATATGTACGTGGAAATGGTGGCTGATTTGTGTAGTATTTTTATTTGTTTTGGGTGTGTTTTGTATTTACGTTGTGTTCTAATTTTGTTGCAATGTTTAGTGTTAGGATTAATGCTTATGTGGATCCTCATAATATTAACTGTTCGGTAGAACTTTTCCTCTTCTATGGTTTAGATTCTTGAGAAAACATTTATTCAAAAGCTTTCAAAGTTGTTGATTAATAGCAAAGCATCTTCACAATTAATTCAACTAAGAGTATGTGAATCTGATTCCATTCGACATCTTCGTCTTACATTCAGTGCCACAAAAATTGAGAGATGCGATGCCCATTATCAATGAGTCCCCACCCATTGGCCCTTTTAATCTTTGATATATATATATATATATATACACACACTATGTTACGAATAAAGAATATATATATATATATATATATAATCTTGTTCATTGGCATGGAAAGAAAGCATTTAGGAACTGTTGGAAATTTTGCAAACTGTGCAAAAATACTTTATTTGTTTTAGGCTGGTTAACAATATTATATGCAAACGAAAAGAAAATCGATTTTTTTTTTTCTTTTTTCCATTTTATATTCTACAAAATTTGACCAAAGCAAATTGTTTTCGGTAAAAAAGAGCAAGGGTTGAGCTGAGAGAGTAAAAGTTGCTCGCTGCTTTCCCATTTGCTTTTGTTTTCGTAGTTTAGTCGTCGTAGAAGACCTAAAGAAGCAGATTGATTGGGGGAGAGAAAGATGGGGATATGGGATTACATTTGCAGCTGGACCGATTCGCTCAAACGAAACACACCGTACCCTCAAGTCCTGCAGCAGAAGCTGCCGGACGACAAAGCGCGACAGATGATCGCCCAATTCACCACCTGTCTCGCGAAAAACGCCGCTATCGAAGCCATCAAATCCTTTCCAGGTTTATTTTAATTACTCTACTCATTTCAAATTACAATTATATAGAATGTTGTTTAAATATTGAAATTCTATACGCTAGTTATTTCTCCATGTGGTTGGGCTTTTAATATTAATTGATTTTTAATTAATAATAAATTAATTTTGCAGGTGGAGATTCAGTTCGTAAGGTTGTTACTAAATCATACGAGGAGGTGTACAGGTGTGATGGTCAAAGAAAATAAAAAAAGAAAGCACCCAACTTTGCTTCAGCTGGGCATGAAGACCCGGCAGATGTCATAAGAAGCTTCATGATGAAGGGATTCATGGACAGGCAACTCTTAAGATAAATTTGATTGTTTCGAGGGTTGCACATACTTATAATAACAAGAAGAATAAGTAGGAATATTATATTTTATGTTTTTGGTGGTCAAGTATAAGTAGTAACCAGTAAGTGGAGATGAGGTGGCTGATTTGTGAAGTATTTTTATTTTTATTATTATTATATTATGTTTTTGGGTGTGTTTTTACATTATGTTCTAGTTTTGTTGCGATGTTTTTTACAACATATTGCAGGATATTTGTTAGTGTTAAGATCGATGCTTATGTGGATGCTTCTATTGTTGTGTATGAGTTGTGTAGAATCTGGGTACCAGCATGTGATTTTGATATTTTTAAAGGTCTTTTTCAATTTTCAGTTTCACATGTAATTGTAAATAATTTCTTTGCTTTGTTCACAATTTCACATCTGACCTTTAATCTTTCTTATCAGTTTTCTCTCATAAGTAGGACTAATACTCTTTCTTAATTCTGGTCGATATCTTGAATTTATTAAAATGTGGATACACGTATATGGATATGTAGTTAGGCATGTATCCTTATTTAATAAAGCCTTGATATTCCGATGTGAAGAAAATGAGTGTATTCTTCTTTATTATAATTTTTTTTTCCCGCTAAAATTAGTTGATCTTTAGATTTGTGTTCATCTTCTAAGTTACACTGGGCCAATGGATATGACATTGCAAAAATTTATTTATTTGTTTGACATAGTATGAAATTGAAGATGAATGGCCTTTGGTAGGATTTGGGTTTCCATTTGGAGCGAGACCTTTTGATAAGCGCATGCTTTCAAGCATTTACTCCCGTATTGGATGTGTACATGATTAAAATACCATTATTTATATCAAATTCTTGATTTCAGTCCTCGCAACATGTATTGAAGAGCATTCGGCGAAAAAACCCTAAAAAAACCAAGCATGCATTGAAGATCAGCAAGCAGGCTGTGATTATGTCAGGCTGTTCTTTCGTTTCTTTCAAATCAGTTACTGAAAATTTTCTTCTAATATATAACTGATACTTTTTCTTCGAAAAGAAAATCTATAGAAGATCTTTCCTATTAGCTGTAGGAGTATAGAGCAGGACGCATCCGCCTGATTTTTTTGGGTGGCGCGCCACTTACCACTGGTTGTCATCCACCTGATGTACAACCTCTCTTTTCCGAGTACTTCCCCTTTTTTGAGGATGGAAAGTATCTAAGATTTATTATTATTATTGCTAAAGTAACGAGGATTTGTTATTATTAATTACAATGTTGTTTATTGCAATATATATATAGTACTATTAGGTCGGATTTGTTCGGTAGAATTAGGATTGGGATTGGAATAATTTAAAATAAAAAAAAAAAACAAAAGATTGGGATTGGCGTAAAATAATTTATATTTTATGTTTGATATGAGCAGTGTGATGATTAAAAAATTTTGAATTAATCAAATAATTTTTTAAAAATAGAATAATTAATTCCATATAAAGAGCCGGGATAATTTTAACCCATTTAAATTTTATTTTTTGTGATTTCGTTATTTATTTTTTATTTTTTAAAATTTTTGTTTCTTCATTTGTTCTTTTCCAGATTTTTTTATTTTTTAAATTTTTGTTTCTTTTCTTTTTTTCCCAACTATATTATTTTTTTTTCTTTTCTTTTTTCATGATCTTCCCTTTTTTCTTTATTTTTTTTCCTCCTTTTTTGTTTTGTTTTTTTTTTGTTTTTTTTTTTTTGATATTATCTTTCTTTTCCTTTGTTTCTTTCTTACTTTTATTCATCATTTTTCTTAAATCATTATTCTTTTCTTCTTTTTTAATCTTTTTTTTTTCATTTTTATTGCATAAGTTTTAGTATTAATTTTTCTCTTTTTATTTTTCCATTTATTTCTTTTTTATTTTTTATTTTCTTTTTATTTTTGTTTCTCCAGCTTTTTCCCCATTTTTATAGATGTCTAAATTAATAAATATAATTTTATTAGTTGATACTAATGATTTATATATTATATAGATAAACTTTTTAAAAAATAATTAAATAAAAGATTTTTATTTTTTTATATTGAACTTTATTTAATTTAAATCATTTTCTTTTATTAAAAAATCAATTTAATGATAACTATAGATAAAAAAAAAAAAAAAATCATATCCAATTGACACAAATCACAAAACTGGATTATTATTCCCATCAATAGCAATCCTAATCATAATCCTAAACCCAATCCACTCCAATTCTTCATATCATACAGGCCTTTAGAAAATTAAGATCTTTATCTTAATTCCGTTTTTAATTGTTACATGATTATTTACTTCCTTATTATTTGATAAAGGTGGTACATCATCATTCATAATAGGTATTTTAAGATTTTAACATATTTTTATACATTGTGTTGGATGGTTTAAAAAACAAATTCAAAATTATAAATATCAAAATTCATTTAATATATTAAATATAAAGTAATTATTTAAGAAAATTATATTATAATTTTAAATATTATGACAATTATTTTTAATTAATTATAATATAAACTTTAATATTATTAATTTATTATTATTATTTTGTAATGTTTAAACTTTTTGTTCAATTCTTTTAATATTATATAACTTTTGATAGTGTAATTATAATCATGAATAATAATAACAATCAATTTTTTTTTATAAAAATTTACACTAGAATGTTGTACCAAACAATGTACAATATAAGATTAATACAGTATAGTATAATATAATACAACATATAGACTCATATAATTTTATATATATATAGATATATATATATATATATTTAAATTTCAATATTTGATATAACACAAATGCTAAGGACAGAGATCCTCATAGTTTTCTGTCAAAATAGTTTTGATATTAAAATTTATATATATATATATACACACAACTTTCTATTACTTAAGGACCTGTTATATATGAATAAATCCCACCAGTTTGGTGTGATGCATAAATTTTCTATAAAAATCCGATCAAATCTTGTAGGAGTTTTTCCTAAGTAATTCCAAACAAAAATATCATGGATAAAAGAACTACAATATTTATATATATATATATATATAATAAAGACATTAATATGAGAATTAATTTGAAATCTTCCTTTTTTAGCTTTTGAATCATAATAAAGATTGGAATTTAAAATTATATTTGTGATATTTCTCAACTAGAAAAATAAAATTAAAAATGAGGAAATTAACAAAATAAAATAAAAGAAAATGTAGCCACCAACAGCATGATGTAAAGCTTCCAAAATAATCCCAAAAAGGTAGCTGGCTTCAATGGTGTAATCAAAGGATGGCCACAAGCATCAACAATACACACAATATACCAAATTTGATCCTAAATATCCCAACAGAAACATGAGCCATCAACTGACACCTAAAAAACAAAACAGGAAGTTAAATAGAAATCCAACAATTAGTAAATATACCAATCAGAACACTAATTTCCCAAGCACAATCCTAAACAATTAAAGTAAAGAAAAGAAACAAACAAACATATTCTCAAAATTACATCTTCCATAATGCTAGCTTCCAAAGAATCCCAAATAGTTGACATAAAAAAATATAAACATAGGATGGTCATATTCCTTAAGTACAATCCCATACATGAAATAAGTGGAAAGAAAAACAAACAAACACACCTTCCGCATTAACATCCTTCTTTGTAGATTTTGGAGTTAACTTGAAAAAATACATGTATTAAAAAAATTATTTCCAAAACTTAAGATATTTGCATATAGATGCAATTAAGTTTTACCTATAGATGTAAAACTATCATCAGAGAAAGATTGGCAATTTCTTTATTGTTAAAAAAGTTCCTATATGTAAAGAAAATAGTATATGTCTTAAATATTTAACAATAAATTATACATAAATGATTAAACATATGAATAATCATACCCATTGTTGAGCATCAGACAATTTCTTTTATCATGTGATTGTCCAATCTTTCCACATCCATTACAGAGTTTTTCTTTATTTATAACTTTCTCTTTTCCTTCCTTTAATCTTTTTCCACACCCTTTGCCTCCAACTTGGTTCATTATACCTTTGATCACTATGATTACTACTCTTTCGAGAAACTTTTTGCTCAAAAGTTCTTTCACCTTTACTACTTTCAACCATTGGTTTGACATTCAAAAGAACATTCTCCAAACTCTCGGTTAGGATAACACATGCCTCCTCACTTGTTACAATCTTAAATCACATCAGAAGCAAGTTGAAGCACTTTAGTTTGCCTAAAAAATAGCAGGTCATCCTTGAAATTATTTATCTCCATTCCCCCTCCATCTAGGATTGTCTTGGAATTTACTTCTTTAGTCCATCGAGTCAAAATGTATTGATTTGGCTAATAAACAATATTTTTCATCTTTACCAAATATGACAAAATGTATATGCTTCCTTCACTCTCAAATTTCTTGCAACTAAAAGAAACAAAATCTAAACTTTTATCATACATAATTTCTTTTACCTTGCAGCCCTTTTCATTTTTGTTCTCAACTTTATACACAAATTTATTCGCATCTTCTCTTTTAAATTCCACTACATGCAATAAACTACTTCACATTTCTTATTGAAATTTATAGAAAATTTTACAAGTATAAATTTTAGATATTTGCTATTCCATTTCCAATTAGGCTTTTCATTCATATCCTTATGATAGTAAGCGAGTGATCTATTAAATATTGTACAAAATCTACCAATGAATTTTCTTTGCAAATATATTTCTTAAAGAATGCATGAGAACTTTCAACACGTTGACTACTAGACATTCTAGTTGAAAATACATGGTTAACATACGTCGGCACCCATTTCAAACGCAATTCAAACATCATTGGCAACAATGTCTTATCATGTAACTTTTCTTTTTCAATAATCTCCATCTATTTGATATTAAGGTTTACATAGGTTTTTGATTTTTAAAGGCACTCTTGAAATTCTTTATAGTAATCTGTATGTTTAACTACACCTAACCTCTTAGAAAATTTGTTTATTATGTGCCCAATGCAATATATATGAAACATTTATGGAAAAGAATAAGAAATAGCTTTTGACATAGATAGATCTTGATCAATAACAATCATTTTTAAATGATTTCCAATATAACTTTTTTAAAATGCTAAAACAACTAAACAAAGCAATCAGTAGTCTCATCATTCAATAATGCATAAGCAAAAATAATAGTCTGACCATGATTATTAACTTCTAAAGTAGGTGCAAATATCATTTTATATAGATTTTGTTATATGTGTTATCAAATATAATAACATCACCATAAGATACACAAGTACACCTAGAAGTAACATCAACTCAAAAACAATGAATTAAATTATTCTTATCATCTATCACCATTTGAAAAGAAAATGCAGGATTTTTTTCTTGTTCGAATTGAAAATGCTCATTAAGCATCTCTGCATCATGTCCCTCAAATTCATTATGCACATTTCTCTTATGGTTATAAATATCTTTTTTTGTGCATCTAATATTTTCTAGGCTTCTTGCTTGTAGTCCAAGTAAACTAACTTATTGATGCACTGGTATGTTTACTACAGATAGCTTTTAAGTGAGAATTTTTTACTTCTAAAATATTTCAATGTGATTTTAACAAATGTACTCTTCTAGGGTTGCCAACGGATGGTTGTAACCCTTAACAAACTGTATAGCTGACAATTTAATTCCCAACTTTGATTTTACAATTGAAAGTTTTTCTTTATAACCTTCTTATGTTACCCATACTGGCCTTTCTTCTCACTACTTTTATCTTTACGCATTCTTTCTTTAAAGACATATATTCATTTCTTACGATCTCATTAATATCCTTACATTTTTCACTAGAATTAATTCAAATGTTGAATCCCCCTTCTTTTGCATGCTTACTGTAGAATTCTAGCACATCAATAAGTGACTCAAATTTTTGTTTTATCCTTAGCTTGCAATCCTCTGCTACTTGTGGGATGTATACATTGTCATGGTCATGTCCTTTGCATCCATAACAAATATTAATGAGTGAACACAAAAAAGCGTAAAAAATTAATAAGAAAAACCAAACAATCATTACCAAATTCACAAAGAAAAAAAAAAAAAAACTATTTGGAGGTGCTCATTTAAACCAATGAAACCATTATAATGCATTTAAACTATCATAAATATATTAAGGACTTATTCTGCTATTAGACATAGGCCAGAAAAACAAAGAATAAAAAAACCAAAAAGAAAAAAAAAACTAAAAAAAAATACAAACAGAAAAAACCTCCACTTTTGGTTCTTCATTATTTTAGAATTTATAGAATTGATATGCTACACACGTATACTGGGAGAAAAAAATTATATTTGATTATTCAATAATCTAAATAAACTTGCTTTGATGCACACATACAGTAGGAAAAGGAAAAAAATGTCCTATCAAGCATATAGATTAAAGCATTATTGTTTGCAATAGGTGTTTTTTGCTTTTCTTGATTATTTCTAGCATATTGATTAAGTAGGCAAAGATGAAGCTATTTTCTAAAGCATATTCACCCAATACCATACCAAAATAGGAAATATTGGGTGAATATCCATATTAACCATATAGATTAAGTATTATTACTTGTTGTAGTAACTTGCTCAGTTACACAATACACTGGGACCAAAAAACTCATAATCTTTAATTATTAAATATTCCAAATGACCTTGCTCGATCATACACATACACCAGGAATTTCTAAATATATGGACTTGTTCAATCCAAATAGCAACTAGACTTGGATAAGAAAGGTGAATATTTTATCAATTAAATCTTTGCAGAGATTATAATTATAACTAGATTTAATATAAACTAAACCTTTAAACATAAACACTTAGCCAAATTTAAAATCCTAATTGTCTGACCTAGTTCTCCAAGAGATTGAATGCCTTCTTTCAATTTTCCATCTGCACATTTATTTAGAGAAAGAGGTAAATTAATTGAAACATAAAGCAAAGCAAATCACAAAAAATAATTAAAAAAAAATAAACTGAAATAACAATATTCAACAGTAAAAAAATAAAACTTGGTTAAGTGAATGATTAATAAATAAAAAATAGAAAAGAAAACACAGATATCTTCGACTGTGAAAGCCAAAGCCAAATTGCAAAACTCCAATTTCTTGTTGTGATCCTTTGATCACCAAAAACACACAAAACTAATACAGAAAAATAAAGAGAGATAAAAGGCATGAAAATTGAGAAGAAAAAGATGTATTATAACAAACAAATTTATACAACAAAAAACTTCTCTCGGCCTCTCTAAAAAAACCTGTATTTTCTATACTGTGTGTTCTGTGTTACAAGACTGAAAATGAGCATCTATTTATAATGCTCTCTCTAGGGTTTCTAGGGTTGAAATCCTAATAAGCTTGGGCTTTAGGAGATAAAAAGCTGGACCCCCACAATTCTCCCCCTCCAGCCACATTTCAAAAACTTGATGGTCACCTACCATCTAAACCAGCAATGTCTATACACAGCTTCAACTTCTTTGGTGTGACAACCTTTGTAAACATATCTGCTGAATTTTTCTTTGTGTGAATCTTCACCAACCTAAACAATTTATGCTTAGTCACATTGTGTATCCAATGATAGCGGATATCAATATGCTTTTTTCCGATAATGATACATTGAGTTCTTGCTTAAATCCATAGCACTCTAGCTGTCATAATGTATCTTGTAGTCATTCTGCTTGATGCCCAGTTCATGGAGTAAACGCTTTAACTACATCATCTCCTTATTGGCTTCCGTTGTGGTAATGTACTCTGCTTCTATCGTGGGTAAAACTATACACTTTTACAATCTTGACTAGCATGACATAGCTCCTCCAGCAAAAGTGTAAATATAACCCGCAGTAGATTTCCTACTATCAAGATCTCCGGCCATATCTACATCTGTATAGCCATATAGAACTAGATCACTTTTCCCGGAACATAAGCATACTTGATACATGAGAATCCATTTGACTGCTTCCCAGTGTTCTTTTCCAGGATTTGAAAGAAATCTGCTCACAGTACCAACTGCATGAGCAATGTCCGGTCTAGTACACACTATTGTATACATTAAACTTCCCACCACTGAAGAATAAGGCTCTGAAGCCATTTCCTCAATCTCAACTTTGGATAAAGGGCACGATTTCTTGCTCAACTTGAAATGGTTGGCCAATGGAATGCTGACTGGTTTGGCCTTCTCCATGCCAAATCTCTTTATCACTCTTTCGACATACTTCTCTTGAGATAGGCACAACTTGTGATTCTTCCTATCTCGGGCTATTTGCATTCCTGAAATCTGTTGAGCTGGTCCCAAGTCCTTCATATCAAATGACTTGGAAAGTTCCTCCTTCAGCTGACTAATTTTCATTGTATCTTGGCCGATGATCAATATGTCGTCGACATACAGCAAAAGTGCAATGAAATTTCCATCTGGAAATCTTTGAATATAAACACACTGGTCTGTGTCTATCTTCTTGTATCCTTGACTCATCATAAAAGAGTTAAACTTCTTATACCATTGTCTAGGTGCTTGCTTGAGGTCATAAGAGCTCTTCGTTAGCTTGCAAATGAGGTTCTCCTTCCCTGAAACCTCAAAACCTTCTGACTACTCCATATAAATCTCTTCATGTAGATCACCATGAAGGAATATTGTTTTCACATCCATTTGTTCAAGCACTAGGTCTAGATAGGCTACTAGACCAAGAATAACATGTATCGAAGTCATCTTCACTACTAGTGAGAAAATCTCATCAAAGTCAATTCCTTTCTTCTAAAGGAAACCTTTGATGACCAATCGGGCTTTATGCTTCACCACCTGTCCATTGCCATCTTTCTTGAGCTTGAATACTCATTTGTTCTTCAGTACCTTATTTTCCTTTGGAAGCTGAACCAACTCATAAGTATGGTTCTTCTGCAAAGACTCCATCTCATCTTGCATTGCATGCAGCTATTTTTTCTTATCTTGATGAGAATTAACTTCTTGAAAATTCTTTGGCTAATCGTCTTTGGTAAGCAGAATATATTGAGATTCTGGATATCTCTTTAATGGAATACGACCTCGTTCAGATCTTCGAAGAGGTGTACCATCATTTGACTGTTGTGATGGTCTTGTAGCTTCTGGTGTTTGAGCATCTCCCTGCTCAATATCCTCTTCTCTCTCTTGTTCTGCTTCTGATAATTCTCTATGCACCTCGTCATCATTTGTGGCAGGTTATGTTGGTGTTGGATCAGGAACAAAATCATGGGCACTGGTACTAGAAGACTTCATTAGCTTCTCAATGTCTTTTATAGTCTGGTTTTCATGGAATACTACATCCCTACTTTTGACAACCTTCTTTGCTTTTGGATCCCATAATCTGTATCTGAATTCTTCATCTCCATATCCAATAAAGATGCATGGAGTAGTTCTTGCATCGAGTTTCTGTCTAAGCTCCTTGGATACATGTGCAAAGGCGAAATATCCAAATACTCTTAAATGAGAGTATGAGGGATTCTGACTAGACCGTAATTTTTTTGGAATTTCAAAATTCAGTGGTACTGATGGTGATCTGTTAATTAGAAAGCAGGTGGTATGAACAGCTTCTCCCCAAATTGACTTTGTCAGCTTAGTCATATTGATCATACTTCTGACCTTCTGCATAATTATCCGATTCATTCTCTCGACTACGCTATTATGTTGTGGGGTGTGAGGGATCATTTTCTCATGCCGAATGCCCTATTCTTTGCAATAGGCATTAAACTCTTGGGAAGTATACTCACTCCCATGTTTGAGCGAAAACATTTCAACTTCTTTCCGATCTCACGCTCTACTATGGCATGAAACTCTTTGAAGTGACTTAAAACTTGATCCTTCGTCTTCAGGAAATAAACCCACACCTTCCAAGAAGCATCATCTATAAAAGGTCAGGAAATATTTACTACCACCTAAAGATTCATCTTCCAAAGGTCCACAAACATCAAAATGCACCAGACTAAACAATTTTGATCTTCTCGTTGAAGAGGTCTTAAATGAGATTCTATGTTGATTATTATATAAATAATGATTACAAGGATCTAGCACGGCATCCTTGGAAATAGTGATAAGCTTCTTATATGTCAAGGTAGACAATCCTTTCTCACTCATGTGAGCAAGTCTCTGGTGCCACATATTTTGAGATACCTCTCCTTTTGTAATATTGAGGTTATCTGCATAAATCTTCACATGAGTTTTATAAAGTATTCCACAAATATACCCTCGAGCAACAACCATAGCACCTTTTGTTATTTTCCATTTACTATTGTAAAAATGGTTGCTGAAGCCTTCCTTGTCAAAGGCTATTCTTGAAAACAGAATGACCCGAAGGTCTGGAACATGTCGGATATCCTTCAAAGTAATTATATGTCCGACATTGGTTTTTATCTGAATATCACCAATTCCAGGGATCTTAGCGAAGCTATTATTTTCCATCTTCACTATGCCAAAGTCTCCTGGTTTATTTGTTTGAAAAACTCTATATGCAGAGTAACATGGTAGGATGCTGCAGTATCTACTATCCATTCAACTTATTGACTTAAAGTGTGAAGGTATGATTCTTCATGTGTGGAACAATATGCCACTTTTCCTCTGACAGTGACTAAAGTTTCACCATCATTCTTCAGCTGATTGCTTTTTTGCCCTTGGTCTCGCAACATCTTCCTATAGTAATTCTTCAAGTGTTATTCTTGGCCACAATAATTACACTTGTATGTTGGCTTCCTTCCATCTGTGGATCTGCCTCTACTTTGGCTCCTGCCTCTCCCCCTGTCATGAGTACCTTCTTGCTGTCTTCCCCGTTTTTCTGTGACAAGGGCATGTGTTTGATCATTGCCAATGTCCTTCCTCCTGGCATCCTCGTTAAATAGGGCATCAGTTACCATAGTCATGGTAAGTTTGCCGTTAGGAGTCGAATTACTGAGAGAGACTACTAGTGTCTCCCAGCTGTTTAGAAGAGAGCTAAGAAGTAAAAGTGGCTGTTCTTTATCCCCTAGTTGTAACTCCACTGTAGACAATTGGTTGACCAAGTTCTGAAATATACTAGTGTGCTCGGCTACAGAAGTTGCATTCTTCAACTTTAAATTGACCAAACACCTCATCAACAATGCTTTATTCCGAGCAGTCTTGGCTTGGTACATGTCATCCAGCTTCTTCCAGAGGGTGTATGCATCTGTCTCTTGTACAATATGATGGAAGACACTATGGTTGATCCATTGGCAGATTTGACCGATCATTTTCCTGTTCATCTTCTTCCACTCTGCTTCTTTGGTGGGATCGAGATTCTTTCTTTTGGCATCTAAGGGGTCAAACAAGTCCTTACAGTTTAGAAGATCTTCCATTCGAGGTCTCCAAAGTGCATAGTTGGTGACAATAAGCTTGATCATCGCTCCTGAATATAACTCGTCCATTGACACTAATGCGTCCGGAACGGTAAAAAATATTAGTTTTGACTCTTCTCGAGTCAAAATCTGAATCTCCAAAATTTTGAGGTCAAAGTGCAATTTCCAAAAAATTCTGAGCCAATCTGCAAATATCAAAACTTCTGGAAAAACCTGCAAATACAAAAAAAATAAGGATATTTTTACAATTTCAGAAAAGTCTTAACCGGTGTTGACATGGCTGATGACATGGCTGATCGGATGATGTGGCAGAGAGTTGGCAGATGATGTGGCAGGGTGACATCGCACGGCTCGGCTTCGAACTCAGCTCAATGGCTCGTTTCTTGGCTCAGCTCAGCTGGCGGCTCGGCTTGGTTCGCGGCTTAAGGCTCGGTGCGTCTCGCAGCTTGGCTTGGCTAGGGCGCGTGGATGGCACGTGTTGGTTGACCGACGCGTGAAAACCTGCACAGAAAATTTGACTGGCTCGTAGGGGCGCTTTTAGCTTTGGATGGAGGTCCGGTTAGGCTCGTTCTCTTTTTCTAGATGAGATCTACCTTCTGGTATGCTCAAATACTTTGTTTGATCATTTTGACGGTGAACCCTATACCTAAACCTGGCTCTGATACTACTTGTTGTGATCCTTTGATCACAAAAAACAAACAAAACTAATACATAAAAGTAAAGAGAGACAAAAGACACGAAAATTGAAAAGAAAAAGATGTATTATAACTAAAAAATTTATACAACAAAAAACTTCTCTTAGCCTTTCTCAAAAAACCTGTATTTTCTATACTGTGTGTTCTATGATACAAGACTAAAAATGAGCATCTATTTATAATGCTCTCTTTAGGGTTTTTAGGGTTGGAACCCTAATGGACTTGGGCTTTAGAAGATAAAAGGCTGGGCCCCCACATTTCTTTAACAAAAAAACAAATGGAAGCAAAATCAACTTCTTCTTAGGCTTTGGGCGTTTTACTTCCACTTCCCATCAACTTTCAGGTTTACCTTCTTTAAATCATATATCATTTCAGATAAAAAAAAGAAAATTATAATAGTGATGTGTTTAAGAAAAAGTGCTTACTAAATTTTGTTTCAGGCCAAGTTGATCCTTCAGATCTTACATGGTTTTCTTCTGCCATTAAGGAAAAAAAAAAGAATTTATGTTTGTGCAAAATAGGGAAGACTGAGAATTTGTTTTTGGATTTCATTTACAATCCAAATCTATGGAGCTTTTGATTCCATATACAATTCATATCTATGAAGTTTTAACTAAAGGAGATAGCCATCGGATACTTTCATGCGGGCATCGGGAGAAGAAGACAAATCTTAAGTGAGAGGAAGAAAAAACAAATCTTGCTTGATATTTTAAAACCCTGTTGATCAAAATCAACGGCTAATATTGTAATTTATATATAAATATTAGTACAAATAAATTAAAAGTAATAAAATAGATTGATTAAAATATTAAATATGCAAAATAATGGTTAAACATTTAAACAAATAAATATAAATACAATTAATATAATTTCTTTAAATGCATTTGACAAATAAACAAAAATAAGTAGTTATTAAATCAGTTTTTAAAATTAAAATTATGTATTATGTTTAAAAATTATAACAGTGTTATAACTATACGATTTTATTGACATGTTTTTATTAACATTAATATAATTACACTATTTTATAAGATATATTTATGCTATACTTAATTAATATTATTATGCTTCATTAACATTAACTTGTCATTTATGCTATATTTAATCGATATTATTATTTCAATTGATGCATGATTGCTTTGTGTTACCATTCTGAATTTTTTATATGTAAAATTATATGTTTTTGATGAAAAAAGTGTAGTTTCAGTTTCTTTTTCTTTTTTTTTATTTCTTTTTTATTTTTTAATTGACATCGATATCATTATTTTCATAAAGTTACTCCTTTACCATTTTGATCAATATCAACATTTTCATTCTTTGAGTATGCGACGTTATTTTTGTAAATATTTTTTAAAACAAGTTGATATTTGTAGGTCGTTATATATAAATAAAATATAATAAAAAAGTAATACCGATCCAGATTAGTCAAGAGGGAAGATATGTGGAAAAGTACTATCATTAATCTTCCTTTTCTAAAAGTAGATTTGTTTCATTTTTTTCCTGGATAAGACTCATCCACTTGACCACAGGACTAGAACCTGTAACATGGTGGACACACTCATCCACTTGACCACAGAACTAGAAGGTTGGGCGGCTAATGAATCGTCATGAACCATAAAAAGGGCCAAAAAAAAAAAAAAAAAAAGAAAAAAAATAAAACTTTATACACATCAAGAAGAAGAGAAAAAACCACTAACTGCCACCTGCCGGCGACCTAAATTGCTCAATTCGGAACTCTTTTCTTTGGTTTAAAAAAATCTCTTCTGGTGTCAAAAAACCATCAGTCTGCCATCCCATGGTTGACACTTTTAACGTTTGCTTGCTTATTGAATATTCTTTTGCTCTTAAATTACTACGCATGGAATTGATTGGCCACATTCATTGTTGGGTTTGCTTTACTTTTTATATTCAAAGTCCTCTTTTGTTTGCCTTACGTTTTTCGTTTTTTAAAATTGTTTGACTTAGACGAAGGGAAGCTTAAATGTCTATAATAAAAAATAAATGAGTTTTAAATAGTTTATAAAATAGGTAATTTATTAAAAAAATTATTTGTCTTAAATTCTGAAATGCAGCTTTTTAGTAATTTTATGGAAGTGTTTGGACACAGTTGGTTTTTTTTTTTTAATTTTTATTTTTAAAAATAGCTTTTAAATTTCCCAAAGATAAACACTTATAGCTTTTAAAAAAAAATTTATTTATAAAAGAAGTTATAAATAACAATATTATTAGAGTGATTAAATTGTTTATAAAATTTATTTGCCAAATCATTTTTTGAAATCTAAAAAAAATTACTTGATAAATCATTTTGTGAAATCTTAAAAAATGAAATATATGTGGCATTGTTCAATTAATTTATTTTTTAATTTATTTATATATAATTTATTCATTTATATTTAAATTATATAAATATTTCAACTAATAAAATATGAATATATTAATATAATAAGATATTTTGTAGGTGATTTTTTTATGAAGAGTTTAGTACATATAATATTATTATATAGAAACTCGAATAGAATTTTAATAATAATATTATGGTTATTAAAATAATTTATCACACAATATAATAAATCATATATAATATTTTATTAATTTATTAAATTTTATAAATACTAAATCATATAAACATGTCAATTAATATTATTTGGTACATTTATTTTGGGCGGTCAGCGTTTTGAAAAATAAACCAGATAAAACGGAAGGCAAGATTAGGGGTGGGCATGGATTGGGTTGGTTCGGTTTTGGACCGAAATACAATCCAATCCATACATATCGGTTTTTCTAATTTACAATCCAAACCAAACCATTAAAGTATTAAATCCAAACCAAACCAAACCATTTATGATCGGTTTGGTTTGGATTGGTTGATCGGTTTAAAATTTACTAATTTATAAATATATAATACAAATAAAAAAATTTTCAAATTTAAAATATAAATAATAAATTATAATTATCCAAACATATAATACAATTAAAATAATACAACATAGTCTACAATGGAAAATAAAAAAGAAAATGTAGCAAATGATACACATCATGTACTTTTTAAATAGCAAACATTAATGTCACCATCTCACTCCTATAAAATCAAATTAAAATTGTTAAAACAAATAATGTAAAATAATACATTCGTCAAAATTCATTCACTCAAGAATCAATGCATAATTCCTTTTTTTTTTTTAACCTTAAAATTTTGGTAAATCATAAGTCAATCAACGTTGACAGATTCACTAATTTTAGTTGATTCTGTAAGCTCTACAAAGATCAAAATAATAAAATTAGTAATAAATTATATTTAAACATTTATATATGTATATATAAGTAACAATTGGATACAATATATGTAGATATATATATATATATATATGATGGGAATGTAAATATATATATATATATATATATATATATATATTATGGTGATAGTGATGGACTGGTGGCAGGCGGTAACAAAGGTAAATGTCTAGTTTAAGATTATAATTTACAATTTGATTTGGGATTTGGGATATGGGGATGTAAAAGAAAAAAATATATATATATATATATTAAAAATCAATATATAAAAATGGAAAAAATTTAAAAATTAATATATAAAAATGAAAAAAATAAAAAAATATATAATTTTTTAGTTATATAATATATTATTTGGATTGGATTGGATTGGATTGGATTTATATTTCCAATCCATAACCAATCCAATCCATACAATTTATAATATTTTGAACCCAATCCAATCCAATTGATGTAAAAATCTAATCCAAACCATTAAAAATGGATTGGATTGGGCGGATTGAACGAATTGGAGTGGATTTTGCCCATCCCTAGGCAAGATGTGGAAAAGGACAATCGGTGATCGAATCTTGCCCTTTCCCAAAGTAGTTATTTATTTATTTTTTCTTGATAAGATATTTTTTAAAAGTACTTAATGAATCACCATGCACTCTTAGCCAAAAAGCGAAAAAAGAAATAATAAATAAATAAATAAAATCAATCACAATCTATAACGTAATTTCCCAAAGACCAGACGGAACCTCAAGAACAAGACAAAAACAACTGACTATCAGCTGGCAACGACCAAGACTGTTCAATTCAACAGATTTTTTTTTTTTTTTTTTTAAAGAAAAAGGGAAGGAAAATCTCTTTTTTGACCCCAGAAAGCCATCAGCCTCCCGTCGCATGTGGCATGAACAGATAAAATGGGCAGCCTCCCTTTGGTTTACACCTCAATGTTTTGCTTATGTGTTGAATATTCTCTTGTTCTTGAATTATTCTGCATGGAATTATTTGGCCACATATTTTTTTTTTTTTGGGTGAAAGAATTAATTGGTCACATTGATTGCTGGGTTTGCTTTACTTTTATATTCAAAGTCCTCTTTTTATTTTTATTTTATTTTATTAACCAACATAAAGTTTGTCATAAATTATTCAAAAGTCCTCCTTAGAAAACTGACTGTTATCTTTAGATTTTTTTTTTTTTTTTTTTAATTTATAATTTCTTCTGTTAAGTATTTTTGACTTCCAAGTACAACCGCAGCTTAGTGCTTGATTGCTCTAGCGAAACCTTTTTACTTTTCTCATCCTACTTCTTTGAAGATTTTTCCCCATCAAGCATTCATTTCTTGTGATCCTAAGGAATTTACAAGTTGGGTCTTCACTGTTCATCATCTTCTTGGCCAATGCTTTGAATCACCCAAGGTACCAGATTCCTAATTTCCTTTCTTTTCCAGATTCATAGATGTTTTCCTTTTAGCTCTCTTAGTGTACTTCTATGTGTTTTGCTTTATATTTCATACACATGTTTTTTTTTTTTTTGGCATGCTAAATTTAAATGTTCAAGGAAATTTTAATCAGAACTAAGAATAATAAATACAAAATCTGAGGCTGTTTGTTTGCCCTCTTGCTTTTTTTGTTGTATGATGAACCCGAGTTAGTCACATGTTGAGATACATGTACATGTTGTTGCCCTCGAAGTTCCCCCAAAAAAAAAAAAAAGGATCCCTATGATTTTTTGCTTTTTGGGAATGGTAGCCTTTGGAAGTGGTAATCATTGATAAATCCAAAACCTTTTTGATTTAATTCCTGTATATGCAATGGGAGAAGTGGAAGATTTAGGAGAAATGTCCTAGTTAATAGTGATGATCTTGTGAATTTGGGTCTTATTGATCAAATGGCTTCGTACAGAGACATCTGCTTTCTCAGGCCCTGATTATAACTCTAATATCATATAGTTGGTCTAACAACATGAGAGTTATCAATCACGCCTACTACATTGCATTTCGTGAGTACAGAACCATAACTTATGGTCTTTTGCTGGGCAAACCAATCAAAGCAAAAGAGTGACAAATCTTTTGGCACCTGGCCGTGGTATTGCTGATTCCATTTTTGAATCCTTTATTGCAATCTATTGAAGTTGGAAAACTCCAATCCCTTAAATGTTTACAAGAGAGTGTAGGAACAGGTAATACTGTCTCTAGAAGCCCTTCCAAAACTTGGACTTAAATTTATATTGTAATGTTGCTTCCATATGCATTCAATATAGCATTTTTTTTTCCGTGGTATTTGTTATAGTTAATCATTACTACGCCTTTCATGCACATTAGTTTTGGGTAAATTCCTAAATTTTTCTCGTTCTATGTTCTATATGTAAAATACATATCCAAGAACAGAATACCTACAAAACAAATTTAGTTTTAAGCTCCCTTGGGAATAGTGACAAAAAGGAATGAATGGTTACACCCTGATTTGCACTTCCCTTTGCTTTTAAACATCACACGGTTCCAATTTCCATGGAGTCTCAACCTCTGTTTTGCTTGAAAAGGTCAAATCTTGTGCTTTGTTTTCTTTTAAGAAGCAGAGGAAGGTCAAATTTGTATGCTTTGTTTTTTGTATCATGAATGAAAAGGGAAAGAATAAATTGGCTTACTTTATTTCCTTTTGTTTCTGTTGTACAGATGGAATACTTGGGGAAATTAATTGAGGTTGGGCAATGGATAAGCAACTGCTGCAGCCTTAATAAGAAGATGCATAAATTGAAGAGAAAATTAGAAGATCTAAACGGCAGGGAAGTTGACATAGTTCAAGAATTGGAATATGCAGAATCACTGTCTTTAAAGAAACGGAAAAAAGAGGTAGATAATTGGTTGGCAAGTGTTGCAAGGAAAAAAGATGAAGTTCGGGTAATAGAGAAAGCAGTGGAACAAGACAGGCTATTGTTCACTCGTGTACAGTTAGTTAAATGTGTGGAGGACTTGACAGGAGAAGTGACAGAACTTCTAGAGAGAGGTAAATTTTCTGAAGGGCTTTCACTGGACACGCTTGAGATGAGAGAAGATGCATTGTTGACAACAAAATTAGTGGGTCAGACGTTTCATGAAAATATGGATAAGATAAGGAAATGGTTAATGAAGGATGAGTTCTTAACCATTGGCATTTTTGGAATGGGGGGAGTGGGGAAGACAACCTTGGTAATGCATATCCATAACCAACTTCTAAAAGAGTCAAGCACCTTCGGTAATGTTTATTGGGTCACTGTCTCAAAAGATTTTAGCATTCATAAATTGCAGAGTGACATTGCAAAAATGGTGTGTCTAGATCTCTCAAATGAGGATGATGAAAAGAAAAGAGCAGCAAAATTAGCACAGGCTTTGATGAGAAGAAAGAAATATGTGCTTATCTTAGATGATGTGTGGAACCATTTTCTTTGGGATAAGGTGGGAATTCCTTTTAGAGCAACTGGTTGTAAACTGATTCTGACAACGAGATCTTTAGATGTGTGTCGAAGGTTGGGCTGTGAAGTGAATATGAAATTGGAGCCCCTTTCCGAGGAAGAAGCTTGGAGATTATTTAAGGAGACTCTTGGGCACAGCATCACACTTCCTTGTGAAGTGGAATATGTTGCAAGATCAATTGCAAAGGAATGTGCAGGTTTGCCACTTGGTATAATAACAATGGCTGGAAGCATGAAGGGAGTGGATGACATATGTGAATGGAGGAATGCATTAGAAAGACTGAAACAATCAAAATCAGGGCAAAATGACATGGAATCTGATGTGTATCAGGTACTGCAAGTTAGTTACAGAAACTTGAATGATTCAAATGTTCAACAATGTTTCTTGTATTGTGCGTTGTACCCTGAAGATTATAAAATTGAAAGAGAGGAGTTGATAGAGCGTTTTATTGATGAGGGACTGATTGAAAGAATGAACGACAGGCAAACAGAGTTTGATAGAGGTCAGACTATTTTAAATAAACTTGAAAATGCCTGTTTATTGGAAGGTGTGATGAACAATTTCCCTCATGATAATAAGTGTGTGAAAATGCATGATTTGGTAAGAGACATGGCACTTCAGATTGCAAACTCAAATTCTCGGTTCATGGTAAGAGCTGGTGTGGGATTGAAAGGCTTACCAGATGAAGAAAAATGGACACCAAATCTTGAGAAGGTTTCTTTGATGTGCAATAAAATTTCAGAGATTCCTCCAAGTGCATCACCAAATTGTCCTAGACTTTCAACTCTGATGTTTCAGTATAATGGTCTGAAAAGGATCCCAGATTGTTTTTTTGTGCATATGCGTGAGCTAAAGGTGCTTGAGCTATCTTATACTGGCATTGAAAAATTGCCAAACTCAATCTCTAACTTGGAGAACCTATCTGCGTTGTTGCTGAGAGAATGTAGTATGTTGCAGTATGTGCCTTCATTGACTAAGCTTACTGCCTTGAGGAGGCTGGACCTGAGAAACTCTGGAATTAAAGAGGTACCTCAAGGTATGGAAATGTTGGTTAACCTCAGATACTTGGATCTCCGTGTTCCCACCCTAAATATGTTGCCTGTTGGGGTTCTACCCAAACTATCCAATCTCCAATATCTAATAATTTATGGATTATCCAAGACACTAAAAGTCAAAGGAGACGAAGTTGCAAGCTTGACAAAGTTGGAAACATTTTCAGGCCAATTTTATGACATTTACAACTTTAATACATATGTCAAATCCCTTGAGGAAGGAGGACCTAGCAAATATCTACTTCAAGTGGGCCTAGACAACCCATATTTCTCGCCGGTTGAAAGTGGTAGCTTTGATAAAAGTGTGATTTTGAAAAGCTGCAGTATAAGTAAAAGCAATGAAGGAGAGGAATGCCTTGTGCTTCCCACTGATGTCCAGTACCTCTATATTCAAGAGTGCCATGATTTTCGAAGTTTGTGTGATATTTCATCGGGGAAAGCTGCAACTGACTTGAAAACTCTTGTTATCAATAATTGTGAGGGTATGCATAGTGTCCTTTCTTCTTCATCCTCTTGTTGCATTCCTCTGCAATGCCTACGGTCACTGCGCCTTGCATTTTTGCAGAATTTACATGTCTTGATAGCGAGAGGGTTAGCTGAGTCACCACCTGTACAACCAGACACCTTTTCCAGGCTTAAAGAATTTAGAATATATAACTGTCCTAATATAAAGACATTGTTCTTCCCTCAGTTGTTGAAACACTTCCGAAACCTGGAAGAGCTTCATATAGAAGATTGTGGACAAATGGTGGAAATTATAGCAGCACCGTCTGATGAAGATGAAGAAGATATCTACAGAGAAATAGAAAATGGTGTCATCATGAACTGTCTTCCAAGATTAAGGGTTTTGCAACTGTGGAACTTGTCAGAATTGAGGAGCATCTGTACAAATGGTGTAATAGTTTGTGATTCTCTTCGAGATCTTGCAGTCCGATACTGCAGTAAGCTGAAAAGGATTCCTCTCCTTGACAGACAACCATCTCCTCCCCCATCTCTTCAAATAATCAAAGCATTTCCAAAAGAATGGTGGGATTCACTGGAGTGGGAGCATCCAAATGCTAAGAATGTCCTTCAACCTTTTTGTCAGTTTTCACGATATCTGTAAGCTGTTTTATGAAATTCCCGACCACTAGTGTAGCCTCTTAATATCACTAAATGAACGGTAATTTAACAGCAGCATGGTTATGATATATATATATATATATATTTTTCCCCCCTATTCGTGAAAACTACATTTTTACTTTTCTTGTACATATAAATACATTTTGTACTGTGTGTAATATGTAGAATATACTTATACATATATTTGTATATGAATCAACGTTTTGCAGTCTTCCTAGGAAAAGACTGCAAAGATTATAATGTTCCTATATTCCATCCCATCTGCATTCATGCTGAAAGACTGCCAAGGTATTGGATTCGAACCAATAATCTAGAGAAAAATATTTGTACCAGTAATTATACAACAAAAGTGATCAACTAAGTAGGAAAATATTGTTTTAAGTTGTAAAAAATTTACAATTTGATCATGTTGTTTCTAATTTATATTTTCTTCTCGTGTATTATTTTTACTTTAGTATTCTTTTTGCTAGAATCTGTACGGCAATTTTTACCAAGGTTGAGATTTTTTATAACTTGAATTTCCCAAAACCGTGGAATACAATTTGAGTTAAATTCTGTTTAACAGAAAATATATATATATATACACACACACATATATATAAGAACATTTGTCAATTATATGCAGAAAAAAGAAAGAACAGATGAGATATAATAGTTGCAGTAAACTTCTATGGTTGTAGCATTATTGCCTTTAAGCCTAATGGCCCTGGACTTAACCTAGGTACTAGTAACTTGTAAGTTTCAAGGGGTTACTTGGATTCTGGTTGGTATGAGCCAAGAACATAAGAAAATATTAGTACTGAGAAGAAAACCACCTGCTCAAGAAAATCTTATGGTGGAGTACTCCAGCTGCTAATTGATTTTTGTTCTTTCCCCCTTGTTTAAGGAAAGTCTTGGACAAAGACATCCCTTCCTTGGTTTTGTAATCTCGTACTTTACTTCCCCAAGAGTATGATTCCTCTTGTTTCTATAATTCCCAGCTTTCTGATTCTATTCTTTTTATACAGAGGAGAAAAGCTTTTAGCGTTATCTTTCACATTGGTTCTCACTTTCTCTTCTAACATAAGGGTTTGGCATTTTGAAAAAAACCATTTTGCTGCTTGTTCAGGTACACTTTTCTAATCATAACAAAAGTTTAGCAGTAATTTCTAAATATATGCTTGGAAATTCATTCTTCTGCTATTTGGCAATGATTTCTCTAACATTATTAGCTCTGGATTTCATTTCTTTTCTACAAAGTATTTAGTGTAGGGCAATTAAGAAGTTTTGCTTGGCAAGATCTTCCAGGCACCTAATTCCTGATCAAAGCAAGAAATACGAGATAAAAAACAACGCATCTGATCAAAAATGGACTTAAGGTATGCGTTTGCTAACAATTCATGTTTATGCATCTTTGAATGTGCTTTCTGAAATGCATTAGTTCTTTAATTATGATTATAAATAAAAATTAGATCATATATCATGTAGTGGAACCACATCTGTAAGCGTGTTGATAAATGTTTTTAATTATACTCTGAAAGACAAATACTTTGCTCATAGTTAAGAATTTATTTCTCTAAGCTGCATATAGAAGAAATAGCTCTTCATGCTGCTAAATAATGGTTGAATATTATTTGGAGGCTAAATGATTCCTTCCATCTTCTCCCACATTCTCAACCTTACTATGAGACCACATGAATTTCCAGATACTCAGAACCAAATTTTATGTATTAAAATATCTATGTTTATAGGAGCAAAAAACTAAACACTTTCACCCTAAGCTCTAGGCTAATTAGTGCTAAGGTTTCCAAGGCCATTTGCTAGCCACTGCCCCATTCCGGCACTATATATACATAGTTGGGCCCACTTCCTAATAGCTTTAAATTTTTGGAATAGATGTTACTTCAAAAATATACAAGAGACCCTCAATCACTAAGACAATTATTCCTGTAACTTCTTTCAGTTTCATGAAAAGGATATTGGAAAGAACTCCCATAATACTCTGGGTTAAACCAACCTTATACCTTTTTAAGTTTTTTCTTTCTATCATGCTCCAAGTTTTAACTAAAGTACTTAGCTGTTCCCTAAATTTCATGCCAAAAACAGTAAGCAATTTCCTCCAACTATCTAGGATATATTGACCTACCAGGCAACAGCTACTGCAGCGTAATGAGGACCAAATTTCTTTCTTCCGACCCTGCTATATTCTTATGTTTCACATCTATGTAACACTAGTAATCAATTTCCAATTCTTTATTGAGGATCGCATCCTCAATCATTAACAAATTCAAGTATCTTTCTCATTAGCATTATAATGTTTCCTGTATGCAGGAACTTTCTTTCGGAGCTTGTTGCTAAAATAATAGACATAATATCGACCCTGATTGCCAGATATTCAAAGTATGACAAAAAAACTGAAGAGAATATGAAAATTCTCAAGGGAATTTTGGGAGAGCTAAATAACCGAAAGGAAGAAATAGATCAGAAAATTTATGCTGAGCATCTTTCAGGAACACAAGAAAAAGAGGAAGTCAGAAACTGGTTAAACAATGTTCAATCAATCAACAGTGACATACGAAGTATTGAGGAAGAACTTGGAAGAAAGAAATATCTTTCATGTGAAGCGGTTGGAAAACTTGTGGATGAAAAGATTATACAAGCTCAGGAACTCCTCGAGAAAGGTAGCTCCCACACTAGAATTTTCGATAAAAAACATTTCAAGTACGTCATCCTTGGTGGTGGTGTTGCAGCTGGATATGCTGCAAGGGAGTTTAATAGACAAGGGCTCCTGCCAGGGGAGCTAGCAATTATTTCTAAAGAAGCTGTAGCACCTTATGAGCGTCCTGCACTTAGTAAGGCATATCTATTCCCAAATGAACCTGCAAGACTTCCAGGTTTCCATGTCTGTGTTGGAAGTGGAGGAGAGAGACTGCTTCCGGAGTGGTACAAGGAAAAAGGGATTGAATTGATCCTTGGAACAGAAATAGTAAAAGCAGATCTTGCTTCAAAGACTCTCACTAGTGCATCTGGAAAAATCTATACGTACCAATTTTTGATCATTGCAACTGGTTCCACAGCAGTTAAGTTGACAGATTTTGGTGTACAAGGAGCGGATGCCAAAAATATCTTTTACTTGAGAGAAATAAGTGATGCTGATAAGCTTGTAGAAACAATTAAAACAAAGCAGAAAGGAAAGGCAGTAGTGATTGGAGGTGGATACATCGGTCTTGAAGTTGGAGCAGCTATGAGAATCAACGAGTTCGATGTTAGCATGGTATACCCTGAACCATGGTGCATGGCTCGGCTTTTCACTCCGGCCATTGCTTCTTTCTATGAGGGCTACTATGCTAACAAAGGAGTTAAAATTATCAAAGGTACAGTTGCAGTTGGATTTGAGGCTGACTCTAATGGACAAGTAAAGACGGTGAAACTGAAGAATGGTGAGGTGCTACAAGCCGACATTGTTGTTGTAGGTGTTGGGGGAAGTCCGGTAACTGCATTATTCAAAGGACAGGTTGAGGAAGAAAAAGGTGGTATCAAAACTGATGGTTTCTTCAGAACAAGCGTCCAAGAAGTGTATGCTGTTGGAGATGTAGCTACTTTCCCTATGAAATTGTACAGTGACATGAGAAGAGTTGAACATGTTGATCATGCTCGTAAATCAGCACAGCAAGCTGTGAAGGCTATCAAGGCAAGTGAAGGTGGTAAATCCATTCAGGAGTATGACTACCTTCCTTTCTTCTATTCGCGTTTCTTTGATCTTTCATGGGTTTTTTATGGAGACAATGTTGGAGAACCAGTGTTATTTCAGGATATTCAAGATAATTCCACCACCAGGCCATCATCTACAAAGCCCAAGTTTGGAACTTATTGGATCCACAATGGAAAGGTGGTTGGAGCTTTCTTGGAAGGAGGAACTGCTGAAGAAAACAAAGGAATTGCCAAAATTGCTAGGCTCCAACCTGAGGCTAAGAAAGATCAACTTGAGAAAATTGGGATGCTAATTGCTGGTTTGTATGGCTCAGATAGGCCTCTATCTTGCAGTATAATTTGAGAGTAGTAGTAATTAATGTTTATTCTACTTTTCAGAATTGCTGATTACTCTCCAATATATTTATGAACGTATATTGTACCTATAAAGTCTGTACTCGTATGCTAAAATGTCCAATAAAATACAATTGTTTTATTTTAAGTGCTACTCTCTTACCAACTGTAAGGCCAAAATTTGAGTACTTTTAAAATTTTAAAAATACTATAAGAAAGAAAGAAAAAAAAAAAAAGGGATATTATATATAATATTAATATTAAGATACATTTTAAGTAGAAAGTGAAAACAATCTACCAAATATGTACTATAGCAAAATGCAACAAATTAAAATTTACATGTTTAAATTGAAATATTTTAAACTTAAAGACTGAAAGTGTAATTTCCCCCAAACTAGAGGGAACTAAATTGTAATTATTCCTACATATTATATAGGTATTGGTGCTTCTCTTGCTGCTCTCTTTTTTATGAATGTAAGCTACATTTTGGCTACCAATCTTTGGCCACCCCAGTTTTTATCCTACCAATCTTGGCTATATAAAATATAGCTGAATATAAATAATAAGAATATTCTAAATATATGCTGTACTACATAATATGTAGAATACTCTTTATCTGTATTTACATGGAAATCAACTTTTACATGATACTAGTTTAGCATTTTCCAGGAAAAGTCTGAAAAATATTTAATAATGTTCTTCCTAAATTTGATTCGATCCGCGTACATGCTAAAAGAGTTCGGTATTGGCTTCAAACCGATAATCTAGAGAAAACATTTGTACCACTAAATATGACAAAAGTGAGCAAATAAGTATGAAAATATTGTACAATTTGATCATGGTCCATGTAATTTATAATTTCTTCTTTCTCCTGTATTTCTTTTACTTTAGAAATCTTTTTGTGAGTTTCTTTCTGGGCAAATTAAATAAACGTAGAGATTTTGTATAACTTGAATTTCCCAAAACCTTGGAACGCAATTCACGTTAATTTCTGCTTAGCTCAAAATATCTATATTTCTCAATTACATGAAGAAAAAATAAAGAGATGAGAAATAATAATTGCAGTAAACTTCTATGGCTGTAGCAGCATTGTTGTTTTAGGCCCAATGGCCTGGACCTAACCTAGGTACTAGTAAGTTTCGAGGGGTTACTTGGTATGAGCCAAGAACACTATAAAGGAAGATTGTACCACCGAGAAGAAAACCTACCTGTTCAAGAAAACCATACTTTTGATTAATTTTTGTTCTTGTCCCCTTGTTTAAGGAAAGTCTCGGACAAAAGTGGTTTCAGGATGTCAATCTCTTCTTTGGTTTTGCAATCGCATACTTTGCTTCCCCAAGAGTATGACTCCTTATGATACCTTGCTTCAATCATTCCCAGCTTTCTGTTTCAATTCTTTTTATAATACAGAGGAGAAAAAACTTTTAGCATCATCTTTGGCATTGGTTTTCAATTTTTCTTCTAACATAAAGGTTTTGGGGGAAAAAACAAAAACGGGTTTGCTGTTTGTTTAGGTAAACTTTTTCCATCCATAACAGAAGTTTAGCAGTGATTTCTCACCAATGTTTATATCCTCATATCATGCTTGGAATATGGAAATTCATTTTTCTGCTATTTGACTATAATTCCTCTAATATTATGAGCTCTAGATTTCTTTAATTTCTTTTCTACAAACTGTAGGGTAATTAAGATTTAGAAGGTTTGCTTGGCAAGATCTTCAAAGGCACTCTGTTCCTGGTCAAAGCAAGCAATACAAGATAAAAGGACAACCAGTTGATCAAGAAATGGACTTACAGTATGTGTTTGCTAACTAATCATGTTTTTGAATCCTTGAATATGCTTTTTGAAATGCATTAATTCATTAATTAAGGTTATAGTTTTAACTCGATCATATACAATGTATTGGAACCACAACTGTAAGAGTATTGATAAATATTTTTAATTAAAATCCAAAAGAAAGAATAATTTGGTCAGGGTTAAGAATTTATTGCTCTAAGCTAAAGAATAATTTGGTCATGGTTAAGTATTTATTTCTCTAAGCTATATGCAGAAGAAACAGCTGTGCACGCTGCTAAATCACGGTTCAATATTACTTGGAGGCTAAACGATTCCTTACGTCTTCTCCCACATTCTCAGTACCTTACCAACATGAATTTCCTGCTGTCCAAAACCAAACTTTAAGAACTATACACTTTCACCCCATGATCTAGGCTAATTATTGCTTAGGTTCCCAACGCCATTTGCGGGCCACTTCCCTATTACAGCACATTGTATATATATATGTTGACAATAAATTATGCATCGGCATGATACACATGATTAGACCCTTCTTCTAATAGCTTAAGGTTTTGGAACAATTGGTAACTCAACAATGCATGTAAGAAAACAAGAGATCCCAATCCCTAAGACAATTATTTCCGCAACTTCCCTCCATTTCATGAAAAGGATATTGGAAAGAACTCCCTTAACACTCAGGCTTAAAGCACCCTGCAAAGCCATTTTAGCTTTTTTTTTTTTTTTTTTTTTTTTTTTTTTTTTTCCTCCCTAGTTTGCTCCATGTTTTAGCCGTAGTACTTAGCTGTCAACCAAGTTTCATGAAAAGCCCAGCCATCAATTTCCTTAAACTCTTTAGGATCTACAACACCACCCTCTATATTCTTTTGATCAGGCCTGCTATATTATGTTTTGTATCTATGTAACTCCAATGATCAATTTCCAATTCTTTATTTGAGGATGCAATCCTTAATAATTAACTGTATGAAAAATAATGATTCTACTGCATAATAATTCTTATTTTTATAAACATATAAACATTAAAACACATAAAACAACATATCATTTATATAGGAATTAAAAGATAATAGAAAGACCAATATAAGTCGAGACAAGAATTTAATTCTCTGACCTTAAGAAAACAATTTTTGCCCCTCATTGGTGCGGAACGGTCTTCTCAATGACAAATGTTTCCCAGGCGATAACGACTTTCTTCAGAGAATAGCAGAACTTTAAATCCTTAGAAACAGCAAACAAATTTTGTGCACACTCTCTCTTTATGAAAATGAATGAAACCCAATAATTTTTCCTACCTGTCTATATATCTTTTAACTGTAGAAAATCAATAATATAAATAGATAAGGTTTGCATCTATTGGTGAATAACACTTTACGTTCCAAATGTAAGTAAACTTTTCATCCTAAAGTTGTCTTTTTCCATAGAAACATTGTATCCCACTTTAAATAAATAACCCAATTAATTTGTGATCAAATAATTAATTAAACATAATAATTTCGATTCACATAAAATTCATTATTAAATTTCCTGTATACAGGAACTTCCTTTTGGAGCTTGAAACCCTGATTGACAAACATTTAAAGTGTAACACAAACACCAAAGAGAATATGAAATTTCTCGAGAGAAGTTTACAAGAGCTAAATAACCAAAAGGAAGGTATAGATCAGAAAATTTATGCCGAGTATCTTTCAGGAACACAAGAAAAAGAAGAAGTCAGAAACTGGTTAAACAATGTTCAATCAATCAACAGTGAAATACAAAGTATTAAGGAAGAGCTTGGAAGAAAGAAATATCTATCGTGTGAAGATCTTGGAAAACTTGTTGACAAAAAGATAGTAGAAGCTCAGGAACTCCTGCAGAAAGGTAGTTACCACAGAGGGATCATCGATAAGAAGAATTTTAAGTACATCATCCTTGGTGGTGGTGTTGCAGCTGGATATGCAGCAATGGAGTTTACCAGACAAGGACTCCAGCCAGGGGAGCTAGCAATTATTTCCAAAGAAGCTGTAGCACCTTATGAACGTCCTGCACTTAGTAAGTCATATCTATTCCCAAATGAACCTGCAAGACTTCCAAGTTTCCATGTCTGTGCTGGAAGTGGAGGAGAGAGACTACTTCCGAAGTGGTACGAGGAAAAAGGGATTGAATTGATCCTTGGAACAGAAATAGTAAAAGCAAATCTTGCATCAAAGACTCTCATCAGTGCATCTGGAAAAATCTATGCATATCAAATTTTGATCATTGCAACTGGTTCCACAGCAGTTAAGTTGACAGATTTCGGTGTACAAGGAGCGGATGCCAAAAATATCTGTTACTTGAGAGAAATAAGTGATGCTGATAAGCTTGTAGAAACAATTAAAACAAAGCAGAAAGGAAAGGCAGTAGTGATTGGAGGTGGATACATCGGTCTTGAAGTTGGAGCAGCTATGAGAATCAACGAGTTCGATGTTAGCATGGTATACCCTGAACCATGGTGCATGGCTGGGCTTTTCACTCCGGCCATTGCTTCTTTCTATGAGGGCTACTACGCTAACAAAGGAGTTAAAATTATCAAAGGCACAGTAGCAGTTGGATTTGAGGCTGACTCTAATGGACAAGTAAAGACGGTGAAACTGAAGAATGGTGAGGTGCTACAAGCCGACATTGTTGTTGTAGGTGTTGGGGGAAGTCCGGTAACTGCATTATTCAAAGGACAGGTTGAGGAGGAAAAAGGTGGTATCAAAACTGATGGTTTCTTCAGAACAAGCGTCCAAGAAGTGTATGCTGTTGGAGATGTAGCTACTTTCCCTATGAAATTGTACAGTGACATGAGAAGAGTTGAACATGTTGATCATGCTCGTAAATCAGCACAGCAAGCTGTGAAGGCTATCAAGGCAAGTGAAGATGGTAAATCCATTCAGGAGTATGACTACCTTCCTTTCTTCTATTCGCGTTTCTTCGATCTTTCATGGGTTTTTTATGGAGACAATGTTGGAGAACCGGTGTTGTTTCAGGATATTCAAGATAATTCCACCACCAGGCCATCATCTACAAAACCCAAGTTTGGAACATATTGGATCCACAATGGAAAGGTGGTTGGAGCTTTCTTGGAAGGAGGAACTGCTGAAGAAAACAAAGGAATTGCCAAAATTGCTTGGCTCCAACCTGAGGCTAAGACAGATCTACTTGAGAAAATTGGGATGCTAATTGCTGGTTTGTATGGCTCAGATAAGCCTCTGTCTTGCAGTATAATTTGAGAGTAGTAGTAATTAATATTTATTCTACTTTTCAGAATTGCTGATTACTCTCCAATATATTTATGAACATATATTGTACCTATAAAGTCTGTACTCGTATGCTAAAATGTCCAATAAAATACAATTGTTTTATTTTAAGTGCTACTCTCTTACCAACTGTAAGGCCAAAATTTGAGTACTTTTAAAATTTTAAAAATACTATAAGAAAGAAAGAAAAAAAAAAAAAAGGGATATTATATATAATATTAATATTAAGATACATTTTAAGTAGAAAGTGAAAACAATCTACCAAATATGTACTATAGCAAAATGCAACAAATTAAAATTTACATGTTTAAATTGAAATATTTTAAACTTAAAGACTGAAAGTGTAATTTCCCCCAAACTAGAGGGAACTAAATTGTAATTATTCCTACATATTATATAGGTATTGGTGCTTCTCTTGCTGCTCTCTTTTTCATCAATGTAAGCTACATTTTTGTTACAATCTTTGGCCACCCGAGTTTTTATCCTACCAATCTTGGCTATATAAAATATAGCCGAATATAAATAATAAGAATATTCTAAATATATGCTGTACTACATAATATGTAGAATACTCTTATCTGTATTTACATGGAAATCAACTTTTACATGATACTAGTTTAGCATTTTCCAGGAAAAGTCTGAAAAATATTTAATAATGTTCTTCCTAAATTTGATGCGATCCGCGTACATGCTAAAAGAGTTCGGTATTGGCTTCAAACCGATAATCTAGAGAAAACATTTGTACCACTAAATATGACAAAAGTGAGCAAATAAGTATGAAAATATTGTACAATTTGATCATGGTCCATGTAATTTATAATTTCTTGTTTCTCCTGTATTTCTTTTACTTTAGAAATCTTTTTGTGAGTTTCTTTCTGGGCAAATTAAATAAACGTAGAGATTTTGTATAACTTGAATTTCCCAAAACCTTGGAACGCAATTCACGTTAATTTCTGCTTAGCTCAAAATATCTATATTTCTCAATTACATGAAGAAAAAATAAAGAGATGAGAAATAATAATTGCAGTAAACTTCTATGGCTGTAGCAGCATTGTTGTTTTAGGCCCAATGGCCTGGACCTAACCTAGGTACTAGTAAGTTTCGAGGGGTTACTTGGTATGAGCCAAGAACACTATAAAGGAAGATTGTACCACCGAGAAGAAAACCTACCTGTTCAAGAAAACCATACTTTTGATTAATTTTTGTTCTTGTCCCCTTGTTTAAGGAAAGTCTCGGACAAAAGTGGTTTCAGGATGTCAATCTCTTCTTTGGTTTTGCAATCGCATACTTTGCTTCCCCAAGAGTATGACTCCTTATGATACCTTGCTTCAATCATTCCCAGCTTTCTGTTTCAATTCTTTTTATAATACAGAGGAGAAAAAACTTTTAGCATCATCTTTGGCATTGGTTTTCAGTTTTTCTTCTAACATAAAGGTTTTGGGGGAAAAAACAAAAACGGGTTTGCTGTTTGTTTAGGTAAACTTTTTCCATCCATAACAGAAGTTTAGCAGTGATTTCTCACCAATGTTTATATCCTCATATCATGCTTGGAATATGGAAATTCATTTTTCTGCTATTTGACTATAATTCCTCTAATATTATGAGCTCTAGATTTCTTTAATTTCTTTTCTACAAACTGTAGGGTAATTAAGATTTAGAAGGTTTGCTTGGCAAGATCTTCAAAGGCACTCTGTTCCTGGTCAAAGCAAGCAATACAAGATAAAAGGACAACCAGTTGATCAAGAAATGGACTTACAGTATGTGTTTGCTAACTAATCATGTTTTTGAATCCTTGAATATGCTTTTTGAAATGCATTAATTCATTAATTAAGGTTATAGTTTTAACTCGATCATATACAATGTATTGGAACCACAACTGTAAGAGTATTGATAAATATTTTTAATTAAAATCCAAAAGAAAGAATAATTTGGTCAGGGTTAAGAATTTATTGCTCTAAGCTAAAGAATAATTTGGTCATGGTTAAGTATTTATTTCTCTAAGCTATATGCAGAAGAAACAGCTGTGCACGCTGCTAAATCACGGTTCAATATTACTTGGAGGCTAAACGATTCCTTACGTCTTCTCCCACATTCTCAGTACCTTACCAACATGAATTTCCTGCTGTCCAAAACCAAACTTTAAGAACTATACACTTTCACCCCATGATCTAGGCTAATTATTGCTTAGGTTCCCAACGCCATTTGTGGGCCACTTCCCTATTACAGCACATTGTATATATATATGTTGACAATAAATTATGCATCGGCATGATACACATGATTAGACCCTTCTTCTAATAGCTTAAGGTTTTGGAACAATTGGTAACTCAACAATGCATGTAAGAAAACAAGAGATCCCAATCCCTAAGACAATTATTTCCGCAACTTCCCTCCATTTCATGAAAAGGATATTGGAAAGAACTCCCTTAACACTCAGGCTTAAAGCACCCTGCAAAGCCATTTTAGCTTTTTTTTTTTTTTTTTTTTTTTTTTTTCCTCCCTAGTTTGCTCCATGTTTTAGCCGTAGTACTTAGCTGTCAACCAAGTTTCATGAAAAGCCCAGCCATCAATTTCCTTAAACTCTTTAGGATCTACAACACCACCCTCTATATTCTTTTGATCAGGCCTGCTATATTTTGTTTTGTATCTATGTAACTCCAATGATCAATTTCCAATTCTTTATTTGAGGATGCAATCCTTAATAATTAACTGTATGAAAAATAAGGATTCTACTGCATAATAATTCTCATTTTTATAAACATATAAACATTAAAACACATAAAACAACATATCATTTATATAGGAATTAAAAGATAATAGAAAGACCAATATAAGTCGAGACAAGAATTTAATTCTCTGACTTTAAGAAAACAATTTTTGCCCCTCATTGGTGCGGAACGGTCTTCTCAATGACAAATGTTTCCCAGGCGATAACGACTTTCTTCAGAGAATAGCAGAACTTTAAATCCTTAGAAACAGCAAACAAATTTTGTGCACACTCTCTCTTTATGAAAATGAATGAAAGCCAATTATTTTTCCTACCTGTCTATATATCTTTTAACTGTAGAAAATCAATAATATAAATAGATAAGGTTTGCATCTATTGGTGAATAACACTTTACGTTCCAAATGTAAGTAAACTTTTCATCCTAAAGTTGTCTTTTTCCATAGAAACATTGTATCCCACTTTAAATAAATAACCCAATTAATTTGTGATCAAATAATTAATTAAACATAATAATTTCGATTCACATAAAATTCATTATTAAATTTCCTGTATACAGGAACTTCCTTTTGGAGCTTGAAACCCTGATTGACAAATATTTAAAGTGTAACACAAACACCAAAGAGAATATGAAATTTCTCGAGAGAAGTTTACAAGAGCTAAATAACCAAAAGGAAGGTATAGATCAGAAAATTTATGCCGAGTATCTTTCAGGAACACAAGAAAAAGAAGAAGTCAGAAACTGGTTAAACAATGTTCAATCAATCAACAGTGAAATACAAAGTATTAAGGAAGAGCTTGGAAGAAAGAAATATCTATCGTGTGAAGATCTTGGAAAACTTGTTGACAAAAAGATAGTAGAAGCTCAGGAACTCCTGCAGAAAGGTAGTTACCACAGAGGGATCATCGATAAGAAGAATTTTAAGTACATCATCCTTGGTGGTGGTGTTGCAGCTGGATATGCAGCAATGGAGTTTACCAGACAAGGACTCCAGCCAGGGGAGCTAGCAATTATTTCCAAAGAAGCTGTAGCACCTTATGAACGTCCTGCACTTAGTAAGTCATATCTATTCCCAAATGAACCTGCAAGACTTCCAAGTTTCCATGTCTGTGCTGGAAGTGGAGGAGAGAGACTACTTCCGAAGTGGTACGAGGAAAAAGGGATTGAATTGATCCTTGGAACAGAAATAGTAAAAGCAAATCTTGCATCAAAGACTCTCATCAGTGCATCTGGAAAAATCTATGCATATCAAATTTTGATCATTGCAACTGGTTCCACAGCAGTTAAGTTGACAGATTTCGGTGTACAAGGAGCGGATGCCAAAAATATCTGTTACTTGAGAGAAATAAGTGATGCTGATAAGCTTGTAGAAACAATTAAAACAAAGCAGAAAGGAAAGGCAGTAGTGATTGGAGCTGGATACATCGGCCTTGAAGTTGGAGCAGCTATGACAATCAACGAGTTCGATGTTAGCATGGTATACCCTGAACCATGGTGCATGGCTGGGCTTTTCACTCCGGCCATTGCTTCTTTCTATGAGGGCTACTACGCTAACAAAGGAGTTAAAATTATCAAAGGTACAGTTGCAGTTGGATTTGAGGCTGACTCTAATGGACAAGTAAAGACGGTGAAACTGAAGAATGGTGAGGTGCTACAAGCCGACATTGTTGTTGTAGGTGTTGGGGGAAGTCCGGTAACTGCATTATTCAAAGGACAGGTTGAGGAGGAAAAAGGTGGTATCAAAACTGATGGTTTCTTCAGAACAAGCGTCCAAGAAGTGTATGCTGTTGGAGATGTAGCTACTTTCCCTATGAAATTGTACAGTGACATGAGAAGAGTTGAACATGTTGATCATGCTCGTAAATCAGCACAGCAAGCTGTGAAGGCTATCAAGGCAAGTGAAGATGGTAAATCCATTCAGGAGTATGACTACCTTCCTTTCTTCTATTCGCGTTTCTTCGATCTTTCATGGGTTTTTTATGGAGACAATGTTGGAGAACCAGTGTTGTTTCAGGATATTCAAGATAATTCCACCACCAGGCCATCATCTACAAAACCCAAGTTTGGAACATATTGGATCCACAATGGAAAGGTGGTTGGAGCTTTCTTGGAAGGAGGAACTGCTGAAGAAAACAAAGGAATTGCCAATATTGCATGGCTCCAACCTGAGGCTAAGGAAGATCTACTTGAGAAAATTGGGATGCTAATTGCTGGTTTGTATGGCTCAGATAAGCCTCTGTCTTGCAGTATAATTTGAGAGTAGTAGTAATTAATATTTATTCTACTTTTCAGAATTGCTGATTACTCTCCAATGTATTTATGAAGATATATTGTACCTATAAAGTCTGTACTCGTATGCTAAAATGTCCAATAAAATACAATTGTTTTATTTTAAGTGCTACTCTCTTACCAACTGTAAGGCCAAAATTTGAGTACTTTTAAAATTTTAAAAATACTATAAGAAAGAAAGAAAAAAAAAAAAAAGGGATATTATATATAATATTAATATTAAGATACATTTTAAGTAGAAAGTGAAAACAATCTACCAAATATGTACCATAGCAAAATGCAACAAATTAAAATTTACATGTTTAAATTGAAATATTTTAAACTTAAAGACTGAAAGTGTAATTTCCCCCAAACTAGAGGGAACTAAATTGTAATTATTCCTACATATTATATAGGTATTGGTGCTTCTCTTGCTGCTCTCTTTTTTATTAATGTAAGCTACATTTTTGCTACCAATCTTTGGCCACCCCAGTTTTTATCCTACCAATCTTGGCTATATAAAATATAGCTGAATATAAATAATAAGAATATTCTAAATATATGCTGTACTACATAATATGTAGAATACTCTTATCTGTATTTACATGGAAATCAACTTTTACATGATACTAGTTTAGCATTTTCCAGGAAAAGTCTGAAAAATATTTAATAATGTTCTTCCTAAATTTGATTCGATCCGCGTACATGCTAAAAGAGTTCGGTATTGGCTTCAAACCGATAATCTAGAGAAAACATTTGTACCACTAAATATGACAAAAGTGAGCAAATAAGTATGAAAATTGTAGCACCGAGAAGAAAACCTAACTGTTCAAGAAAACCATACTTTTGATTAATTTTTGTTCTTGTCCCCTTGTTTAAGGAAAGTCTATGACAAAAGTGGTTTCAGGATGTCAATCTCTTCTTTGGTTTTGCAATCGCATACTTTGCTTCCCCAAGAGTATGACTCCTTATGATACCTTGCTTCAATCATTCCCAGCTTTCTGTTTCAATTCTTTTTATAATACAGAGGAGAAAAAACTTTTAGCATCATCTTTGGCATTGGTTTTCAATTTTTCTTCTAACATAAAGGTTTTGGGGGAAAAAACAAAAACGGGTTTGCTGTTTGTTTAGGTAAACTTTTTCCATCCATAACAGAAGTTTAGCAGTGATTTCTCACCAACGTTTATATCCTCATATCATGCTTGGAATATGGAAATTCATTTTTCTGCTATTTGACTATAATTCCTCTAATATTATGAGCTCTAGATTTCTTTAATTTCTTTTCTACAAACTGTAGGGTAATTAAGATTTAGAAGGTTTGCTTGGCAAGATCTTCAAAGGCACTCTGTTCCTGGTCAAAGCAAGCAATACAAGATAAAAGGACAACCAGTTGATCAAGAAATGGACTTACAGTATGTGTTTGCTAACTAATCATGTTTTTGCATCCTTGAATATGCTTTTTGAAATGCATTAATTCATTAATTAAGGTTATAGTTTTAACACGATCATATACAATGTATTGGAACCACAACTGTAAGAGTATTGATAAATATTTTTAATTAAAATCCAAAAGAAAGAATAATTTGGTCACGGTTAAGAATTTATTGCTCTAAGCTAAAGAATAATTTGGTAATGGTTAAGTATTTATTTCTCTAAGCTATATGCAGAAGAAACAGCTGTGGACGCTGCTAAATCACGGTTCAATATTACTTGGACGCTAAACGATTCCGTACATCTTCTCCCACATTCTCAGTACCTTACCAACATGAATTTCCTGATGTCCAAAACCAAACTGTAAGAACTATACACTTTCACCCCATGATCTAGGCTAATTAATGCTTAGGTTCCCAACGCCACTTGCGAGCCACTTCCCCATTACAGCACATTGTATATATATATATATGTTGACAATAAATTATGCATCGACATGATACACATGATTAGACCCTTCTTCTAATAGCTTAAGGTTTTGGAACAATTGGTAACTCAACAATGCCTGTAAGAAAACAAGAGATCCTAATCCCTAAGACAATTATTTCCGCAACTTCCCTCCATTTCATGAAAAGGATGTTGGAAAGAACTCCCTTAACACTTAGGCTTAAAGCACCCTGAAAAGCCATTTTAGCTTTTTTTTTTTTTTTTTTTTTCTCCCCCTAGTTTGCTCCATGTTTTAGCCGTAGTAATTAGCTGTCAACCAAGTTTCATGAACTTCCTTTTGAAGCTTGAAACCCTGATTGACAAATATTTAAAGTGTGACACAAACACCAAAGAGAATATGAAATTTCTCCAGAGAATTTTACAAGAGCTAAATAACCAAAAGGAAGGTATAGATCAGAAAATTTATGCCGAGTATCTTTCAGGAACACAAGAAAAAGAAGAATTCAGAAACTGGTTAAACAATGTTCAATCAATCAACAGTGAAATACAAAGTATTAAGGAAGAGCTTGGAAGAACGAAATATCTATCGTGTGAAGATCTTGGAAAACTTGTTGACAAAAAGATAGTAGAAGCTCAGGAACTCCTGCAGAAAGGTAGTTACCACAGAGGGATCATCGATAAGAAGAATTTTAAGTACATCATCCTTGGTGGTGGTGTTGCAGCTGGATATACAGCAATGGAGTTTACCAGACAAGGACTCCAGCCAGGGGAGGTAGCAATTATTTCCAAAGAAGCTGTAGCACCTTATGAACGTCCTGCACTTAGTAAGTCATATCTATTCCCAAATGAACCTGCAAGACTTCCAAGTTTCCATGTCTGTGTTGGAATTGGAGGAGAGAGACTACTTCCGAAGTGGTACGAGGAAAAAAGGATTGAATTGATCCTTGGAACAGAAATAGTAAAAGCAAATCTTGCATCAAAGACTCTCATCAGTGCATCTGGAAAAATCTATGCATATCAACCTTTGATCATTTCAACTGGTTCCACAGCAGTTAAGTTGACAGATGTTGGTATTCAAGTAGCGGATGCCAAAAATATCTTTTAACTTGAGAGAAATAAGTGATGCTGATAAGCTTGTAGAAACAATGAATATAAAGGAGAAAGGAAAAGTAGTTGTGATTGGAGGCGGATACATTGGTCTTGAAGTTGGAGCAGCTATGAGAATCAACGAGTTCGATGTTAGCATGGTCTACCCTGAACCATGGTGCATTGCTCGGCTTTTCACTCCAGCCATTGCCTCTTTCTATGAAAGCTACTATGCTAACAAAGGAGTTAAACTTATCAAAGGTACAGTTGCAGTTGGATTTGAGGCTGACTCTAATAAACAGGTAAAGACGGTGAAACTGAAGAATCATGGGGTGCTACAAGCCGACATTGTTGTTGTTGGTGTTGGGGGAAGGCCGCTAACTGCATTATTCAAAGGACAGGTTGAGGAGGAAAAAGGTGGTATCAAAACTGATGGTTTCTTTCGAACAAGCATCCAGAAAGTGTATGCTGTTGGAGATGTAGTGATGTAAGATGGAAACAACATCTGAAAACTTATTAGAGAAGAGGAAAAACAGATTCTAAGGCTCAAACATTAATTTGGCATGATCTAGGACAAGATGGGCTTATTTGGGATCTTCAAGGATTTTAGTAGATTAATTTAGTTTCCTATTTTTAATTAGAGTATTTTATTATTTAATTAGGTTTCCTATTATTTTTAATTTTTTAATGTTATTAGTTTCCTTATTTAAATAGGTTTCCTATTATTTTAGTTTCCTAATGTTATTAGATGATTTTTAATATAAATAGGGTTCTTTGTAATTCTTGGAGAAGTTAATCAATATTACAAGAATTTTATGAGATTATTTTCTCTGGTTTTGTGTGATGCAAAACAAACTTACTTAGGTGTGATGCCTAGGGTTTTGGGAGTGATTCCTAATATCAATCTAGTGTGATACTAGAATCCTATCTATTTCTTTTCTATTTTCTTTGTTTCCCTATCTATCCTACATCAGTTTGGTATCAGAGACTGGTTCCAACCCTAGCCGCATAAGCAGTTCCGTCAATAGTAATTCTTTGGCGTGAACAGTAACCCGTAGCGTAAACAGTAACCCTTCGGCGTGAACGGTAATCCGACATGAACAGTGTCCAGTGATCAGATTGTTTATTTGAATTAAGGAATCATGACTACGAGATCTGGAAAGAGTTTTAGAGGTAGAATAATTGACAATCAATTTGAAGAATTATTTATTCGTATGGTCAAACAAGTGGAGTCTTTTAATGTTCAAGTTAGTAATATTGAAGCCCATATATCTCAACCTAGCAGTTCTTCAACTAACAATAAGCGAGATGAGAATCCTGAAGCCAATGATGATAAAAGTCAAGAGAAGCTTCCAGCAAAGACAATTGCTCCAGTGCCTTTCCCTACAGCCCAACAGACACCTAATTGGGTGAGATTGCAATCAACACAAGTGATACGAACCTAGGACGACCTACTCCTAAACCCGTATTATATTAGCCCGGATCTTTAATTAAGTTCAAGTTCTAATAGAATGGACCTCAACCCCTAACCAACCTGTGGTTAGAAACCTTGGTATAATGTAGACGCCACAATAGGGGATGGAAAACCTATTGATAAGTCAAGCTAAAACAATCAATTCTCTAATGATGTTTTAGGTGTTCTCAAAGAACAAAGAGATAATTAATCTCACAAGTATTTTCTTTATCAAATCAAAGTTTAAAGTTATCTTATTAATGAAAAATAAACCTTTAAATAGGCTTTGAAAGAAACAACATAAACCCTAAAAACCCTAGGAAAAACCGGCCACACAATGGAGAATCCTACCTTGGCCGAAACTTTCCTATTCCTAAACTAATTTGGATTAATTAATTCCTTTATTTTGAATTTAGGAATTAATTAATTTACAATGAAAATAATAAAAATAAAAACTTTCCTAAACTTATTTATCCAGAAAATAAATAAATAAAACTTAAAAAGTAAAGGTAGTTTCCTAAAACAAAAAGTAGAATAAAATTAGGAAACTATAATACTAGCTTTTTTGACCAATTTGACTTTGACTATTCTTTGACCAAATTGATCTCCAAATCAGCTTCAATATGTTTTGTAGGATGCCAAATAAGCTTATTGTGAAGTTCCCCACGTTGCCCTTGCTTGGAAGTATGAGAAAAGGTTAATACAGTAAAATACAGTAAAACCCGCGGAGAATACAGCAAATCCGGCCCTTTCCTTCTCCTTGTGCGCAAACCACCTTGTTGGTCGGCTTTGAAGCTGCTTTGGCTGGTTTCTATGACTCATCCTCCATATGAATTGAACCCATAAAGATGGGGTTCCAATTCATACAACCCGGCCTCCTTATTAGCACCAAAAACGTCACCCGACCCTGTTTTGGCTTCTATTGCTTGTATGAGTAAAACAGGCCTTGGTTCTTTAGATGTGGCCAACCCCTCTTGGCTATGACTTATTCCTTGTATGAAGACAGCAAGATTGTCCTTGAACCTCTTGGCTTGGGCCCTAGTGATCGGTCCCACTGTAACATCCCACATCGGTTGGAGAGGGGCACGAAGCGGTCTTTATAAGGCTGTGGATACCTCTCCCTTCAGGACGCGTTTTGTGAGCAAAACCTTGAGGCCAGGGGGGAGAGAGGGTGTGAACCCTGGGCCAAAGAGGACAATATCCTGATGCGGGTGGTCTGGGCTGTTACAGTGGTATCAGAGCCAGGACCCGGATCGGTGTGCCAGCGAGGACGCTGGGCCCCAAGGGGGGAGGATTGTAACATCCCACATCGGTTGGAGAGGGGCACGAAGCGGTCTTTATAAGGCTGTGGATACCTCTCCCTTCAGGACGCGTTTTGTGAGCAAAACCTTGAGGCCAGGGGGGAGAGAGGGTGTGAACCCTGGGCCAAAGAGGACAATATCCTGATGCGGGTGGTCTGGGCTGTTACAGGACTGTCAGGACCCGTCCAAAGTTCCCCACCGGAACCCTAGACAAGCCCTGATCCCAGGGAAACCCTACCGGACCCTTCTGTGGAAGATCCGGCAGAACCTCCCCTAAGGGATGGACTTACCACAAAAGTTCCTGCACTGAAAACACACTTCTATAATTGTTCCCTTATTCCTCCCACAGTACTACGAACTGGTTCCACAAATTTCAGCACTCCAAAATAAAAATACAGTAATCCAGTGCAATACAAATACTTAAGTGTCCCATACAGTATACAGAGCTTTATGAAGTACTACAAAATACAGAATACAGCAAAAGTGAACGAAATATTACAACTGCAGTAAAAGAAGAACAAGGTACTGCGCGAACAAATACAGCGAGGAAGATCAAGTCCGCTCCGAGTGAACACCGACAACCTGGTACCTAGAGGAACGGAATTTAAGAGTGTGAGATGCTAATCATCTCAGTGAGCGACCCTACTACTCTACACTATCATACCACGGTAATAGGTATATAAATAATAATTATTTGGAAATAATAATTTCTCTCAAAGCCCTTACAATTCTCTCAGTTGAAAAGGTTCCCCTTTTAAAACATTTTCACAAAACCCTTTATTCATATTTCCCGAAAACCAAGACATCAATTAAATACCAGAAGCGGTAACAATTATATTTTTCATTAACATTTTATTTTTAAAACACAGTTCTGAAAATCATTTGATGCACCCACTATATACCAGTGGCGCCAACAGTACCCAGCGTCCCAAGGTACCGCCAGACATGAGGTTATAGAAAGAAACCGGCATACGGTCGCGTGGCGTCCCACTGCGCCGCTGCTAACCTGGTGTCCCGGCCAATGGGGGGTGGCCGCCCTCTCCGATGGCATCCACAGGACACCCTCATAATATCAACCGCGCGCTACTCACACCCACCTGCGCGCTAATCACAACCGTGTGCACACTAACCATATCACATATACCATATCACATAATCAGAACACCAGTACGTGCACGGTGCATCTAAAAATCATAAAATCCATAATTTAAATCATAAAACAAATTTCACATTTTTCATAAGCATAGCGGGCATAATCCATCCGCTTGAACCGGGAAATTCTCCACAATTTCCTTATAATTAATACCATAAATCCCATGATTTTCAAATCCACCAACTCCCAAATCCATCAATTCAAATATCCACATTTTTTCCAAGCATAAATAATTCTCAAAATCTCATAATCAAATCTCATAATATTTCATGGGCATATTTTATAAAAATTGAAATCACCAACATAACCAAATATTTTCCTTGAAATATTTGAAATTCAAATCGTGCCCAATTTACCATTAAAACCACACCAATTTCAAAATCCTCAAAACCATAAAATAATTCCACACGGCATAAATTTGTAGAATTCGCATTTTCTTAAATCCAATAAATTCATAAATAATTCTACAATAAATCCAATAAATATTTGGCACATAGAAATTAAATTCCAAATATTTAATTCACACATAATATATTCATCAATTAAATTCCCCAAAATTAATTTGAAGGTGGGTCACTCACCTTGTGCACGTATCTCAATCAAGATCCTCCGCAGGATCGACTCCGCTACTTGCACGTGCACCTAAAACATCCACAGTACCAAAACCACAAATATTAATATTTTATTCGGGTAATCCCCAAATGGGTACCCGAGGAGCGAACACCAAACGATAACTAAAATTTACGAATTATATACCGAATCGAAGCTCGAGTGATGCTAATCACAGATCCGGTCTTAATTTCCGATGATCGTACCCGACGGGGTCGGAATTTTATCGGGAAGCTTTTCGGGTTTCGGCTCTGCAATTCTCCCAAACCGTCGCGAATTGGTGGAAACGGAAGTCGGATTTGGGTTCAGGAGGTCGAACACTGCGGACTGGAGCTGGCCGGAATTTTCGGGGTACTCGCCGGAACAGTGATTTCCGGCGGGCCGCCACGTCATCGGCAACCGTCGCCGGAACAGTAATTTCCGACGGTGGCCGTTTGCTGTGAAATTTTGCAGATTTGTAGATCGTGAGGAGAGCAATCCAACGAGACCGACGGTGAGCAAAACGGAGGTCGGACGGCGGAGAAATCACCGTTTGAAGATTTTTGACCCCTCGCCGGAAAACGCTCCGATCCCGGCGCGTCGGTGGTCCGATGGTCGTGATTTTTGGTGGGTAGGCCGGACTTGAGGAGAGGATCAAGGCTGTCAGGCGCGTGTACTGTTTATCGGCTGGAATAGTGCCGATTCGCGGTGGCCGGCGGTGGAGGGGAAAAATCGCCGCCAAACTTCGGACGTCCGATCCGGGCTCGTCCGGCGGCCGTTCGCCGTGAAATTTGGAGGTTTTGCCGGAAATGAGGTGGGCAAGCTTTCTGTCCGGCGCGTGTACAGTAACTCGGCCGGAACAGTGACAAAATCCGGTGGCCGGCGGTGGCTCTTTCTCTCTCCTCTCTCTCTTTCTCTCTCCTCTCTCTCTTTCTCTCTCTTCTCTCTCTTTCTCTCTCTTCCCCGAGTGTTTTAACAAATAAAACCCCTGCATGACACTGTTCATGCCACGTGGACCAATCAGAAACTGACACGTGGCGTTTCACTGTTCACCGACCCAAAAAAATATTAAAATAATACGGTATCCGGTAAACTTCAAACGTCCATAACTTTTTAACCGGATGTCCGTTTTGAGCGTGCCGCTAGTCTGTGAACTCGTATCGACGAGCACTTCACAACCATGCATGAGTCAAAGCTCAATTCCCCATAAACAAAAAGTCAACTCCGGCACCCCTTGGACAGTTTGGACCGCAACTTGTTTCGTCCATAACTTTCAAACCGTAGCTCCGTTTTCGACGTGCTACCAGTCTACGAACTCGTGGCATCGTGCACTTCGCCACGGTGCCCTAGTCATCTCGAAATTCCCACCGAGTCAAAAAGTCAACTTTGACCCCTTCGGTCAATGGTCAACGGTCAACCTCGGTCAACGTGCACGGATTCCGGTGCGATCCGGGACGGGGTGTTACAGCCTTCCCCCCTTACAAAAATTTCGTCCTCGAAATTTCCGCACGTCACTGGAACAGATACGGGTACTGCTCACGCATCTGTGCTTCGGGTTCCCACGTTGCTTCCTCGACCAAGTGGTTCCGCCATAAGACCTTAACTAGAGGAATAGTCTTGTTGCGTAGCGTGCGTTCCTCGCGATCCAAAATCTGTACTGGCTGCTCCACATACGAAAGATCTTCCCTTATCTCTATATCCGGACTCTCGAGTACGTGCGAAGGGTCTGCAATATACTTCCGTAGCATCGACACATGAAACACGTTGTGTACTCGAGCTAGCTCTTCCGGTAACGCCAACCTATACGCCACCGGGCCAATCCTCTCCGTAACCTCATAAGGCCCAATATAACGAGGACCCAACTTACCTCGTCGTCCAAAACGTACTACTCCTTTCCATGGAGATAGTTTTAGGAATACCCAATCTCCTACCTCGAATTCCAAATCCTTTCTACGCACATCGGCGTAACTCTTCTGTCTATCTTGGGCAACCTTCAATCGATCCCTAACGATCTTCACCTTGTCCAAGGTCATCCTTAAATACTCAGATCCGACCGCATTAGTTGTTGCAAGGAGCCTCTCTTCTCCTACCTCACTCCAACACAAAGGTGTCCGACACTGCCTCCCATATAAAGCTTCATACGGGGACATTCCGGTACTCGCTTGATAACTGTTGTTGTAGACAAACTCTATCAGTGGCAGTTGTTCATCCCAGCTACCGCTAAATTGCATAATGCAAGACCTTAGCATGTCTTCTAATGTCTGGATTGTGCGCTCTGCTTGTCCATCAGATTGTGGGTGAAAAGCGGTGCTGTAGTTAAGTCTTGCTCCTAGTGCATCAGCCAACTTCCGCCATAGTCGTGAAGTAAAGCGCGGATCTCGATCTGAGACGATGGCTAACGGTACTCCATGAAGACTTACAATGCGTTGCACGAACAACTGGGCTAACTTCTCGGGCGAAAAACGTTCTCGTACCGGTAGGAAATGTGCCGACTTGGTGAGACGATCAATGATTACCCAAATGCCGTCGTACCTTCTAGGTGTGGAAGGAAGCTTGAATACGAAGTCCATGTTGAGTTCTTCCCACTTCCACACGGGAATCGGTAAAGGTTGGAGTAGTCCCGAAGGCTTCTGTCTTTCTGCTTTCACTTGTTGACAAATCAAACACTTTGATACAAAGTCTGCCACTTCTCTCTTCATACCAATCCACCAATAATACTTAACAAGCGTCCGATACATCTTGGTACTCCCAGGATGCATCGCATACATCGAGCTATGCGCCTCCTCCAAAATCTCCTTCTTGAGTCCTGGGATATCCGGAACGCAAAGTCGTCCTTTATACACGAGGGCTCCATCCCTCCTTATGGAAAATTCCGGATCAAGACCTTCTTGTACCTTGCCCTTAATTGTCCTCAACTTAGGATCTTCCATTTGGGTCTCTACTATACGATCCACCAACACCGGTCGTACCTGGAAGCTAGCCATGAGAACTCCTGAAGGATGCATATGCATTAACACCCCCATCTTCTTCAACTCCACCATGAGAGGTAGTTGGATGACTTGGATGTGAGCAAGGGATCCAGTAGCCTTCCTACTCAAAGCATCTGCCACTACATTCGCCTTACCCGGGTGATAGTCAATCACACAGTCATAATCCTTTAACAACTCCATCCATCGCCTTTGCCTCATATTTAACTCCTTCTGAGTGAAAATATACTTGAGGCTCTTGTGGTCGGTATAGATTTGGCACGTGGCCCCATACAAGTAGTGCCTCCACTTCTTTAGAGCAAAGACTACCGCCGCCAATTCTAAGTCGTGCGTAGGGTAATTCTGTTCGTGCTGCTTCAGTTGCCGAGATGCATACGCTACCACCCTTTGATTCTGCATTAGCACGCAACCCAACCCTTGATGGGATGCATCACAATAAACTTCAAAACCTTCATTCCCATCAGGTAAAGTTAAAACAGGTGCGGATGTCAACTTTTGCTTCAACTCCTGAAAACTCTGTTCACACCTGTCCCTCCAACTAAATTCAACATTCTTTCGGGTCAATCTATGAAGCGGCCCGGCAATCCTTGAAAACCCTTCAATAAAACGACGGTAGTAACCCGCTAATCCAAGAAAACTTCGTACCTCCCTCACAGTGGTAGGGCGCTCCCAACTCAACACTGCCTTTACCTTATCAGGGTCCACATAGATACCTTCTGCCGACACGATATGTCCGAGAAAACCCACTTGATTCAACCAGAATTCACACTTGTCGAATTTAGCATATAGCTGATGCTGCCTTAGAGTTTGGAGCACTCTCTTCAAATGCCTCACGTGCTCTTCTTGGCTCCTTGAATAGATCAGAATGTCATCGATAAATACAATGACAAAATGATCCAAGTACGGACGAAACACCCTATTCATCAAGTCCATGAAAGCTGCTGGGGCATTGGTGAGTCCGAACGACATCACTAGGAATTCATAATGTCCGTACCTCGTCCTAAAGGCAGTCTTAGGAATGTCCGACTCTCGGATCCTTAACTGATGGTATCCCGACCTCAAGTCGATCTTGGAGAACACCTTGGCACCTTGGAGTTGGTCGAATAGATCATCTATCCTTGGCAACGGATAGCGATTAGGAATGGTGACCTTATTAAGTTGTCGGTAGTCTATACACAGCCTTAGACTACCATCCTTTTTCTTTACAAACAAAACTGGGGCTCCCCACGGCGATATACTTGGTCTAATAAACCCCTTATCTACCAAATCTTGCAACTGGACCTTTAGCTCCCTTAACTCCGCTGGAGCCATCCGATACGGTGGTAGAGAAATAGGCACGGTGCCTGGAATCAATTCAATGGGAAAGTCAACTTCCCTTTCCGGAGGCAATCCTGGTAACTCCTCAGGAAACACGTCCGGGAAATCCCTCACAACGGGCATGTCTTCCAACCTGACCCCACTTACTCGGGTATCTATCACATGAGCCAAATACCCCTGGCAACCTTTATTCAGTAGCTTCTTGGCGGTAAGGGTAGATATCAACCTCGGTAAGGGCCTTCCAACTCCTCCACGGAATACTACTTCTGGCAACCCTGGCCTCCTGAATGTAACTTCCTTGCTGAAACAGTCTACAGATGCATGGTTCCTTGCCAACCAACCCATGCCCAAAATTACATCAAGTCCGGACAGATCCAACAGGATCAAGTCCGCCTCCATCACTTGATCTTCGATGCAGAAGAAACATTCCTTGATTAACTGACTAGGCCACAAGGATTCTCCTGCAGGAGTGGCTATCTCTACTAGACATTCTAAAGGAGTAGGGGTCATACCAACCCGAGTGACGAATTCCTTGGAGATAAATGAATGTGTTGCTCCCGGGTCTATAAGTACTAATGCATCATTACCAAATATATTCAACGTACCTGCCACGACGTCCGGTGTAGCTAGGGCCTCCTGCTGCGTCATCGCAAACACTCGACCCTGCCCTGTCTGCTGGGGCCTCCGTCCTCTACCCCTGCTCGGTCCAACAGGCTGTGGGACTGATCCCGATGAACCTCCTACTGCATAACTCCCTCGGGAACTCTGACCCCGCGATCCACTGGCCTGATGTGATGGTGGGCTCGCCCCTAACACTCCCGCCTCTCCATAAGGGCAATTTCTCTTAATATGTCCCGCCTGTCCACACTGAAAGCACACACCCTCAAACTGGCAAATCCCATGGTGTGCTCTATTGCAACGTCTGCAGAATGGCTTGGGGCTAAACCCAGAGTGCTGATATGAGCTCGTGCCGCCGCTGATGGAATGGCGCGCTGGTTGGGGCATATTATAGCCGCCTCTCCTCTGAAATCTGCCTCGACGGCTGAACCCAGCACTGTCTGAGCCTGAACTATGACTCTTCTTAGATGCCCCCTGTCGAGGTACCCCGCTGTACGAACCTTCGAACGGTCTGCGCCTCGAGGGTCTGTGTATCTCCGCCTGTCTCTCTAGCTCGAGCGCTGCATCCCTGGCGGACTGATAGGTGGGGTGTACTGACCCAGAAAGGGTGTAGCCGATGCTCTCGTTCAACCCGTCTATGAACCTCACCTTTTTCGCGTGATCGTCGGGAATCAAGTGCATGCAGAACTCTGACAGCTCCCGGAACCTCCTCTCGTACTCTGTCACCGTCATGTTTCCCTGGCGCAGTCCCTCGAACTCTCTCCTTCTCGCCTCACGGTAGGCAGGAGGACAGAACTCAGTAGAGAAGGCAATCTTGAACTGGTCCCACGTATGCCTTCTGCGGGTCTTCTCCATTTGCCACCACTTCCGGGCGTCTCCCTCTAACATGAACCCAGAAATCCTCACCATATCCTCATCGGGGCACTGCATCCCCTCTTCCAAGATTTTCTCCATGCTGGATAGCCACTTCAAGGCTGCAGCTGGGCCTTGGCTTCCATCGAACTCCACGGCTCCTAAACGTCGAGCCTGATCCACGGATCGGTTACTAGAGCTTGAACCTCCTAAGGCTCTAGTTAGCTGAGAGACCAGATCTCTAAGGCTTGATCGACTCCCGGAACTCTCAGCCGAGCGTTCCCGAGTTCTACGTGTGTCCCGCCGACTCATCGTAGTCGATTAAACTGAAGAACAAACAAGAGTTTAGAAACAGGGACACTTAAGCACGATTACAAAAGGAAGGAATTTACGGATGGGCTGTACAGCAATGCACAGTCCCTTAGGATTACAAGAACCTATGCTCTGATACCAACTGTCAGGACCCGTCCAAAGTTCCCCACCGGAACCCTAGACAAGCCCTGATCCCAGGGAAACCCTACCGGACCCTTCTGTGGAAGATCCGGCAGAACCTCCCCTAAGGGATGGACTTACCACAAAAGTTCCTGCACTGAAAACACACTTCTATAATTGTTCCCTTATTCCTCCCACAGTACTACGAACTGGTTCCACAAATTTCAGCACTCCAAAATAAAAATACAGTAATCCAGTGCAATACAAATACTTAAGTGTCCCATACAGTATACAGAGCTTTATGAAGTACTACAAAATACAGAATACAGCAAAAGTGAACGAAATATTACAACTGCAGTAAAAGAAGAACAAGGTACTGCGCGAACAAATACAGCGAGGAAGATCAAGTCCGCTCCGAGTGAACACCGACAACCTGGTACCTAGAGGAACGGAATTTAAGAGTGTGAGATGCTAATCATCTCAGTGAGCGACCCTACTACTCTACACTATCATACCACGGTAATAGGTATATAAATAATAATTATTTGGAAATAATAATTTCTCTCAAAGCCCTTACAATTCTCTCAGTTGAAAAGGTTCCCCTTTTAAAACATTTTCACAAAACCCTTTATTCATATTTCCCGAAAACCAAGACATCAATTAAATACCAGAAGCGGTAACAATTATATTTTTCATTAACATTTTATTTTTAAAACACAGTTCTGAAAATCATTTGATGCACCCACTATATACCAGTGGCGCCAACAGTACCCAGCGTCCCAAGGTACCGCCAGACATGAGGTTATAGAAAGAAACCGGCATACGGTCGCGTGGCGTCCCACTGCGCCGCTGCTAACCTGGTGTCCCGGCCAATGGGGGGTGGCCGCCCTCTCCGATGGCATCCACAGGACACCCTCATAATATCAACCGCGCGCTACTCACACCCACCTGCGCGCTAATCACAACCGTGTGCACACTAACCATATCACATATACCATATCACATAATCAGAACACCAGTACGTGCACGGTGCATCTAAAAATCATAAAATCCATAATTTAAATCATAAAACAAATTTCACATTTTTCATAAGCATAGCGGGCATAATCCATCCGCTTGAACCGGGAAATTCTCCACAATTTCCTTATAATTAATACCATAAATCCCATGATTTTCAAATCCACCAACTCCCAAATCCATCAATTCAAATATCCACATTTTTTCCAAGCATAAATAATTCTCAAAATCTCATAATCAAATCTCATAATATTTCATGGGCATATTTTATAAAAATTGAAATCACCAACATAACCAAATATTTTCCTTGAAATATTTGAAATTCAAATCGTGCCCAATTTACCATTAAAACCACACCAATTTCAAAATCCTCAAAACCATAAAATAATTCCACACGGCATAAATTTGTAGAATTCGCATTTTCTTAAATCCAATAAATTCATAAATAATTCTACAATAAATCCAATAAATATTTGGCACATAGAAATTAAATTCCAAATATTTAATTCACACATAATATATTCATCAATTAAATTCCCCAAAATTAATTTGAAGGTGGGTCACTCACCTTGTGCACGTATCTCAATCAAGATCCTCCGCAGGATCGACTCCGCTACTTGCACGTGCACCTAAAACATCCACAGTACCAAAACCACAAATATTAATATTTTATTCGGGTAATCCCCAAATGGGTACCCGAGGAGCGAACACCAAACGATAACTAAAATTTACGAATTATATACCGAATCGAAGCTCGAGTGATGCTAATCACAGATCCGGTCTTAATTTCCGATGATCGTACCCGACGGGGTCGGAATTTTATCGGGAAGCTTTTCGGGTTTCGGCTCTGCAATTCTCCCAAACCGTCGCGAATTGGTGGAAACGGAAGTCGGATTTGGGTTCAGGAGGTCGAACACTGCGGACTGGAGCTGGCCGGAATTTTCGGGGTACTCGCCGGAACAGTGATTTCCGGCGGGCCGCCACGTCATCGGCAACCGTCGCCGGAACAGTAATTTCCGACGGTGGCCGTTTGCTGTGAAATTTTGCAGATTTGTAGATCGTGAGGAGAGCAATCCAACGAGACCGACGGTGAGCAAAACGGAGGTCGGACGGCGGAGAAATCACCGTTTGAAGATTTTTGACCCCTCGCCGGAAAACGCTCCGATCCCGGCGCGTCGGTGGTCCGATGGTCGTGATTTTTGGTGGGTAGGCCGGACTTGAGGAGAGGATCAAGGCTGTCAGGCGCGTGTACTGTTTATCGGCTGGAATAGTGCCGATTCGCGGTGGCCGGCGGTGGAGGGGAAAAATCGCCGCCAAACTTCGGACGTCCGATCCGGGCTCGTCCGGCGGCCGTTCGCCGTGAAATTTGGAGGTTTTGCCGGAAATGAGGTGGGCAAGCTTTCTGTCCGGCGCGTGTACAGTAACTCGGCCGGAACAGTGACAAAATCCGGTGGCCGGCGGTGGCTCTTTCTCTCTCCTCTCTCTCTTTCTCTCTCCTCTCTCTCTTTCTCTCTCTTCTCTCTCTTTCTCTCTCTTCCCCGAGTGTTTTAACAAATAAAACCCCTGCATGACACTGTTCATGCCACGTGGACCAATCAGAAACTGACACGTGGCGTTTCACTGTTCACCGACCCAAAAAAATATTAAAATAATACGGTATCCGGTAAACTTCAAACGTCCATAACTTTTTAACCGGATGTCCGTTTTGAGCGTGCCGCTAGTCTGTGAACTCGTATCGACGAGCACTTCACAACCATGCATGAGTCAAAGCTCAATTCCCCATAAACAAAAAGTCAACTCCGGCACCCCTTGGACAGTTTGGACCGCAACTTGTTTCGTCCATAACTTTCAAACCGTAGCTCCGTTTTCGACGTGCTACCAGTCTACGAACTCGTGGCATCGTGCACTTCGCCACGGTGCCCTAGTCATCTCGAAATTCCCACCGAGTCAAAAAGTCAACTTTGACCCCTTCGGTCAATGGTCAACGGTCAACCTCGGTCAACGTGCACGGATTCCGGTGCGATCCGGGACGGGGTGTTACAGCCTTCCCCCCTTACAAAAATTTCGTCCTCGAAATTTCCGCACGTCACTGGAACAGATACGGGTACTGCTCACGCATCTGTGCTTCGGGTTCCCACGTTGCTTCCTCGACCAAGTGGTTCCGCCATAAGACCTTAACTAGAGGAATAGTCTTGTTGCGTAGCGTGCGTTCCTCGCGATCCAAAATCTGTACTGGCTGCTCCACATACGAAAGATCTTCCCTTATCTCTATATCCGGACTCTCGAGTACGTGCGAAGGGTCTGCAATATACTTCCGTAGCATCGACACATGAAACACGTTGTGTACTCGAGCTAGCTCTTCCGGTAACGCCAACCTATACGCCACCGGGCCAATCCTCTCCGTAACCTCATAAGGCCCAATATAACGAGGACCCAACTTACCTCGTCGTCCAAAACGTACTACTCCTTTCCATGGAGATAGTTTTAGGAATACCCAATCTCCTACCTCGAATTCCAAATCCTTTCTACGCACATCGGCGTAACTCTTCTGTCTATCTTGGGCAACCTTCAATCGATCCCTAACGATCTTCACCTTGTCCAAGGTCATCCTTAAATACTCAGATCCGACCGCATTAGTTGTTGCAAGGAGCCTCTCTTCTCCTACCTCACTCCAACACAAAGGTGTCCGACACTGCCTCCCATATAAAGCTTCATACGGGGACATTCCGGTACTCGCTTGATAACTGTTGTTGTAGACAAACTCTATCAGTGGCAGTTGTTCATCCCAGCTACCGCTAAATTGCATAATGCAAGACCTTAGCATGTCTTCTAATGTCTGGATTGTGCGCTCTGCTTGTCCATCAGATTGTGGGTGAAAAGCGGTGCTGTAGTTAAGTCTTGCTCCTAGTGCATCAGCCAACTTCCGCCATAGTCGTGAAGTAAAGCGCGGATCTCGATCTGAGACGATGGCTAACGGTACTCCATGAAGACTTACAATGCGTTGCACGAACAACTGGGCTAACTTCTCGGGCGAAAAACGTTCTCGTACCGGTAGGAAATGTGCCGACTTGGTGAGACGATCAATGATTACCCAAATGCCGTCGTACCTTCTAGGTGTGGAAGGAAGCTTGAATACGAAGTCCATGTTGAGTTCTTCCCACTTCCACACGGGAATCGGTAAAGGTTGGAGTAGTCCCGAAGGCTTCTGTCTTTCTGCTTTCACTTGTTGACAAATCAAACACTTTGATACAAAGTCTGCCACTTCTCTCTTCATACCAATCCACCAATAATACTTAACAAGCGTCCGATACATCTTGGTACTCCCAGGATGCATCGCATACATCGAGCTATGCGCCTCCTCCAAAATCTCCTTCTTGAGTCCTGGGATATCCGGAACGCAAAGTCGTCCTTTATACACGAGGGCTCCATCCCTCCTTATGGAAAATTCCGGATCAAGACCTTCTTGTACCTTGCCCTTAATTGTCCTCAACTTAGGATCTTCCATTTGGGTCTCTACTATACGATCCACCAACACCGGTCGTACCTGGAAGCTAGCCATGAGAACTCCTGAAGGATGCATATGCATTAACACCCCCATCTTCTTCAACTCCACCATGAGAGGTAGTTGGATGACTTGGATGTGAGCAAGGGATCCAGTAGCCTTCCTACTCAAAGCATCTGCCACTACATTCGCCTTACCCGGGTGATAGTCAATCACACAGTCATAATCCTTTAACAACTCCATCCATCGCCTTTGCCTCATATTTAACTCCTTCTGAGTGAAAATATACTTGAGGCTCTTGTGGTCGGTATAGATTTGGCACGTGGCCCCATACAAGTAGTGCCTCCACTTCTTTAGAGCAAAGACTACCGCCGCCAATTCTAAGTCGTGCGTAGGGTAATTCTGTTCGTGCTGCTTCAGTTGCCGAGATGCATACGCTACCACCCTTTGATTCTGCATTAGCACGCAACCCAACCCTTGATGGGATGCATCACAATAAACTTCAAAACCTTCATTCCCATCAGGTAAAGTTAAAACAGGTGCGGATGTCAACTTTTGCTTCAACTCCTGAAAACTCTGTTCACACCTGTCCCTCCAACTAAATTCAACATTCTTTCGGGTCAATCTATGAAGCGGCCCGGCAATCCTTGAAAACCCTTCAATAAAACGACGGTAGTAACCCGCTAATCCAAGAAAACTTCGTACCTCCCTCACAGTGGTAGGGCGCTCCCAACTCAACACTGCCTTTACCTTATCAGGGTCCACATAGATACCTTCTGCCGACACGATATGTCCGAGAAAACCCACTTGATTCAACCAGAATTCACACTTGTCGAATTTAGCATATAGCTGATGCTGCCTTAGAGTTTGGAGCACTCTCTTCAAATGCCTCACGTGCTCTTCTTGGCTCCTTGAATAGATCAGAATGTCATCGATAAATACAATGACAAAATGATCCAAGTACGGACGAAACACCCTATTCATCAAGTCCATGAAAGCTGCTGGGGCATTGGTGAGTCCGAACGACATCACTAGGAATTCATAATGTCCGTACCTCGTCCTAAAGGCAGTCTTAGGAATGTCCGACTCTCGGATCCTTAACTGATGGTATCCCGACCTCAAGTCGATCTTGGAGAACACCTTGGCACCTTGGAGTTGGTCGAATAGATCATCTATCCTTGGCAACGGATAGCGATTAGGAATGGTGACCTTATTAAGTTGTCGGTAGTCTATACACAGCCTTAGACTACCATCCTTTTTCTTTACAAACAAAACTGGGGCTCCCCACGGCGATATACTTGGTCTAATAAACCCCTTATCTACCAAATCTTGCAACTGGACCTTTAGCTCCCTTAACTCCACTGGAGCCATCCGATACGGTGGTAGAGAAATAGGCACGGTGCCTGGAATCAATTCAATGGGAAAGTCAACTTCCCTTTCCGGAGGCAATCCTGGTAACTCCTCAGGAAACACGTCCGGGAAATCCCTCACAACGGGCATGTCTTCCAACCTGACCCCACTTACTCGGGTATCTATCACATGAGCCAAATACCCCTGGCAACCTTTATTCAGTAGCTTCTTGGCGGTAAGGGTAGATATCAACCTCGGTAAGGGCCTTCCAACTCCTCCACGGAATACTACTTCTGGCAACCCTGGCCTCCTGAATGTAACTTCCTTGCTGAAACAGTCTACAGATGCATGGTTCCTTGCCAACCAACCCATGCCCAAAATTACATCAAGTCCGGACAGATCCAACAGGATCAAGTCCGCCTCCATCACTTGATCTTCGATGCAGAAGAAACATTCCTTGATTAACTGACTAGGCCACAAGGATTCTCCTGCAGGAGTGGCTATCTCTACTAGACATTCTAAAGGAGTAGGGGTCATACCAACCCGAGTGACGAATTCCTTGGAGATAAATGAATGTGTTGCTCCCGGGTCTATAAGTACTAATGCATCATTACCAAATATATTCAACGTACCTGCCACGACGTCCGGTGTAGCTAGGGCCTCCTGCTGCGTCATCGCAAACACTCGACCCTGCCCTGTCTGCTGGGGCCTCCGTCCTCTACCCCTGCTCGGTCCAACAGGCTGTGGGACTGATCCCGATGAACCTCCTACTGCATAACTCCCTCGGGAACTCTGACCCCGCGATCCACTGGCCTGATGTGATGGTGGGCTCGCCCCTAACACTCCCGCCTCTCCATAAGGGCAATTTCTCTTAATATGTCCCGCCTGTCCACACTGAAAGCACACACCCTCAAACTGGCAAATCCCATGGTGTGCTCTATTGCAACGTCTGCAGAATGGCTTGGGGCTAAACCCAGAGTGCTGATATGAGCTCGTGCCGCCGCTGATGGAATGGCGCGCTGGTTGGGGCATATTATAGCCGCCTCTCCTCTGAAATCTGCCTCGACGGCTGAACCCAGCACTGTCTGAGCCTGAACTATGACTCTTCTTAGATGCCCCCTGTCGAGGTACCCCGCTGTACGAACCTTCGAACGGTCTGCGCCTCGAGGGTCTGTGTATCTCCGCCTGTCTCTCTAGCTCGAGCGCTGCATCCCTGGCGGACTGATAGGTGGGGTGTACTGACCCAGAAAGGGTGTAGCCGATGCTCTCGTTCAACCCGTCTATGAACCTCACCTTTTTCGCGTGATCGTCGGGAATCAAGTGCATGCAGAACTCTGACAGCTCCCGGAACCTCCTCTCGTACTCTGTCACCGTCATGTTTCCCTGGCGCAGTCCCTCGAACTCTCTCCTTCTCGCCTCACGGTAGGCAGGAGGACAGAACTCAGTAGAGAAGGCAATCTTGAACTGGTCCCACGTATGCCTTCTGCGGGTCTTCTCCATTTGCCACCACTTCCGGGCGTCTCCCTCTAACATGAACCCAGAAATCCTCACCATATCCTCATCGGGGCACTGCATCCCCTCTTCCAAGATTTTCTCCATGCTGGATAGCCACTTCAAGGCTGCAGCTGGGCCTTGGCTTCCATCGAACTCCACGGCTCCTAAACGTCGAGCCTGATCCACGGATCGGTTACTAGAGCTTGAACCTCCTAAGGCTCTAGTTAGCTGAGAGACCAGATCTCTAAGGCTTGATCGACTCCCGGAACTCTCAGCCGAGCGTTCCCGAGTTCTACGTGTGTCCCGCCGACTCATCGTAGTCGATTAAACTGAAGAACAAACAAGAGTTTAGAAACAGGGACACTTAAGCACGATTACAAAAGGAAGGAATTTACGGATGGGCTGTACAGCAATGCACAGTCCCTTAGGATTACAAGAACCTATGCTCTGATACCAACTGTCAGGACCCGTCCAAAGTTCCCCACCGGAACCCTAGACAAGCCCTGATCCCAGGGAAACCCTACCGGACCCTTCTGTGGAAGATCCGGCAGAACCTCCCCTAAGGGATGGACTTACCACAAAAGTTCCTGCACTGAAAACACACTTCTATAATTGTTCCCTTATTCCTCCCACAGTACTACGAACTGGTTCCACAAATTTCAGCACTCCAAAATAAAAATACAGTAATCCAGTGCAATACAAATACTTAAGTGTCCCATACAGTATACAGAGCTTTATGAAGTACTACAAAATACAGAATACAGCAAAAGTGAACGAAATATTACAACTGCAGTAAAAGAAGAACAAGGTACTGCGCGAACAAATACAGCGAGGAAGATCAAGTCCGCTCCGAGTGAACACCGACAACCTGGTACCTAGAGGAACGGAATTTAAGAGTGTGAGATGCTAATCATCTCAGTGAGCGACCCTACTACTCTACACTATCATACCACGGTAATAGGTATATAAATAATAATTATTTGGAAATAATAATTTCTCTCAAAGCCCTTACAATTCTCTCAGTTGAAAAGGTTCCCCTTTTAAAACATTTTCACAAAACCCTTTATTCATATTTCCCGAAAACCAAGACATCAATTAAATACCAGAAGCGGTAACAATTATATTTTTCATTAACATTTTATTTTTAAAACACAGTTCTGAAAATCATTTGATGCACCCACTATATACCAGTGGCGCCAACAGTACCCAGCGTCCCAAGGTACCGCCAGACATGAGGTTATAGAAAGAAACCGGCATACGGTCGCGTGGCGTCCCACTGCGCCGCTGCTAACCTGGTGTCCCGGCCAATGGGGGGTGGCCGCCCTCTCCGATGGCATCCACAGGACACCCTCATAATATCAACCGCGCGCTACTCACACCCACCTGCGCGCTAATCACAACCGTGTGCACACTAACCATATCACATATACCATATCACATAATCAGAACACCAGTACGTGCACGGTGCATCTAAAAATCATAAAATCCATAATTTAAATCATAAAACAAATTTCACATTTTTCATAAGCATAGCGGGCATAATCCATCCGCTTGAACCGGGAAATTCTCCACAATTTCCTTATAATTAATACCATAAATCCCATGATTTTCAAATCCACCAACTCCCAAATCCATCAATTCAAATATCCACATTTTTTCCAAGCATAAATAATTCTCAAAATCTCATAATCAAATCTCATAATATTTCATGGGCATATTTTATAAAAATTGAAATCACCAACATAACCAAATATTTTCCTTGAAATATTTGAAATTCAAATCGTGCCCAATTTACCATTAAAACCACACCAATTTCAAAATCCTCAAAACCATAAAATAATTCCACACGGCATAAATTTGTAGAATTCGCATTTTCTTAAATCCAATAAATTCATAAATAATTCTACAATAAATCCAATAAATATTTGGCACATAGAAATTAAATTCCAAATATTTAATTCACACATAATATATTCATCAATTAAATTCCCCAAAATTAATTTGAAGGTGGGTCACTCACCTTGTGCACGTATCTCAATCAAGATCCTCCGCAGGATCGACTCCGCTACTTGCACGTGCACCTAAAACATCCACAGTACCAAAACCACAAATATTAATATTTTATTCGGGTAATCCCCAAATGGGTACCCGAGGAGCGAACACCAAACGATAACTAAAATTTACGAATTATATACCGAATCGAAGCTCGAGTGATGCTAATCACAGATCCGGTCTTAATTTCCGATGATCGTACCCGACGGGGTCGGAATTTTATCGGGAAGCTTTTCGGGTTTCGGCTCTGCAATTCTCCCAAACCGTCGCGAATTGGTGGAAACGGAAGTCGGATTTGGGTTCAGGAGGTCGAACACTGCGGACTGGAGCTGGCCGGAATTTTCGGGGTACTCGCCGGAACAGTGATTTCCGGCGGGCCGCCACGTCATCGGCAACCGTCGCCGGAACAGTAATTTCCGACGGTGGCCGTTTGCTGTGAAATTTTGCAGATTTGTAGATCGTGAGGAGAGCAATCCAACGAGACCGACGGTGAGCAAAACGGAGGTCGGACGGCGGAGAAATCACCGTTTGAAGATTTTTGACCCCTCGCCGGAAAACGCTCCGATCCCGGCGCGTCGGTGGTCCGATGGTCGTGATTTTTGGTGGGTAGGCCGGACTTGAGGAGAGGATCAAGGCTGTCAGGCGCGTGTACTGTTTATCGGCTGGAATAGTGCCGATTCGCGGTGGCCGGCGGTGGAGGGGAAAAATCGCCGCCAAACTTCGGACGTCCGATCCGGGCGCGTCCGGCGGCCGTTCGCCGTGAAATTTGGAGGTTTTGCCGGAAATGAGGTGGGCAAGCTTTCTGTCCGGCGCGTGTACAGTAACTCGGCCGGAACAGTGACAAAATCCGGTGGCCGGCGGTGGCTCTTTCTCTCTCCTCTCTCTCTTTCTCTCTCCTCTCTCTCTTTCTCTCTCTTCTCTCTCTTTCTCTCTCTTCCCCGAGTGTTTTAACAAATAAAACCCCTGCATGACACTGTTCATGCCACGTGGACCAATCAGAAACTGACACGTGGCGTTTCACTGTTCACCGACCCAAAAAAATATTAAAATAATACGGTATCCGGTAAACTTCAAACGTCCATAACTTTTTAACCGGATGTCCGTTTTGAGCGTGCCGCTAGTCTGTGAACTCGTATCGACGAGCACTTCACAACCATGCATGAGTCAAAGCTCAATTCCCCATAAACAAAAAGTCAACTCCGGCACCCCTTGGACAGTTTGGACCGCAACTTGTTTCGTCCATAACTTTCAAACCGTAGCTCCGTTTTCGACGTGCTACCAGTCTACGAACTCGTGGCATCGTGCACTTCGCCACGGTGCCCTAGTCATCTCGAAATTCCCACCGAGTCAAAAAGTCAACTTTGACCCCTTCGGTCAATGGTCAACGGTCAACCTCGGTCAACGTGCACGGATTCCGGTGCGATCCGGGACGGGGTGTTACACCCACCTTCATTTGTATTGGGTCAGCACCCCAACGGGTTGTTGGTCGAGCAGTCTCGGGTGGATTCGCATCAACAAGGGCGTCACAATACTTTTGATGACATCACAAAGAGGGTAAAGATTGAAGTACCAGATTTTGAAGGTAAAGTAACTCCAACTGAGTTTGCTGATTGGCTTTCTTCCATTGAAGAATATTTTGATTGGTATGATATGGATGATGATCGGAGAGTAAGGTTCGCTAAGATGAAGCTAGTAGGTCTTGCCAAAATTTGGTGGATGGGTGTTGAAGGAGATTTAAGGAGAATGGATTACCACCCATTGGTACTTGGCAAGAGATGAAAGCTAAGCTCAGGGAAAAATACATACCTACCAATTACTATGATAAATTATGTGAGCAAGCAATTAACTTGAAGCAAAGTAAATTGTCAGTTGCTGAGTATATGCAGAAGTTTGATGAGTTGAAGACTCGAAGCCAACTACTTGAATATCCAAGGCAAACATTAGCAAGATTTAAATCTGGTTTGAGGTCTGACATTAGGAGGGAGCTACTAAGACAACCTATTTACGGCTTAGAGCAAGCTTTTCAAGTTTCTTTGGATTTGGAGGAGTATCTTGAAAGTTTCAAAAGACCTGATATAAATCGCAGCAACAGAGATATAGCAAATCAACCTTCAAAACAACCTGTGAAGGCCAAGGTACCTTTTCCTAATGCTTCTGAACTTAGAGGAAAAGGCAACCAATGTTTCAAATGTGGATGGCCTGGTCGTATGGCATATAATTGTCCTAAAAGAAACCTACATCTTGATGTAGAACATCATGAAGAACCTGATCAACAAAGAGAGGAAGATGAAGACAATTTCAACTATGGAGTTTATAATCCTGATGACTTGGAAGAAGATGAAGTTGATACTTCATTAAATGTTGTTGTTAGATGTATCCTTTCAATTCCGAAAGATGAGAAGGAAGATTGGAAACACACCTTTATTTTTTAAATGTTGGTTCGTTGTGAAAATCAAGCACAAAAACTTATCATTGATGGTGGTAGTAGTATGAATTTTGTTTCGGCATCTATGGTAGGACGATTAAAACTTTCTATTGAACTGCATCCACATCCATATAAAGTAGCATGGATTGACAATACTTTAATTTCGGTAACCCAACGCTGTCTAGTTCTTTTTCATGTGGGGTTTACAATGACTCAATTTGGTGTGATGTGATTCCGATGAAAGTAACACATATTCTTCTTGGTCGTCCTTGGCTTTATGATAAGGATGTGTTTCACTGTGGGAGAGAAAATACCTACTCTTTCATGTTCAAAGATAGGAAGGTTGTGTTGAAGCCTATGACGATAGCTGAGATGGATAAATATAAGGTGGAGAAACCAAGTAAGGTTTCAACAATCCACAAAAGTCTCTACATATTCTTACTAAGAAGAATTTTGAGCGAGAAAGTAAGAAAAGTGGAGTTATATATGCTGTTCTAGCAAAGGAAACAAAGAAAGAAACAGCAACCAGTAAGCAAACGTTTCCAATAGAGATTCAGAAGTTGCTGTCTGATTTTTCAAATTTGGTTCTGGAAGAGTTTCCAAGTGAATTACCTCCTTTACGTAACATTCAGCACGCCATAGACCTTATACCAGGAGCTCAATTACCTAATCTTCCAGCATATCGTATGAATCTTAGCGAGCATGCGGAGCTTAAGAGGCAAGTGGAGGAGTTGCTGTCCAAGGGATTCATCCGTGAGAGTTTAAGTCCTTGTGCTATTCCTGCTTTGTTTACACCCAAGAAAGATGGGAGTTGGCGAATGTGTGTTGATAGTCGTGCGATTAACAAGATTACAATCCAATATCGCTTCCCTATCCCTCGATTTGATGACATGTTGGACATGATGGCTGGTTCATGTATATTTTCAAAATTGGATCTAAAAAGTGGATATCACCAAATTCGTCTAAGGCCCGGAGATGACTGGAAAACAGCTTTCAAAACAAAGGATGGTCTTTATGAATGGCTGGTAATGCCATTTGGTCTTTCAAATGCTCCAAGTACATTTATGAGGTTTATGAATCAAATTCTACAGCCATTCTTTGGTAAATTTTTGGTAGTATATTTTGATGATGTATTGATATATAGCAAGAGCAAGGAAGACCATCTGTCACATTTGCAGCAAGTTATGAGAGTTCTTCGACAAGAGAAGCTCTACATAAATTTGAAGAAATACTGTTTTATGACATCATCAGTGGTATTCTTGGGTTATGTTGTTTCGTCAAGAGGACTGGAAATGGATCCTTTGAAGACTAAAGCTATCCTAGAGTGGCCAATTCCTAGTTCATTGTAAGAGGTACGAAGCTTTCATGGATTAGCTACATTTTATCGTAGATTTATTCAAAATTTCAGCTCGATTATGGCTCCAATAACTGATTGTATGAAGAAAAACCAATTTCTTTGGACCAAGACAGCAACAAAAGCTTTGGAATAGGTTAAGAAAAGATTGACTGAATCATCGATTCTTCGACTACCAGATTTTTCAAAGGTTTTAGAGGTAGCATGTGATGCATCTAATTGGGATTTGGTGGCACACTTAGTCAAGAAGGGTATCCTATTGCATTTTTCGGTGAAAAATTCAATGAAGCTACGCAAAAGTATTCTACTTATGACAAATAATTTTATGTGGTGGTTCAAGCTTTGTGATATTGGTATCATTATCTCATATCAAAGGAGTTTATTCTATTTTCAAATAATGAAGCCCTCAAGTACATCAACTCACAAAAGAAGATGAATTATCGGCATGGGAAATGGATTTCTTTCTTGCAAGAATACTCATTCCTTATCAAACACAAATCTGGTGCAGAAAACAAGGTTGCTGATGCATTGAGTAGAGTTGTGTATATCTTAGCTTCTATGGCAATTCAAGTTGTGGGGTTTGAATCTCTTAAAGGGGATTATCCTTCTTGTAAGGATTTTAGCCTTATACATGCAGCTTTAACAAGAGGACAGCTAGGTGAATATCCTAATTTTTCACTACATGATGGTTATCTTTTTAAGGAAACCAAACTTTGTTTGCCTAATACATCTTTACATGAGCAAATGATCTGGGAATTACATGGTGGAGGGCAGCTGGTCATTTTGGAAGAGATAAAACCATAGCCATGGTTGAAGATCAGTTCTATTGGCCAACTTTGAAGAGGGATGTTATCAAAACAATCTCTCGATGTCGAATATGTAAATTATCAAAAGGAAGAAAGAAGAATATAGGTTTGTATATGCCTCTTCCCATACCTCATGAGCCATGGAAAGAGTTAAGTATGGATTTTGTTTTAGGATTACCTAAAACAATAAGGGGGCATGATTGCATAATGGTTGTGATTGATAGATTTTCAAAAATGGCACACTTTATTGCCTGTTCAAAGACCATGGATGCCATTCACGTAGCTAAATTATTTTTCAAAGAAATAGTTCGTCTTCATGGACTACCTACGACAATAGTTTCAGATCGGGATGTAAAGTTTATGAGTTATTTTTGGAGAACCTTATGGAAGACAATGAATACCAAATTGAAGTTCTCTTCTGCTTTTCATCCACAATTAGATGGTCAAACAGAAATTGTAAATCGAAGCTTGGGAGATTTACTTCGCAGTCTAGTTGGAGATCACATAACTAGTTAGGATCAAATACTTCCTATGGCAGAATTTGCATATAATAGCTCCATAAATAGGAGCACAGGTCGCAGCCCATTTGAAATTGTAACTGGGATGCTCCTTAGGAAGCCTATTGACTTGGTTCCTTTGCCTTTGGTAGCAAGACCAAGTGCTGAAGCTAAAACTTTTGGAAGACACATTCATGAAATTCATGATGATATTCGCAGAAAAATTGCTCCAAGTAATGAAAGCTACAAGGCACATGCTGATTTGAAGAGAAAATTTGCTGAATTTAATGAAGGGGATATGGTAATGGTTCGGATAAGGCCTGAACGTTTTTCTAGGGGCACTTATAAGAAGCTACATTCAAGGAATGTTGGTCCATATAAGATTTTAAAGAAAATCAACTCAAATGCCTATGTCCTTGATCTACCAAAGGATATGGGTATAAGTAATGTCTTCAATATTGAGGATCTAAGTTCTTATGAGGGACATGAAAATGATACAGCAAGTGGTAGAAAGGCAGCAAGTCTACCATCTACATTTCGATTAAAAGAGGAAATTGAAGATGTTGTTGATCATCAAATAGTATCAACTAGAGGTGGAGGATATCAACGGTATCTTGTCAAGTGGAAGAACCGACCACTTTCAGATTGCACATGGATCACTGACCAAGAATTTCAGAAACTCAATCAAGACCTCTATGATCAATTTCATGCCATCAACTCGCCGGGGTCGAGTTTTTCTAAGCCAAGGGCAATTGATGCAAGATGGAAACAACCTCTGAAAACTTATCAGATAAGAGGAAAAATAGATTCTAAGGCCCAAACATTAATTTGGCATGATCTAGGACAAGATGGGCTTATTTGGGATCTTCAAGGATTTTAGTAGATTAATTAAGTTTCCTATTTTTAATTAGAGTATTTTATTATTTAATTAGGTTTCCTATTAGTTTCAGTTTCTTAATGTTATTAGTTTCCTTATTTAACTAGGTTTCCTATTATTTTAGTTTCCTAATGTTATTAGATGATTTTTAATATAAATAGGGTTCTTTGTAATTCTTGGAGAAGTTAATCAATATTACAAGAATTTTATGAGATTATTTTCTCTGGTTTTGTGTGATGCAAGTACTTAGGTGTGATGCCTAGGGTTTTGGGAGTGATTCCTAAAATCAATCTAGTGTGATACTAGAATCCTATCTATTTCTTTTCTATTTTCTTTCTTTCCCTATCTGTCTTCCATCATGTAGCTACTTTTCCTATGAAATTGTACAATGACATGGGAAGAGTCGAACATGTTGATCATGCTCGAAATCAGCATAGCAAGCTGTGAAGGTTATTAAGGCAAGTGAGGATGGTAAATCCATTCAGGAGTACGAATACCTTCCTTTCTTTTATTCGCGTTTCTTTGATCTCTCATGGATTTTTTATGGAGACAATGTTGGAGAACTAGTGCTATTTCAGGATATTCAAAATAATTCCACCACCAGGCCATCATCTACAAAACTTAAGTTTGGAACATATTGGATCCACAATGGGAAGGTAGTTGGAGCTTTCGTGGAAGGAGGAACTGTTGAAGAAAAAAAGGGAATTGCCAAAATTGTTAGGCTCCAACCTGAAGCTGAGAAAGATCAACTTGAAGAAACTGGGATGCTACTTGCTGGTTTGTATGGCGTAGATAGGCCTATATCGTGTGGTATACTTTGAGAGTAGTAGTAATTAATGTTTTTTCTTTTTCTTAGAATTGCTAACTACTCTCCGATGTATTAATGAAAATAGCAATGTTACACCCATGAAGTCTGTATCATATGCTAAAATGTCCAATGAAATACAATTGTTTTCTTTTAAATGCTACTCACTTTCCAACTGTAATGCAAAAATTTGAGTACTTTTAAAATTTAAAAAATATTATAAGAAACAAAAAAAAAAAAGAAGATATTATATATAATATTGATATAAAGATACATTTTTAAGTAGAAAGTGAAAGTGGTCTACCAAATAAATGCTGTAATAAAATGCAACAAATTGAAACTTATAGGTTTAAATTAAAATATTTTAAACTTGAGGGCTAGAAATATAACTCCCTCAAACTAGAGGGAACTAAATTATAATTATCCCTACATATTATATAGGCATTTGTTGCTTGTCTTGCAGCTCTCCCTTTTATTAATGTAAGCTACATTTTTGCTACCACTCTTTGGCCACCCCAGTTTTTATCCTACCAATCTTGGCTATATAGATAAATAGACAAACACATATAATAAGAATATTCTATGCTGTACAACATAATATGTAGAATATTCTTATGTGTATGTACATGGATACAACTTTTATAGGATACTAGTTCAGCTTTTTCCGGAAAAAGACTAAAAAAAGGTTAATAATGTTCTTCCTAAATTTGATTCCATCCGCATGCATGCTAAAAGAGTGCCAAGGTATTCGTTTCAAATCGATAATCTAGAGAAAATATTTGTACCACTAAATATGACAAAAAAATATTGTACAATTTGATCATGTTCTTCCTAATTTATAATTTCTTCCTTCTCCTGTATTTCTTCTACTTTAGTAATCTTTTTGTGAGAATTCTCTGGGCAATTTAAACAAAGGTAAAGATTTTGTATAACTTGAATTTCCCAAAACCTTGTGTAACGACCTATCCTGAATCACACCAGAAATTTTTGGGTTCACTTGGTTTGACCGATGTTGACCAAGTGGGGTCAAATTTTGACTTTTTTTTCCTAACAGAATTTGGCATTGATTGAGGTACCATTGTGGAATACACGTTGATCCAAGTTCAAGACTAGTAGCATGTAAAAAATGGAGTTACTGTTTGAAAGTTATGAGTGAAAAAAGATGCGGCCTGAACTGTCCAAGGATGCCAAGTTTGACTTTTTATTTTTAGGAAATTTCAGTTTGACTCATGTATGGTTGCAAAATACTCATTGAGTTGAATTCATAAACTAGCGGCAAGCCTAATTTGGACATTTGGTTAGAAAGTTATGGACCTGGACGTTTTTCTGAGATACCATTTAATGTGCACTGATTTATGTGTGCATAGTATCCGATGACACTGTGCCACATGTTAAAAATTGGGCTAACTTGTTAGTGCAAAGTGGCACCCACAGATGTTTTGATTGGTGGAAATGGTGAGAAAAAAAGGGGGGGGGGGGGGGGGGGAGAAAGAGGAGAGAAATGGGAAAAAACTGGCCACTGCTGGTTGACATGTTTTTGACCACCAAAACAGTACATGCGCCACACCCCTAGAAAGCCCACCCCATTTTTGGCTGGCCACCGAAAAATCACAACCAACTAGCCATCCAAGTGCCTAAATCAGTCGTTTTTCCAGCAACGGGCACCTTTTTTTTCTTCGATCAATTTTTCCCAAACCAGCCATCCTTTTTTTAGACCGCCAGTCCCATTGTCTTACGCATCCCCCGGTCTACCTCCCCACCAAAAATCACTGCAATTGGCCACTAAACACTCCACCTACAGTGAGCCTTTTCCGATGGGCACGACTGCTCCTCCGAAAACTTGGTTCCAGCTAGTTTCCGATCACACCACTTACCATTTCCCCCTAATTTGACTTCTTTAAATTCATATTTGAGGTCCTTTTCCATCAATTCTTGACGGATTATGAGATTTGGGGATATTAAGTTCTGAAACTTTTCGGCAACATTCCAGTCACCACAAGTCCTATCTTCAGAAGGTAAGACTCAATCTGTAATCCTCGTGTCATAAGCTTCGTTTTAGTATATTATTTGTGAAGTTTGGTGAAATATTTAGAAAGATGTCATTTCTAAAGTAAAATATTATTTTAAATATGTGAATCTGAAAAATGTACATGTTTAATGTTTAAATAATTGTTATTTAAATTAAAGATGTTAAATTTATGTTGAATTGAATAAGTATAGCCTTGAATTAATATTTTCTAAAATTTAGGAAAAATTATAATTTTAAATTGTTGTTAAATTTGACTGTTGAGGTTATGACACATAATGAAATGCATTTTTATATATCTAATTATATGTGGAATGGTATGTGATGTTAATGATATTTTTTATATGAATTTATTTGGAGGTTTGAGAAAACTAACTATATTAGATTACTATGATCAAAATATATGCATTAAATTATTTATTCATGAATTTGATTTTCTGATGGTAGAGATGGATTATGTAAATTAATGGATTTGTGGTGATAGCTTAAAAGAGAATACAAAATTTTATGGTTTGATAAAAGTGCATAAATTCAATTACATTTGATCAAAATTTAAATTTTATAACATTATAAAAATTTATAGTTTTTAAATGCACCGTATAGTACTGGTGTTGTACTATAATGTTTATAAGCACACATGTTATATGGTAGTCCTGTGGAATGCATGGATCTGAGGGTTGACAAGTTTTATACAGTGCACATAAGCCTCCCTCCCCCATAGCCAGGATGATTGTTTATTATATTATGATTATCTTGTAAGTGCTATGAACCTGAGGGTTGGCAAGTGTATCTATATAGTGGACATCAGCTGCCCCCTTCCTTAGCCGTAGGTGGATATTTATTAAGCATGCAAGTTATATTCATGGTCATTCCTGTGAAGGTAGGCAAGTATAATACAGAGCGAGCATCAGCTGTCTCCCCCTTGGCCATAGGATGGTTGTCATTACGGATTAGTATGCACATATGTATGGCCATCTTGTGGGAGCTATGGGTTCAAGGTATGGCAAGTATTGTGCACAGTGAGCATAAGCCACCCTTACAGTCGATTGTTTAGCCATGACAAGTTATAAGTAACGGCGTCATTGGGATGCCAAGGCAACTGTCTGCAAGTTTCTCTCTTTAACCTCCCATCAGGCAGTACTCGGGACGCTAGGTACCGTTTAGCATTACTGGTATATAGTATGGTGCATCAAGTATATTTTTATATTATATACACACAAATTTACAAATATATATATATATATATATATTATATTGTATTATGTTTGTATATACCACATCATATGGGACGATGATCTGATGTGGTCCATAAAGAGCTAGCCTCATAACTATGTTACCAACGAGTCTAGAGGATCGGATGGCCAATATGGGCAACCACCCCCGATTTGTATTGGTAGCAGAGTGCGGCGATAGCTAGTATCATGGATCGCGCAGTATGTTGTACGATATCGTATTTACTTCCGTTATGAGTGTGTATATTGCATAATATGTCATAAATTTTAAAATATTATTTTATTTTATGCTATCTCTCTATTCATGATTTGATTTCTAATATTATCTTTATTGACCTTTCTTGTTGTTATTATTATTAACGTTATTGTTGTTATTAATATTGTTATTATTATTATTATTATTATTGTTTATTTATTACGTTTTATTATCATTATTAGCGGTTGAGATTATTATAATTATTATTTGTTGTTATTATTAATTATTTAATAATTACTGTTTTTATTATTATTTCTATTATCATTACTCTCATTAATATTGTTACTGTTTTTATTATTATTGTGGTTGTATTATTATTGTTGTTGTATTGTATTTTTTATTTATTATGATTATTTTTATTATTATTGTTTCCATTATCTATTATTATTATTATTATTATTATTTTTAATTATCATTATTATAATTATCGTTGCTACTATTTTTATTATCAATGGTATTTTTATTATCAATTATATGTGAAAACCTTCGAGCAAGTGTGAAAGCCTTCGGGCAAGTGTGAAAGTGTTCAGGCAAGTGTGCAAGCCTACCGGCAAGTTATGGTGTTATTATTATTATTGTTGAGTTATTTCCCTCCTATCTATATTATGCATTGGTGCATTGTAAAACAATATTGAAATGTAGTACAGCACTGAGTGGGTGGTGTGGGCAGATGTGAATATTTAGAGGTATATTTTGGTTTTTTATTCAGTAAGTTATTTCCATTGCATATGTATATTATATATTTATAATTTATTATGGAAGTGTTGTCATTTGCGGAATTTATTGTAGTAAAGTAGAAGGGATAAGGTGGTACTATATGGAAATGTATTTTCATGCAGGTAAATTTTTGGGGCATGCTTTACCTTTAGAGGAGATGCTGTCGGACTTTCTGTAGGATATTTCGGTAGGATTTTCCTAGGATCAAGGCTTATCTAGGATTTCGGGAAGAGATCCTGGATGGGTCCAGATACTTGGCATGCAATTCAAGTTAATTTTTCTTAGTTGAAAATATCTATTTCTCAATTGCATGAAGAAAAAATAAAGAGATAAGAAATAATAGTTACAGTAAACTTCGATGGCTGTAGCAGCATTTTTATTTTATGCATAATGGCCTGGACCTAACCTAGGTTCCAGTAAGTTTTGAGGGGTTACTTGGTTTGATCCAAGAACATTGTAAAGGAATATAGTAGCACCAAGAAGAAAACCCTCTTGTTCAAGAAAACCATATTGTCGGTTAATTTTTGTTCTTGTCCCCTTGTTTAAGGAAGTCTTAGACAAAAGTGGCTTCAGAATGTCAATCTTTTCCTTGGTTTTGCAATCGCATACTTTGCTTCACCAAAAGTATGACTCCTTATGATACCTTTCTTCAATCATCCCGTCTTTCTGTTTCAATTCTTCTCATAATACAGTGGAGAAAAAGCTTTTAGCATAATCTTTGGCATTGGTTTTCACTTTTTCTTCTAACATAAAGGTTCTGGAGAACCAAAAAAGAAAAAAGAAAAAGAAAAAAAAAAGGGGTTTGCCGCTTGTTTAGGTAAACTTTTTCCATTCATAACAAAGGTTTAGCAATAATTTCTGACCAATGTTTACTTCCTCATGTCATCCTCGGAATATGGAAACTCATTTTTCTACTATTTGATTATAATTCCTCTAATATTATGAGCTTGAGATTCCTTTAATTTCTTTTCTATAAAGTGTAGGGTAATTAAGAAGGTTTGCTTCCCAAGATCTTTAAGGCACTCTATTCCTTGTCAAAGCAAGCAATATAAGATAAAAGGACAACTAGTTAATCAAGAAATGGACTTATAGTATGTGTTTGCTAACTAATCATGTTGTTGCATCCTTGAATATGCTTTTTGATATGCATTAATTCTTTAATTAAGATTATAGTTATCGACTTGATAATATACAATGTATTGGAACCACAACTGTAAGAGTGTTGATAAATATTTTTAATTAAAATCCAAAAGAAAGAATAATTTGGTCATGGTTAAGAATTTATTTCTCTAAGCTATATGAAGAAGTAACAGCTGTGCACTCTGCTAAATTATGGTTCAATATTACTTGGAGGCTAAACGATTCCTTACATCTTCTCCCGCATTCTCAGTACCTTACAATGAGACAACATGAATTTCCTGATGTCCAAAACCAAACTTTAAGAACCATACACTTTCCAAAACCAAACTTTATGAACTATACACTTTCACCCCATGATCTAGGCTAATTAATGCCTAGGTTCCCAAGGCCATTTGCTGGCCACTTCCCCAGTACGACACTATATAGACAATAAATTATCTATTTGGCTTGATACAGATGGTTTAACTTAACTTCTAATAGCTTAAGCTTTTGGGACAAATATTAACTTTGTTGTTATAAGACACCAGAAAATTGAAAACCAGAATATTATTTTTTTTATTCACTGCATTGCTCTTTATATAGAGCTAACATTTAACAGAAAAACAAAAATATTTCCTAAACACAAGGCATGACTAGCAGCTAGCCATAAAGAAACCAGCATAGAAAATAAAACAGCATAACAGCATAAATCATAACAAATATTCTAAAGACTTGATCAGCTAACAGCATAATAAATATTCTAATGACTTGGTCAGTTGACAGCAACTCCATATGCAGCAACTTAGGCACTATTGTAATAATTTCTCCTCCTTGCCTAATAGCTGCATAGACTTAGTTTGTTTCTCAGAAGTTCAAATCTTGCTTTTGGAAGAGCCTTGGTAAACACGTCTGCAATAAACTAGTTTAATTTCACCAGCCTTCTGTTCTTCTCTCAAATGATATAGCTTGATCTTGAAATGCTTTGTCCTTCCATGAAAAATAGGATCATTTGAAATTGCAATGGCAGCTTGGTTATCTACATAAATTTCTGTTGGCTCAATTTGCTTCATGTGTAAATCTACAAGTATTTTCCTGATCCAAATTGCTTGATTCACTGTAGCATTTGCTACAACATACTCTGCCTCTGTTGTACTTTGAGTTATCATATCTTTCTTTTTTTAGCTCCATGAAAAAATTCCTGATCCAAAACTGAAACAAAAACCTGTTGTGCTTCTCATGTCATCTATGGAACCTGCCCAGTCACTATCAGAATAACCATGAAGCTTAAAAGATTGACAGCTAGAATATTGAATGCCATAATTTGTTGTGCCTTTGATATATCTTACAATTTGTTTGGCAGCCTGAAAATGCATTTCACTGGCACAATGCATAAATCTTGAGAGCAAATTTACTGCAAACATTATGTCTGGTCTGGTAGCTGTAAGATACATCAAGCAACCAATCAGACTCATATATAAGCTTTCAGACACTTTTTCAGCTCCATCCTCTTTGCTAAATTTCTCCATTTGATTCATGGGTGTGCTAGTTCTTTTGCAATCTTCCATGTGAAATTTCTTGAGTATTTCTTTTGCATACCTTTTTTAGCTTATGAAGACTCCATGATGGTCTTGCTTCACCTCCATTCCTAGAAAATAAGACATTAAGCTAAGGTCTCTCATCTCAAATGCTTCTAGCATTTTGGCTTTAAATTCTTTCACCAGCATCTCATTGCTTCCTGTTACAAGAAGATCATCAACATAAAGAGAAACTATAATTAAGTTAGCATCTATTTTTTTTTTTTATATATAGCGTAGCTTCACTTGGACTTTTAATAAAACCAAGGCTTTGAAGATATTCATCGATCCTGTTGTATCAGGCCCTAGGAGCCTATTTAAGATCGTATAATGCCTTTTTCAATAAGTAAACCTTCTCCTCCTGTCCCTTGACTTGAAATCCTTCAGGCTACCTTACATAAATTTCGTCTTGAAGATAACCATTTAAAAAAAGTAGATTTTACATCCAACTGGTAAATCTTCCATCCTTTTTGTGCAGCCAAAGCAAGTAACATTCTAATTGTATCCAAGCGAGCTACTGGAGCAAAGGTTTCTGAAAAATCTACCCCAAACACTTGACTGTACCCTATCACAACTAATCTGGCTCTATGTTTATTTACTGAACCATCTGCATTAAATTTGGTTCTGTAAACCCATTTGACTCCAATGACCTTTCTATGTTGAGGGCGATCCACCAACTCCCATGTGCCATTCTTCTCAATCATCTTAAGCTCTTCTTTCATTGCTTCAACCCACTTGTCATCCTTCTCTGCTTCTTTAAACTTTGTTGGCTCAAACACAACAATATTACATCTTTCATAAATATTAGATAATAACCTTGTACCTTTAATTGGTTCATCATCTATGTTATCATCCATATTTTGTTGAATTTCAGACTGCTGCTCCTTTACTGACTCCTCCTAGTTGTTGGGGTGAGAAGGTTATGACCAAGAGCAAGCTAGCTTGAAGTGTTAGCAACAAGCAAGCTTTTGGTGATGCTCTTGGGAATGGTTGTGTGTGAGTTGTGTTTTTAGGTTTTGGTTATGGTGTTTTCTGGTTTTTAGGGTTCCTAAAGTGTTCTAAGGTGTTGAAGAAGAGATAACAAGAAGAGGAACACGTTGGCTTTTGAAAAATAAGGCTTAGATGTGTAGCCATTTCATTCATTTTACAATATAAGCTTGAAATTACAACTAGTTCACACATGCCAAGCATGTGAGCTTACAAAATGAGTAAAGTATTTGAAATTTAAAAAGTAAAATGGTCAACACCTAACTTTTCATACACAAAAGAGTCAAAAACCAGCTGCAACATGTCTATTCCAAATATAGTAAAAAGTGGCACATGGTTTGAGCTAAGTTCCTATTGTTTAACTAGTTTGGGTAAACAACCAAACTAGCTTCACCTACTTAGTTCCCCTTTGTATCTGCTTATGGAACCTGGTTTGAAGCATCCTTGGTCATCAATAAATATTGTTCCAAGAGCTAGGAAAGTTCTGGAACCGGATTATGGGCCAAACAGCTCCAAAACTGGCCCATACTCTGCATACTGGGCCCATCAGATACACCAATCTGTTTGGAATAGAAAATGGACTTTCCCATGTCATTTTGACCTGAAATTTAAACCATAGTCTTCTATATATGTCTGTAGACATTCCACAAAATGTCAGCCCAAAACTCCATTTGCAACCTGAGATATAAGATAAATAGTGGAACTATGTTGCTGGAAATTATGAATCCAGCACCATAGGCATTTCAAGCATAACATTCCTACTCTTTTGTGCATAATCTTGCCTATAATTTTGCATACATAACTTAGGCACAAAACATTATCAAAATATACCTTGCATCAATTAAAAACATACAAAGAAATATAAACTCATAAAAGGAAAGGATTTGATACCAAGGTGTGCATGCTAGCCGGTGACATGCACCATCAAGTGGCAAAATTGCCACACTTCAACACTCCTCCTTGGCAATTTTGTATGAGACATTGAGAAGTCCTCTCAATATCTCAAATCTCTTCTTTCCCAATGGCTTGGTGAAGATATCCGCCAAGTTCTCCTCGGAAGTCACATACTCCAACTTCACTTCACCACTTGCTTCAAATTCCCTTAAGGAATGATACTTGACCGGTATATGCTTGGTTTTCCCATGTTGGACTGGATTTTGTGCAATTGCTATTGCTGAAGTATTGTCACACAATATTACCGTGGCTTCCTCTTGCTTCAAGCTCAAGTCCTCCAATAATTTCCTAAGCCAAACACCTTGATTAGCACAACTTGAGCAAGCAATATACTCGGCTTCCGCGGTGCTTTGTGCAACGGTTTGTTGCTTCTTGGAATTCCATGAGAAAGGACCATTTCCAAGAGTGTAAATGTAGCCCGATGTGCTCTTGCTATCATCCAAAGAACCAGCCCAATCACTATCACTATAACCAAGCAAAGCTTCATTCATGCCATCCTTGTACCATATACCAAAATCACTAGTACCTTTCAAATACCTTAGGATTCTTTTTGCACAACTAAGATGATTTTGTGATGGACTATGCATAAATCTTGACAAAACAGCCACACTAAACATGATATCCGGTCTAGTAGAGCATACATATAAAAGGCTACCAATTAAACTTCTATAGATGGAAGGATTTACCTTTGGAGAATCATCATCCTTCACCAACTTGGTGCCTTCATTCATAGGTGTGGCAACGCTATTACAATCTTCCATGTCAAACTTCTTGAGCAACTCCTTCACATAGCTTTCTTGAGATATGAAGATGCCCTTGGATGATTGGACAACTTCAATTCCAAGAAAGTATTTCATCTCTCCAAGGCTAGACATCTCAAAGTTCAATTCTAGCTCACTTTTGAAATTGCTCACTTCTTTCTCATTACCACCGGTCACTAGAAGGTCATCAACATAAAGAGACACCAACACCATGCAACCATGAGTCCTAATATACAATGTAGGCTCATTAGGACTCCTCCTAAATCCATGCTTTGTCAAAAAACCATCTATCTTGGCATACCATGCCCTAGGAGCTTGTTTAAGGCCATACAAGGCCTTGTGTAGCTTGTATACCTTCTCTTCACTTCCTTTCTTCACAAAACCTTCGGGTTGCACAACATAGACCTCCTCCTTCAATATTCCATTCAAGAAGGCTGACTTCACATCAAGGTGATATACTTTCCAAGACTTTTGTGCCGAAATTGCAAGAAGAAGTCTTATGGTTTCCATCCTTGCAACCGGTGCAAAAGTCTCTCCATAATCCACACCGGCTTGTTGTGCATATCCTTTGACAACAAGCCTTGCCTTGTGCTTATTTATGGACCCATCCGGATTATACTTGGTCCTAAAGATCCACTTCACCCCAATAGCATTCTTTCCCTTCGGTTTTGTTACCAAGCTCCAAGTGTCATTCTTGTTTATCACATCGATTTCATCTTGCATGGCTTGTCTCCACTCTTTTCTTACCATAGCTTCATGGACATTGATTGGATCACTCAATGCCACATTACACCTTTCATAAATCTCATTAAGAGGTCTTGTGCCTCTCACACCATCACCAATCTCCAAATCAGCCCCTATGGAGATTTCTAGCTCATTCTCATCATATTCATCATCATGGGCAGCACCTTCATCATTTCCTTGTTCCTCATCATTATCATGAGCTTCAAGCCGATTGTCTTCATCCATACTAGCCAACTCCTCCTTACTACAAACCCATTTAGCTTCCTCATCAACTTTCACATCTCTGCTTATCACAAGTTTCTTGGTTTCCAAGTTATACACTCTATATCCCTTGGTCACATCACTATAGCCAACCAAAACACCAACCTGTGACCTTTCATCAAGCTTTCCTCTCTTAGATGATCAAGAGAAGGCTTATATCCAAACCAAAGCTCAAATGGGGTTTTACTCCTCAAAGACTTGGAGTAAAGCCTATTTTGGATGTAGATGGATGTATTAACTCCTTCGGCCCAAAACTTCTTTGGCAAGCCACTTTTAAACAACAAACATCTAGCCATCTCCATGATGGTACGGTTTTTCCTTTCACATACACTATAGATCGGTTCAGGATCATGGGATCCTTTTCTATCAGATAGGAAGGGCTGTTGCACAAAATTTTGTTGTGGTGTGTATGGTGTAGTGAATTGATGAACTATACCATGATCCTTACAAAGTTGTTTGAAAGCCTCACTTGTGTATTCCCCACCATTGTCCGTCCTTAACACCTTTATAGTGCAATCGGATTGATTTTGCACTAACTTCATAAATTCTACAAACTTCTCCAAAGCTTGTGATTTTCTTTCAAGGAAATACACCCAACACATTCTTGAGTAATCATCAATGAAAGTTATGAAATACTTGCTGCCATTTAAGGATGGAACACTCATAGGACCACAAATATCCGAATGTATAAGTCCTAACTTCTCCTTTGATCTCCAAGAACAAGATTGAAATGCTAGCCTAGTATGCTTTCCTTTTTGACACACTTCACACACATGTTCTTGCTTCTCCACCAATGGCATGTCTCTAACAAGTTCATGTGTGCCTACCAATGACTTAAAGCTAGCATGGCCTAGTCTTTTATGCCAAAGTTGAGAGGTGTTCTCAACTTTGGTGTTCAATGCAACCGATGCACCATTTTCATCCATATTCAACCTAAAATTCTTGTTCTTCATTCCAACACACATTAATTCATTTCCATGTGGATCAACTATAGTGCATGTCATGTTTGAGAAGTGTAATGCATATTTGTTCTCAAGCATTTGACCTACACTAAGTAAGTTCTCACATAAAGAAGGTACATAGAGAACATCATGGATAGTTTTGATACCTTTGGTGGTGTGTATCACCACATCTCCTTTGCCTTTCACTTCCATCAAGGCTCCATTTCCAATTTTAACTTTGTTGTGGCTGCTTCTATCCAAGTTTGTGAACCACTCTTGCTTGTGAGACATATGGTGTGTTGCTCCACTATCAATGATCCATCCTTCATCATTCTTGATGCTACTAAAACAAGTAGCAACAAACAACTCTTCCGATTCACTATCACTTGCATTATCTTTAGCAGCACTTGCTTGTTGCTTATCTTTCTTGTTAGCCTTGCATACTTTCTCCACATGACCCTTTTGTTGGCATTTATGGCAAAATGCATCCGGCCTCCACCAACACCTTCTTGGATGATGACCTTTCTTCTTGCAATGGTGACAAGGTTCATAGGACTTCCTCTCGGGTTTGCTAGTTTCACCTTTCTCCTTTATGACCTTAAGCTTGTTCTTCTTTTGATTTTGTGTCTTTTGATTTTGTTTAGACACAAATGCAGCCTCCATTGATTCTTCATGTCTAATCCTCCTCCTTTGCTCCGTAGCTTGCAAGGCATTTACCAACTCGGTCAAGGAAATTTCATTTAGGTTCCTTGACTCCTCCAATGAAGATATCTTAGCTTCAAACCTCTCGGGCAAGGAGACCAACACCTTCTCCACAATCCTTTGGTCACTTAATCTTTCACCTAGCACCCTAATTTGATTCACCACATTAAGAAGCCTTGTGGTGAACTCCTTAACCGTTTCTTTGTCTTTCATCTTGATAGTCTCAAACTCCCTCCTTAGGTTAAGGATTTGCATTTGCCTTGTCCTTGCACTCCCTTGGAACTCATCTTGAAGTTTGTCCCAAGCTTCTTTGGCACTCTCACATGCCATTATCCTTGTGAAAATGGTATCACTAATACAAGAATGAATGGCGGTGAGAGCCTTGAAACCTTTAGCCAATTCCTCCTCATGGTGCTTGATTTGGTTGACCGTTGCCCCTTGTCTCAAAGGCTCGGGTTCTTGGGGATTTATGGTGACCTCCCAAAGACCATAAGCCTTCAAGTAGGCTTGCATCTTGATACTCCAAATGTTGTAGTTCTCCCCATTGAAGATAGGAGGAGAAGGAGTTGAAAAACTTGAAGAAGCCATGTGAATGTTGCTTTCTAGTATGAAGGAATATGAAAATATATTTGTGATTTCAAGTATCTCTTCACTCTCAAGGAACGAACCAGCCCAAAAAACCTCACAAATCTCACAAAAATGTGCCTTGCTCTGATACCACTTTGTTGGGGTGAGAAGGTTATGACCAAGAGCAAGCTAGCTTGAAGTGTTAGCAACAAGCAAGCTTTTGGTGATGCTCTTGGGAATGGTTGTGTGTGAGTTGTGTTTTTAGGTTTTGGTTATGGTGTTTTCTGGTTTTTAGGGTTCCTAAAGTGTTCTAAGGTGTTGAAGAAGAGATAAGAAGAAGAGGAACACGTTGGCTTTTGAAAAATAAGGCTTAGATGTGTAGCCATTTCATTCATTTTACAATATACGCTTGAAATTACAACTAGTTCACACATGCCAAGCATGTGAGCTTACAAAATGAGTAAAGTATTTGAAATTTAAAAAGTAAAATGGTCAACACCTAACTTTTCATACACAAAAGAGTCAAAAACCAGCTGCAACATGTCTATTCCAAATATAGTAAAAAGTGGCACATGGTTTGAACTAAGTTCCTATTGTTTAACTAGTTTGGGTAAACAACCAAACTAGCTTCACCTACTTAGTTCCCCTTTGTATCTGCTTATGAAACTTGGTTTGAAGCATCCTTGGTCATCAATAAATATTGTTCCAAGAGCTAGGAAAGTTCTGGAACCGGATTATGGGCCAAACAGCTCCAAAACTGGCCCATACTCTGCATACTGGGCCCATCAGATACACCAATCTGTTTGGAATAGAAAATGGACTTTCCCATGTCATTTTGACCTGAAATTTAAACCATAGTCTTCTATATATGTCTGTAGACATTCCTCAAAATGTCAGCCCAAAAATCCATTTGCAACCTGAGATATAAGATAAATAGTGGAACTATGTTGCTGGAAATTATGAATCCAGCACCATAGGCATTTCAAGCATAACATTCCTACTCTTTTGTGCATAATCTTGCCTATAATTTTGCATACATAACTTAGGCACAAAACATTATCAAAATATACCTTGCATCAATTAAAAACATACAAAGAAATATAAACTCATAAAAGGAAAGGATTTGATACCAAGGTGTGCATGCTAGCCGGTGACATGCACCATCAAGTGGCAAAATTGCCACACTTCAACACTAGTTCCATTGTCTGTCTTCCATGAATGTGACATCTCTACTTATAAGAATTTTTCCATTTTGTGGTTGGAAAATTTTGTAAGCCTTGGATGCTTTACTATATCCAATAAAGACTCCCGGTTCTGTCTTTTTATCGAGTTTATCTCTTTTCACCTGTGGCACATGAGCAAAACAAAGACAACCAAAAGTTCTTAAATATTGCAGGTCTGGTTTGCAACCAAACAAAGCTTCAAATGGAGTTCTTTTTTGTAGAACTCTAGTTAGCAATCGATTTAGCAGATAAGCTGTAGTATTTGCAGCCTCTACCCACAGGTTCTTTGGCAGTTCCTTTTCATGCAACAAACACCTTGCCATTTCCATAATACTTCTATTTTTTCTTTCACTTACACCATTATGCTGCGGAGTATATGGTGCTGTAAACTGGTGCTCAATGCCGACTTCATCACAGATATTTTTGAAACTATCACAAGTGTATTCCTTTCATTGTCTGATCTGATTGTTTGCAACCTGTAACCACTTTGATTCTCCACCCAAGTTTTATATTTCCAAAAAAACATTAGCAGCTTTGGATTTAAATTTAAGAAAATAAATCCAACAAAATCTGGTATAATCATCAATAAATACAATATAATATTTACTGCCATTTAAGGAAGATGTTTTTAGAGGTCCTCCAACATCTGTATGTACCAGTTGAAGTTTGCGTGTCGCTCTCCATGTAGTTTGAGGAAAGGACCTTCTAACTTGCTTTCCATATTGACAAGCCACACAATCAGAAAGTTTGTCTTCCAGTAATGGTACTCCTTTTACCATATTGTGATTCTGCATGTATAGAAGTCCAGCATGGTGGAAATGCCCGAGCCTTCTGTGCCACACTTCCACATTGTTTGCACTGCTTGAAAAGGCTATCTGCTCACCCTCCATCAGATTTAGAGCAAAGCTTTTTACTCTCATTTTCACCCTGAAAGCATCTCTTCCTTTTACATCTCTAATCCTGCAACATTTGTCTTCAAATATAACTTTGGAGCCCTTTTCAATCAGTTGTCTAACACTAAGCAGGTTTGGGTCAATGTCATGCACATATAAAACATTAGTAATATACTTCAAACCTAATAAGCTTTCTAGAGCCACAGTGCCTTTGCCTTTGACTGAGATATATTCTCCATTTCCAATTTTTACTTTGGAAATTTTAGTTTTGTCAAGTTCCTTGAAAATCTCTATATCATTAGTCATGTGATGTGTGCAACCACTATCAATCAGCCAAGAATCATTAGAGCTATTGCTGGCTGCAAAACTAGTTGCAACAAATAGCTACTCCTCTTAATCATTAGAGCTCAACAACAATATTTGCTTTTCCTTCATGTTGTTGTGACTTACAGATTCTCTCCATGTGCCCAATCTGACCACATTTCCTGCACTTGACATCTGGTCTCCACCAACACGTCCTTTGTGGATGGTTAGTCTTTTTACAGTATGGGCAAGGTGGATATGTTACCTCATCCTTTTTGTCATTGTTTTCAGTTTTCTTACTGTTCTTCTTCTTGTTGTCCTTCTTGTCTTTGCCTCCTATTGAATTTTATGCCTTTGCTTGAAAAGCATCCTCTACAGATTCTTCTTTTCTCATCATTCTCCTTCGCTTTTGGGCCTGTAAAGCATTTACTAATTCTGCCAAAGATATACTTGACAAATCCTTAGATTCTTCTAGTGAAGAAATTTTAGACTCATACTTTTCAGGCAAAGTCATAAGAATTTTTTGTACAATTCGCTCATCAGAAAAATCCTTACCCAGCAACTTGTCAAAATAGTCTTTTATGGTTTCTGTCTCCTTCATTTTTAGCATTTCAAACTCCCTGATCAAGTTAAGCACCTGCATGTTTTTTATTCTTTCGTTGCCTTGGTAATCATTCTTGAGATAATCCCAAATAGCCTTTGCTAACTGTAGATTCATAATTCTTGTAAATATGGTGCTTGAAACAGCAAAGAATAGACATGCTTTAGCTTTCGACTTCTTTGTCTTCCTCTCTTTGTGAGCCTTCATTTGTGTCATTGTTGGATTTGCTGGCAATGGTGGAACATCATAATCCTCTTCTACAGCCTCCCACAGATCTAATGCCTCAAGATGAACTATCATTTTAATAGCCCAAGCTTGATAGTTATCACCATCAAAAACTGGTGGAACAACATGAGAGAATGTTGTTTCAACTTCCATTTTTGAAGGTTTTTGTGTTTCTGGTCTTTTAAGTTCTGGCTTTGGGTTTTTGTGTTTCTGGGTTTGTGTTTTGATTCACTCAGCTCACAGATCTATCAAGAAGATGGCTCAGCTCACAGATCCCTCAAGAAAAAAGCTCTTATACTAATTTCTTTTTATAAGACACCAGAAAATTGAAGAGCAGAATATATTTTTTTTATTTGCTGCATTGCTCTTTATATAGAGCTAACATTTAACAGAAAAACAAAAATATTTCCTAAACACAAGGCATGACTAACAGCTTTCTAATTTCCAGCCACAAAGAAACCAACATAACAAATATCCTAAAGACTTGGTCAGCTAACAGCATAACAAATATTCTAGTGACTTGGTCAGCTAACAGCAACTCCATATGCAGCAAGTTAGGCACTATTGTAACAAACTCAACAATGTACATAAGAAAACAAGAGACCCCAATCCCTACGACAGTTATTTCTGCAACTTCCCTCCATTTCATGAAAAGGATATTGGAAAGAACTCCCTTAACACTCAGGCTTAAAGCAGCCTGAAAAGCCATTTTAGCTATTTTTTTTTCTAGTATGCTCCATGTTTATGCCATAGTACTTAGCTGTCAACCAAGTTTCATGAAAAACCCAGTCAGCAATTTCTTTGAACTTTTTAGGATCTACAACACCACCCTCTATATTACTTTGATCAGGCCTGCTATATTATGTTTTGTATCTATGTAAATCTAATTATCAATTTCCAATTCTTTATTAAGGATGCAATCCTTAATAATTAACTGTATGAAAAATAAGGATTCTACTACATAATAATTCTTATTTTTATAAACACATAAACAGTAAAACACATAAAACAATATTATATACAAACACACACACATATATATATATATAGAAATTAAAAGATAATAGAAAGACCAATAAAAATGGGGACAAGAATTTAATTCTCTAGCCGTAGGACAACAGTTTCCGCCCCACATTGGTGTTAAGCAGGTTTTTTTAAATGGCGAATGTTTTTCAGGTGACAATGACTTTTTTATGAGAATTGCAGCATTTTAAATCCTCAAAAACAGCACGATGAATTTTGTGCACACTCTGTCTTTGTGCAAATAAATAAAAATCAATTATTTTTCCTATCAAAAATCACTTATTTTTCCTATAAATCTGTCTATATATTTTTTAATTGTAAAAAATCAGTCATATAAATAGATAAGGTTTGCACCTATTGATGAAGAAGTACAACACTTCAAGTTCCAAATGTAAAGAACCTTTTCAGCCTAAAGTTGTCTTCTTCCATAGAAAGATTGCATTCCAATTTAAATCCAATTAATTGGTAACCAAATAATTAATTAAACATTAAAAATTCTATTCATATAAAATTCCAACATTAACAAATTCAAGTAACATTCTCATGATCATTATTAAATTTCTTGTATGCAGGAACTTCCTTTGGGAGCTTGAAACCCTCTTTGACAAATATTCAAAGTAAGACAAAATTAACTAAACATAAAAATTTCTATTCACATAAAATTCCAACATTTGCAAATTCAAGTGACTTTATCATGAGCATTATTAAATTTCCTGTATGCAAGAACTTCCTTTTGGAGCTTGAAACCCTGATTGACAAATATTCAAAGTATGACAAAAGCACCAAAGAGAATATGAAAATTCTCAAGAGAATTTATGCCGAGTATCCTTAGGAACACAAGAAAAAGAAGAAGTCAGAAAGTGGTTAAACAATGTTCAATCCGTCAACAGTGAAATACAAAGTATTGAGAAAGAACTTGGAAGAAAGAAGTATCTATCATGTGAAGATCTTGGAAAACTGGTTGACAAAAAGACCGTAGAAGCTCAGGAATCCTGCAGAAAGGTAGTTACCACAGAGGGATCTTCGATAAAAAGAATTTTAAGTACATCATCCTTGGTGGTGGTGTTGCAGCTGGATATGCAGCAAAGGAGTTTACCAGACAAGGGCTCCAGCCAGGGGAGCTAGCAATTATTTCCAAAGAAGCTGTAGCACCTTATGAACGTCCTGCACTTAGTAAGTCATATTTATTCCCACATGAACCTGCAAGACTTCCAAGTTTCCATGTCTGTGTTGGAAATGGAGAAGAGAGACTGCTTCCGGAGAGGTACGAGGAAAAAGGGATTGAATTGATCCTTGGAACAGAAATAGTAAAAGCAGATCTTGCATCAAAGACTCTCATCAGTGCATCTGGAAAAATCTATGCATATCAAACTTTGAGCATTGCAACTGGTTCCACAGCAGTTAAGTTGACAGATTTTGTTATTCAAGGAGCGGATGCCAAAAATATCTTTTACTTGAGAGAAATAAGACATGCTGATAAGCTTGTAGAAACAATGAAAATAAAGCAGAAAGGAAAAGTAGTAGTGCTTGGAGGTGGATACATTGGTCTTGAAGTTGGAGCAGCTATGAGAATCAACGAGTTCAATGTTAGCATGGTCTACCCTGAACCTTGGTGCATGGCTCGGCTTTTCTCTCCAGCCATTGCTTCTTTCTATGAGCGCTGCTATGATAAAAAAGGAGTTAAACTTATCAAAGGTACAGTTGCAGTTGGATTCAAAGCTGACTCGAATGGACAGGTAAAGGCGGTGAAACTGAAGAATGGTGAGGTGCTGCAAGCTGACATTGTTGTTGTTGGTGTTGGGAGATGGCCGCTAACTGCATTATTCAAAGGACAGGTTGAGGAGGAAAACAGTGGCATCAAAACTGATGGTTTCTCCAGAACAAGCGTCCAAGAAGTTTATGCTGTTGGAGATGTAGCTACATTCCCTATGGAGACAATGTTGGAGAATCAGTGCTATTTCAGGATATTCAAAATAATTCCACCACCAGGCCTTCATCTACAAAACCCAAGTTTGGAACATATTGGAATCACAATGGAAAGGTGGTTGGAGATTTCTTGGAAGGAGGGACTGCTGAAGAAAACAAGGGAATTGCCAAAATTGTTAGGCACCAACCTGAAGCTGAGAAAGATCAACTTGAAGAAACTGGGATGCTACTTGCTGGTTTGTATGGCTCAGGTGGGCCTTTATGAAATATACTTTGAGAGAAGTAGTAAATGATTAATGTTTACTCTGTTTTTAAGAATTGCTAATGCTTCTTTAATGCATTTATGAAAGTAGCAATGTTATACTTTTATAGTCTATGAACGCAAATGCTGAAATGTTAAATAAAATACAATTATTTTCTTTCTTTCAAGTGCTACCCTTTTTTTCACCTGTATCACAAGAAAAAGTGCTACTTTTTAACGGACAGTTATGCGGAAATTTGAGTACTTTTAGAATTTCGAAAATATTATAAGACACAAAAAAAAAAGAAAAAGAAAAAAAGAAGACAATATAGTCAATATAGATATATATATATATATAGCGAAATTATATAAATATACATGGCACAATTTATTATGGAGAAGGTGTTTACCAGTGTCCATTGTATATCCATTTAAAAATACTTGACTCATATTTAAATGGATAGGCAATGGATGCTCACTAAACAGTGAGCACCTTCCTTTTATAATAACAATTATATGTATATATAAAATAAATATAAATAAATATGAATGATAATGAAAATAAATATGAAATATAAATAATATATTGAAGGCGGTAGAACCAGCCAAGCAATATAAAATAAATGATTAAATAATTGAAAATAATGAAATGAAATGTATGAATGCTTACTTGATTACGAAGAACCAAAGTGTTACAAGCACTCAACACTCAGAATAAATAAATAAATTGATTACACTTGGAGAAGAAGAGGAGGAGAAGAATAGAAAAGAAATCTGCCAGAAAGTTTCTAAACTCTCTCTAGCTCAAAACTCCGTTATTCCAAGTTTTTCCAAAAAATTAACTTGATTACAAATGGAAATGAGGCTCCTTTAAATAGGCAAAGGAGGACTTGATTCCTGTTGATGAATAGTTGATTGAACAGTGATTGAACAGTGCTTTGTCGGTGAACAGTTGATTGAATAGTGATTGAACAGTGATATGCTTTCGGCTCCTTTTACTGTTCATAAACAGTGAGTGAACAGTAAATCTCGTGATCTGCTTTTGTGAGTGGAATTTTGAAAGTAACTTTGTACTATCAAAGATTCCTCATGTTGGTTATGACTTTAGGCTTCCAGGATGTTATTGATGTTGTGATCTTCTTCGTCATCATACTGGTAAGTATCATCTTCGTCTGGATCAATGTCTATATCTTCTTCTGATTCTTGATTATTGTCTATACTGATGATTCTTTGTTTTTTAAACATTTTATAATAAATAGCAGCAAGGTCTGGATACATTGTTTTGTAATGAAAGGATGTGAATACATCATTCCATACATAACGGAATCCATGATGTAAATATATTTTTGTATATTGATTTTCTTTTGCTAAAAAATATTTTTGAGTAATATGTTGGAGATTAAAATTGTCTCCATATACTGCAGCTCTCCAATGGCGAAGCTGTCTTGTGATTGGACTTGAGCATCTGCGTACCTGTTCGTCTTGGCGGAAATGATTAGTAGCATATTTTGATTTTTCAAAAGTGATTAGGTGGCGTGCTGGTTCCCATCCATGAATCCATTCAGGTGGAGTGGATGTGATGTGAGCAGCAATATATCCTTGTTGTTTTAATGGTGCGGAATGGTGAGGTAAAAAGAGACAGGTGATGGCCATTTTGATTAGTTCAATACAGTTTTGGACTTGATCTGTATGGGTGAATATAATGGTACCAACTAATCCCCAGTCAAAGAGGGTGGCCCAAGTGATTGTTTTATTTTGGTAAATAAAGTTGTGGAAGGTTGGGGCATATAGGCCAACACGGTGAATAGCATAACTGATTTGGTGTGGACAGCCAACATGATTAAGAGGAATATTTTCAGGGTCACATGTGGTACATTTGATATTGGAAGGATGCAAAGCAGCTTCCGTATATACATACATACCACGAGGACAGGTATTGGGTGATTGAACAAAGGATCGTAACATTTTTTGAAGAAAATTGAATTCATCATAAAATTGTTTTCGTTTGATTTTCCAAATACGGGAAATAATATCACTGGGTAAACCAGCTTGGTGTAACCATTGATTAGGATAGAAAAAAGATACGAACAGGATTCCAAGGTAAGGTGGAATTTTTGATTAAAGGATAAGGATTTTCAATGAGAATGTTGGAGGGTTGATTGGAATGGCTGGTTGAGGCGTGGTTAGGATTACAAGGTTGTGAATGTTTTTTGGTCCAATAATCTAGGTCTTTTTGGAGGTGATTAATATGGAGTTGGTGGATGGCATTATTATGAAGTAGGGTTTGGATTTGATGTTCAAGACATTGATTCTTATGTTTGAGTTCATGAACTCCGAATTCTAAAGGATGATCTAAATAAGGGTTATTGAGAAGATCAAGTGGGTCTTGATTTATTTGATTGATGATGTGTTGTGGGTTGATAATAACAGTGTTTGGTCGAGGATGATTATGTTGCATTTTGTGGGCTGATTGGGAACTAGAAGCTTGATCAGAAATGATTTGTTGGACGGAACGGAGAGTTTTGGAAAACTCTGGATCCATTCTGACCCAAGGGTGAATAAAGGCTTTTGGACCTAATTCTCTATGGGTGATTTCAAGGGCTTCATAGAGACTATAATAGCCTCGGTATTGGGTATTGATTTGGCCTGCAATTTCATAGGCTATTTGGGACCATGTTTTATAAAGACCAGGGTTTGGGCCTGTGAATAGGACATAATGGGAATAGTATTTACTATCAGGTTTTTGTTTGATTGATTGGAGATAAAAACAAAGGTTATCAAGGGTTTGAATAAAATCTGTTTTTTCTTCTGGTGATTCAAAATGGGTTTTATTCCAAATGGAATTGATTAAGGCTCTTGGGGGGTATCTAGTTCAAATTGGGTTGGGAAATTCTTTTCAGAATTTTCTCCACTCCAAATTGGAACAGATGTGCTGTTGATGATTATGTAGCCGCTGGGGCGAGACATGCTGTAATGAGAATGATTAGAGAAAAGATATTTTGAAAATATGCAGATATTTTGAAAATATGCAAAAAGATTTATACAAAATAAGTTTTTAAATATGTAAAAAATATGAGTAAAGGATTGAGACAAGATAAGATAAGAAGAATAAAGAAAAGGAGGATGAGAGATTTGGATTTGATTAAGTTGTTTTGAAATAGATTGATCTTGAAGATTCTGGACATTATTTGATTGAAGTAAGAAATCAAATTTGATTTTTTCGCCTAAAGGATGACTGATGATTCCATCATTGTTGGTGATGAATGGGTACAATAGAGAAAGGAAAAGGATTCCTAGGATGACCTGATCTGTCATATTTTTAATAAGGACAAAAGAGGTTGTATAACAAATAGTATTATGACAAATTTGGACTTGATTAATTTCATATTGCAAATCCATTTTACTACCATTGGCTGAATTTAATTTTTCTTTTGTTTTGGTATAATATTGATTAGGGATAAAACTTTCATGAATACAATTTAAATCTGCACCTGAGTCTAAAAGGGCAATTGTTGTTAATTGAAAATCTTTAATTATTATGGTGATTTTGATGTGCCATTTTCGAAGTTTGATTTTTTGAATTGAGGCTAGACAATTATCATGGGAAGATCCTTCTTCTTGTTCATCAGGTTGGTTAGGACTAAGATTATGGGGGTTATCTTGAATAAATTGTAATCGATGTTTGATTAAATGATTTTCCATTTTTAATTCTTTAATTTCAGACTTGATTGTTTGAATTTCTGTTTGCAAATCTTGAACAGTTATGGTTTTATTTTTGGATTTATTAAATGTTTGTAAGGCTTCTGTTAAACATATTTTTTGAGTACTTTTATGATGTTGATTTGTTTCTTTGTGATTATCAGTTATTATCTTTTTATATTTTTTCATGTATTCTATTCTTTCATCAGGATTTTCTAATTTACTGAGTAATTCTAAGATTATATCTTCATCTTCTGTAGAATTAGTTAAGACACTAAGTGATTGATTACAACAGGTATCTAGACAACAAGCATCTAAACATCCTAAGGTAATTTTAGGGTTATCTGTATCACTAGTGGATTCAGTGTGAATACTTGATTCGTCAGAACTTGATTCAGTGTAAATATTGTTTTCACTATGTTCACTATCTGTGTTGTGTATACCTAAGACATTGATTAAGTTTTGTTTTTGTTCTTCTGGTATTTCTAATTGTTTGATTGTTTGCTTAGCTTTGCATTTATTAGCAAAATGACCAAATTTATTACATTTAAAACATTTGATTTTAGTAGTATCTTTGAAATCTTTTTTATGTTTATTTGATTTCTAGAATGTATCAGGATTAGGTTTATTAAACTTATGAGTTTTGTAATAAGGCTTTCTAAAAGGTTTCTTATAGGATTTTTCTTTGATTTTGTTTCTTCTAGAGGGTGCTAGGGTAGACAGACCATATTGTTGACAAAAGTTTCCTAATTCGTATTTAGTTTTCTTTTTGTCATTATTTAGTTGATTAGCGATTTTCATATCAGTGCACATTTTTAATCCTTCTTGTTTGATTATTGAGACTATATCTCCATAAGTTAATGAATCGTAGTCTATGTGACCACTATCATTACTTAAGACATTTCTGATTTTTCTAGCAAATAACTGGGGTAGACCATTAATAAATTTTTCTTTCCAAAAGGGTTGATTACTATCGTCTCTCATCATGATTCCTGTGGTAAAGGTTTGTACATACCATTCGAAATCACTAAGAGTTGGACAGTGTAAATTGGTTAACTGACTATGAATTCTTTCTGTGACAGCTGTAGGGGTTCCTATAAAATGTCTAATTATTGTGGCTAACAAGGTATTGACACCATCTGGGACACCTTGACCTATTGATTCATCAAATATGGGGAATCCTTCTTCATCTAATTTAACTGCATGTATGATTTCGGATTTAGATTGATCTGTTAAATGTTTTTTCCACCAGTAGTGTAATGTACCGGTAAAACCTGTGACTAATAATTTAACAATTTCAGGTTGGGGAAGGTTTTGATTAGTAAAATAACTATTAGCAACCATGGACATGTGATGTAATTTGTTTAATATTTCTTGTTCTTTTAATCCATCTATATTCCATTCGTATAGTTTATCAGAACTGACAGAGAATTGATTTTTAGAAGTTGATTCTTGAAATTCAGGGGGTAATGGTTTATTATTCCATTGTTTAAAGACATTAAATCGTGGTTTTTGATTTTTAAGTCTATTAATATGATTATCGAATGAAGATTTATTTGATTCTGTATCAGATGAAGATTTATTGTTGATGGTAGCAAGATTTGAAGAAGAGGCTTCAGTTTTGGAACTGGAAGTTTTTAATTGTAATTCTTTTAAGAGTTGACTTAGGTGATTAGTTTTATTTGGAAGGGTTGGAACTTTTGTAATATCTGGAAATTTTATTAGTGGTTGAGGTTTAATTTCTTCTTTGGAGGAATTATCAATCTTGGTTTCTATTTTATCTAATTGTTTACCTATTGTAATAAGACTTTGATTTGTGTAATTATTTTGTTCAATGACTTTCCTAGTTTCATTAATTAAATCGTTATTTTCATTTGTGGAAGTTTTAAAGGGTGAAGCTATGACTTGATTATTCAAATGAGGAATGATTAATTTTTCAACTGGAGGGTGACTAGACAGGACTGTGGATTTATCTGATTTAATCCATTTTTCCTTTGTTAAAGTTTTTAAATTGTTTAAAGGATAATAGAATTTTTCAAGAAAATCGAAAAATTTAATATCAAATTTAAGTTGTAACATTGTTTGTTTCCAAGTTTGCCAAATTTCTTCTTTCTGTTCTCTAGTGTGTGATTGTCTATATTTGATTAATCTATCGTGATTTTTATCGGACATCATTTCTTGATTTAATTGTTTCTAGTGTGGTTTAAAGGGTGTATCTATTGTGTTTAATTGAGGATCTATGAAATCTGAGGCTGTTGGTGACTGTGTTGATTGTATTTCTTCATCACTGTAACGAGGTTGACTAACTTGTCCAGTGTGGTGAATTGATTTTAATCTAAGATTTTTAAGTTCATTTTCTAGTCGTAATTTGTGTAGCTGTTGTTCTAATTCCTGAATTTTAATTCTTTGTAAATCTTTTTCTATTTCGTGATCTCTTCGAGATATACTATCAGAAGAGATTGACTCTATGATTGGTTGATTAAGGGATCTTCTTGAGGAGGTTTCTCCTAAGGATTGATGAGATCTAGGATTTCTATCAAAGGTGATTCGAACTGATCCATCATCAGATTGTGAGATGAACTCAGTGTTAGTTAAAATATTTTGAGTAGGGGTTGGACTTCGGACATCAGTTAATATCCAATCAGAAGGTAAATTAACATCAGACCATTTGATTAATTTAGGAATTTTAATATTTAAATCTTGATATTGACTCTGGATTAACATAGTATGACCTTTAGCATTATGTTGTTTAGCTTTAAAGTTCATATTAGTTCCTGAGACTTTATAATGAATTCTGTAGATTAAGGCTAAGGGTTGGCGACCTTCGTCGAAGTTGTAACCTGAAGTTTTTAAATTAAGAGTTAAGACCTTTAATATGCATGGATCTGTTAAACTGACTGGAAAATTTGGATAACAGTCAAAATGAACAGGACCATTACATAAACTGGTTTCTATAACTCCAAAGACACTTTCATTAAAGTTTTTAAAACTTGCATCTCTAAGACACAGTAGGATAGATGAATTGGTTCCTAATTTGGTTAGGGGTTTGATGCCTATTTGAACTAAGCCTATGTGCATAAATTTATAACCATCTTTTAAATGTTGATTGACGTTTGATTTAGTGATTAATTGGCAGGTTTCATGGTCTTTGTTGATTGTATAAACTTGTTCAACGGTTTTAATATGTGATTCACTTTTAAATGAGGATAAAGACCAATTCTTATGGTGGTAAATTTCACTAGGGGAAACTGGAGGAATATTCCAGTCAGGGTTGATTGATTCATTAGAGGTGAAACTATAATGTTCTTCATTAATTATGTCTGGTATGTGACTACCACTAAGTGATGACCTAGAGCTAGTACTTAATCTAGAACTAGTAGAAGAATTAGATCTAAATAATCTATCCATTTTCAAATTTTAATTTTTAAAACTCTATTAATTCAAATTTACTATTGTCATATGATTGCTCTCTTCCCTTGACCTCTCAGACCGCTCCTCTCATGCCTCACCTGGGACTTATTGTTCAGACACGGACCCTTTACTGTTCAGCTAGGGACGAACACGAATGACAACAATAAAGTTGGCTAAATAAAGCTTTAGAAATTAAGATAAGGAAATGAATGAATTAAGCAGATATAATACTAGCCCAGGCTCAACCCGCATCAAGATATTGTCTTCTTTGGCCCAGTCCGTCGGGCCTCAAGGTTTTATACTCAAAACGCGTCTTGAAGGGAGAGGTGTCCACAGCCTTATAAAGACCGCTTCGTGCCCTTCTCCAACTGATGTGGGATATTGGGATATTACACACCCATCCTTCCCCCTCCTGGGGCCCAGAGTCCGTCCTGGCACACCGATCCGGGTTAGGCTCTGATATCATTTCTAGCCCAGGCTCAACCCGCATCAAGATATTGTCCTCTTTGGCCCAGTCCGTCGGGCCTCAAGGTTTTATACTCAAAACGCGTCTTGAAGGGAGAGGTGTCCACAGCCTTATAAAGACCGCTTCGTGCCCTTCTCCAACCGATGTGGGATATTGGGATATTACACATATATAAATGTGCATATATATATATATATATGTATATGCATAGAGACCGTCTATGGTACGGACGTTTATATTTTATTACGGTGCAGATTTATTCAAAAATAATAATTTTTAATTGTCTTAAAACTATATACAAAGACAATAGTTTTCTAAAAAATCATTGTCTTTGAGGAGATCCGTGTTACGGACATCCACACCATAGAATTTCATTATATTTATACGTATAGAGAGAGAGAAAGAGATTTTAAAGAGAAAGTGAAAAACATCTATAAAATATATACTATAACAAAACACAACAAATTGAAACTTAAAAGGTCTAAATTGAAAAATTTTAAACTTAAGGTTTGAAAATGTCATTCCCCCCAAAATAGCAAAAACTGAAATGTAACTATCCCTGAATATTAAAAAGGTGCTCGTTGTTTCTCATGCTGCTGTCTTCTTTATTAAGCTAAGCCACATTTTTGCTACCATTCTTTGGCCACCCTGTCATACCAATCTTGGCTATGTAGATAGATACACATATACATATATGATAATCTATATAAAACATTTGTACCACTAACTATACGATAAAAGTAACCAAAAAGTATGGAAATATTGTAAAATTTGATCGTGTTCTTACTAATTTATAGTTTCTTCATTCTCCTGTATTTCTTTTACTTTAGTAATCTTTTTGTGAGGTTCCTCAAGGCAATTTAAATAACGGTTGAGATTTTTAGTAACTTGAATTTCCCAAAACCGCAAAACATAATTCGAGTTAAATTCTGCTTAGCTGAAAAGATTTATATATTTCTCAATTATATGAAGAAAAAAAAAAGAAAGAGATGGGAAATAATAATTGCAGAAAACTTGTTTGGCTGTAGCGTTGTTGCCTTTAGGCCTAATGGCCTGGACATAAGCTAGGTACTAGTAAGTTTCGAGGGGCTAGTTGGGTTCTGGTTACTTGGTGAGCCAAGAACACCAGAAAAGAAGATACTAGCACAGTGAGAAAAAAACCACCTGTTCAAGAAAACTATGTGGTGGAGTGCTACAACTGTTGCTTAATTTTTTTTCTTGTCCCCTTGTTTAAGGATGTCAATCCCTTGCTTAAGGAAAGTCTTGGACAAAAGTGGCTTCAGGATGTCAATCCCTTCCTTGGTAATGTAATTACGTAGCTTACTTCCCCTGGAGTATGACACCTTATGATGCCTTGCTTCAATGATACCCAGCTTTCTGTTTCAATTCTTTTTTATAATACAGAGGATAAAAATCTCTAATATCATCTTTGGCATTGGTTTTCACTTTCTCTTCTAAAATAAAGTGTTTGACATTTCGAAAAATGAAAAAACAGTCTGCTGCTTGTTCAGGTACACTTCTTCCATTCATAACAAAAGTTTAGCAGTAATTTCTGATTATAACTTTAATATCCTCATATCGTGCTTGAAAAAATGGAAACTCATTTTTCTGCTATTTTACTATGATTTCTCTAATAATGTGAGCTCTGGATTTCATTAATTTCTTTCTTATAAAATATAAGTGTAGGGTAATTAAGAAGGTTTGTTTGGCAAGATCTTCAAGGCACGCAATTCCTGATCAAAGCAAGCAATACAAGATAAAACACAACCAATTGATCAAGAAATGGACTTGCAGTATGTGTTTGCTAACAATTCATGTTCTTGCATCCTTAAATATACTTTTTGAAATGCTTTAATTCTTTAATTAAGATTATAATTATTAATTCGATTGCCTACAATGTAGTAAAACCATAACTGTAAGATTGTTGATTAATATTTTTAATTAAAATCCAAAGAAAGAATAATTTGGTCATGGTTAAGAATTTATTGATTTCTCTAAGCTATATATATATAGAAGAAACAGCTGTCCATTCTGCTAAATCATGGTTCAATATTACTCGGATGCTAAACTATTTCTTCCATCTTTTCCAACATTCACAACCTTACAATAAGACAACATGAATTTCCTGATATCCAAAACTAAACTCTAAAAGCTAAACCATCTATGTTTTATAGGAGCAAAAAAACTAAGCATTTCACCCCAAGCCGTAGGCTAATTAATGCCAAGGCTTTGAAGGCCATTTGCTAGCAACTGTCCCATTAAGGCACTATACGTATTTTTGATAATAAATTATGTATCAGCTTGATATACATGGTTGCAAACTTGCACCCACTTCCTGATAGCTTAAGCTTTTAGGACAGATGTAACTCAACAATGTAAACAAGAAAACAAGAGATCCCAATCCCTAAGACAATTATTCCTGCAACTTCCTCAAGTTTCATGAAAAGGATATTGGAAAGAACTCATTTAACACTCAGGCTTAAAGCAACCTGAAAACCCATTTTAGTTATTTCGTTTTAGTATGCTCCAAGTTTTAGCCAAAGTACTTAGCTGTTGCCCAAGTTTAATGAAAAAAAAACAGTAAACAATTTCCTTGAACTCTTTAGGATCTACAATTCCACCAACACACTTCTAATCAGGCCGGGTATATTCTTATGTTTCATATATATGTAAGACTAATTATCAACTTCAAATTCGTTATTTAGGATGCAATCCTCAAAATTTAACAAATTCAAGTGACTTTCTGAAGAGCATTTATAGATTTCCTGTATGCTGGAACTTCCTTTTGGAGCTCGAAGATGTAATGTCGACCCTGATTGACAAATATTCAAAGTACGACAAAAACAACAAAGAGAATATGAAAATTCTCAAGGGAATTTAGAGGAGCTAAATAACCGAAAGAAGATATAGATCAGAGAATTTATGCAAAGCATCTTTGAGGAACATGAGAAAGAGAAGAAGTCAGAAACTGGTTAAAAAGTGTTCAATCAATCAACAGTGACATACGAAGTATTGAGGAAGAACTTGGAAGAGAGAAATATCTTTCATGCGAAGATCTTGGAAAACTTGTGGACGAAAAGATTATAGAAGCTCAGCAACTCCTCCAAAAAGGCAGTGCCCACATAGGGATTTTCGATAAACAGAATTTCAAATACATCATCCTAGGTGGTGGTGTTGCAGCTGGATATGCAGCAAGGGAGTTTACCAGACAAGGGCTCCTACCAGGGGAGCTAGCAATCATTTCCAAAGAAGCTGTAGCACCTTATGAGCGTCCCGTACTTACTAAGTCATATCTTTTCCCAAATGAACCTGCAAGACTTCCAAGTTTCCATGTCTGTGTTGGAAGTGGAGAAGAAAGACTGCTTCCTGAGTGGTACAAGGAAAACGGGATTGAATTGATCCTTGGAACAGAAATAGTAAAAGCAGATCTTGCATCAAAGACGCTCATCAATGCGTCTGGTAAAATCTATACGTATCAAACTTTGATGTTGCAACTGGTTCCAAAACAGTTAAGTTGACGGATTCTGGTGTACAAGGAGCTGATGCCAAAAACATCTTTTACTTGAGAGAAATAAGCGATGCTTATATGCTTGTAGAAGCAATAAGAACAAAGAAGAAAGGAAAGGTAGTAGTGATTGGAGGTGGAAACATTGGTCTTGAAGTTGCAGCAGCTATGAGAATCAACAAGTTTGATGTTAGCATGGTCTACCCTGAACAATGGTGCATGGCTGGGCTTTCCAGTCCAGCAATTGCTTCTTTCTATGAGGGTTACTATGCTAACAAAGGAGTTAAACTTATCAAAGGTACAGTTGCAGTTGAATTCAAAGCTGACTTAAATGGACAGGTAAAGAAGGTGAAACTGAAGAATGGTGAGGTGCTGCAAGCTGACATTGTTGTTGTTGGTATTGGGGCAAGGCCACTAACTGAATTATTCGAAGGACAGGTTGAGGAAGAAAAAGGTGGTATCAAAACTGATGGTTTATTCAGAACAAGTGTCCAAGATGTATATGCTGTTGGAGATGTAGCTACATTCCCTATGAAATTGTACAATGACATGAGAAGAGTACAACATGTTGACCATGCTCGAAAATCAGCAGAGCATGCTGTGAAGGCTACCAAGGCAAGGGAGGATGGTAAATCCATAGAGGAGTACGAATACTTTCCTTTTCTCTATTCTCGTTACTTTGATCTATCATGGATTTTTTGTGGAGACACTGTTGGAGAACCAGTGGTATTTGTGGATGTTCAATACAACACCACCAGGCTATCACCTACAATACCCAAGTTTGGAACATATTGGATCAACAATGGAAAGATGGTTGGAGCTTTCTTGAAGGGAGGAACTGCTGAAGAAATCGAGGGAATTGCCAAAATTTTTAGTCTCCAACCTGAAGCTAGAGATCGACTTGAAATATATGGGATGCTAGTTGCTGGTTTGTATGGCTGGAGGAAAGGCCTATAAATCGCAAGTACCTTGAGAGCAGTAGCAATTAATATTTATTCTATATTTTAGAATTGCTACCTACTCTTTAATGCATATATGATGAATAATATAGCAATGTTATTCTTGTAAAATCTGTACTCAAATGCTAAAACGTCAAATAAAATACAATTGTTTTCTTTCGAGTACTACTTTCTTTTTTTTTTTTTTTTTTTACCAACTGTATGCAAACATTTTGAATACTTATAAAATTTTACAAAAACTATAAGGGAAAAAAAAAAAAAAAACTATGAAACAATAGATTTTTCGTGGAAAGCGAAGTAGTAGACCTACCAAATATATACTGTAACAAAATATAACAATATGGATCATTACAAAATAAATGATCATTAATTAGACAAGGACTTTATAACTCCCATGAAATGTTGTAGATAAGAAGTTTTTCTTGTCACAAAACAAACTTTAGTCACAATGATTAATTTAGATACAAAAAAGGATTGTGGCTCGAAGTGGCTTTTAGCTATTATATATAATGGTTAAAAACTTTTAACCTGACGTTATTGACCAGACCATAGGAACCATTTATTGTCACTAAAAACATTTGAGACTTTTAGTTACATTTTTTTGTTTATGGCTTATACCCTTTTTTCTTCCTTTTTTTTTTTTTTTTTTTTTTTTTTTTGGATAGTGAAACTTAAAGACCTAACTTGAAATATTTTAAATTTGAGATTAAAATGCAATTTTCCAAAAGTAGAGGTGCTAACTTGTAAGTGTATGTACATTTTATAGAGGTCATGTTGCTTCTTTTGCTGGTCTCTTTGTTTATCCAAAGCCAGGTTTTTGCTACCAATCTTTGGCCCGCTGAGGTTTTATCCTGCCAATGTTGACTATATAGATAGATACACATATACATATAATAAGAACATTTTTCAATTATATAAATGAAAATGAAGAAGGAAAAAACAAAACATAGTCTCAGTAAATAACTTTTGTAGCCGGAACTCCTTTGACTATCTTGAAAGTAAGCATAGAATTTTTGATAATAGCGAATACTAGTAATACTTTTCTCCTCTGTTTAGGCCAAGAAAACGGCATAAGAAATAAATAATACACTGAAGAAAACCACCTGGACAAGGATACCTGATAGTGGAGTGCTTGGGTACTCCTAGCCCCTGTTCCAAGGCACTGAGTACTGTTGATTTAAGATGGTATCAGGGGTGACCGCGAGTTTGTTTTGATAAGTTTGAAACTTTCGAATCATAGTACTCTATTTGCATTTTCACGTCTATAAGACTTGATAACAGAATGAGATGCTTTTTTTGATTTTGGAATCACCTACCTTACTTCCTAAGTGTGACTTCGTTAATGCCTTGCTCAAAGATTTCCAGCTTTTTATTTCAAAATTCCTTTTCTATTAAAAAGGAGAAAGTTTTAGCATCACTATTGGCACCTGTTTTCACTTATCTTCTAGCAGAAGATCGTTGGCAATATTTAACAAAAAAGAAAGAGGAAGATTTGCTGTTTGATCGTCCATTTTGCCACTGTGCATAACCATGAATAATTCTTTTAACTATTAATTGGTTTTTGAAAACTCTTTCTTCAGGTACTAGATCACAATTTTTCTTATATTTTGGCTCTAGGATTCAATTTTTCCCTGCAGAAAGAGAGGACAGTTCGCACTGCAGGTTAGTTAAGACGGTTGTTTCGCAACATCTTCTAGGCATCAACTTCAGATCAAAAAGGAAACAATTTGGAAAATTAAAAGCATAATACCAGCTGAACAAACATGAATTTGTGGTATGCATTCTAACCATTCATATTTATGCACCTATCTGAATACATGTTCTTTCTCAATCAATGCATTAGATCAATCTTGTAATATTACAAATATTGACTAGGGTAGATATATACGAAGTAGGGGACTCATAACTTTTCTGATGCTACTGTTAATATATAAACAAGTTGAATTAAAACCCAGAAGAGTTAATAATTAGGTCCAGGTTAATAATTTCCATTTCTCTAAGCTGTTTTATTTAGCATAAACAATGACCACATGCTGTCAAGTCATGGTTCATTATTTACTTGGACAGACTAGACAAAGTAACAAAAGTCACTTCAAGGAGACTTAATTGACTGGGCCAATAAAGTCTCAACAAAGCAACTTAGGAGTTTATTTAAATATGCTTCTAGTGCCACAACAAGCTCCAAGCAAAATTAAAGCTGCAACTTCCCACGAAAACTATATAGGATAGAACAATGCCGGCTGTTAATATTGAGAAGATATAATACGTGTAACCTTTACCATGTCATCCCATGTAACTCTCCCAATAACCAAATGCAATCTATAATATGCGCAACATCCTAATTAATAAAGCATGTAAATCCTACAAAATAATCATTGAGTACTGTTTAACTATGTGTGTGTATATATTACATATAGAAAGACTTTTTTCCTCAATATTCCGGTTTTAAACAACATGAGATTGAGAACCCATTTTCTTGCGTACCCCAAAATTTCTTTGCTTTGATCCAACTTCACTTACTGATAGACATTATAAATTCGGTCACTGTACACGTCTTGCTCCAATTTCCAATTCTCTCTTGAGGATTATTATGTATATCCTCGATTTTTCACAAATTCAAGTGAGAACTTGGTCATGCACATCTATATATCTATAATTATGTATATATGTGGATTTGGTTTTCTTGGTTGCAGGAACGTCCTTCGAGAGCTTGTTTTTAAAATAATAGTTGAACCATGGGTCCTGATTACGGCATATGTCAATTACTACAAAAACACTGAAAAAAATATGAAAACTCTCAAAGGAATATTAGAAGAGGTAAATAGCCTGAAGGGTGATATAGACTTGAGATTTTCCGGTCAAAAACATCTTCTTGGGTTAAAAGAAAATGATCAAATCAAAAAATGGTTAATCAATGTTAAGAACATCAACAGCGAAGTAAAAAACATCGAGCAAGAAGTTGGAAAAAGGAAAATTCTCTCCCAAGCGCATCTTGGAAAACTTGTTGATGCAAAGATTATAGAAGCTCAGGAACTTCTCCAGCAGGGTAAGCCGTTGACAAGAGTTCTCGATGAGAAAAAAAGTTTCAAGTACATCATCCTCGGTGGTGGAGTTGCAGCAGGATACGCAGCTAAAGAGTTTACAGAGCGAGGGCTAAAGCCAGAGGAACTAGCAATTATATCCAAAGAAGCGGTAGCACCTTATGAACGATCCGAACTTAGCAAGTCATACCTATTACCAGATGGATATGCCACAAGACTTCCAAGTTTCCATGTCTGTGTTGGAAGTGGATGGAAGAGACAGCTTCCAGAATGGTATAAAGAAAAGGGGATCGAATTAATGCTCAGAACAGAAATAGTGAAAGCAGATCTTGCTTCAAAGACCCTCACCAGCGCAACTGGAAGAGTCTTTAGGTATCAAATTTTGATTATTGCAACCGGTTGTGCAGCAGTTAAGTTGGCTGATTTGGGTGTTCAAGGAGCTAATAATGCCGACAACATATTCTACTTGAGAGAAATCAGTGATGCTGATAAACTTGTAGAAGCAATACAAAAAAAGAATGAATCAGGAAAAAAAGCAGTTGTGATTGGAGGTGGATACATTGGTTTCGAAGTTGGAGCAGCTTTGAGAATAAATGGCTTTGACGTTAGTTTGGTCTACAAGGAACCACGGCTGATGCATCAGCTTTTCACTCCAGCTATTGCATCTTTCTATGAGGGCTACTACACAAACAAAGGAGTCAAACTCTTCAAAAATACAGTTGCAATCCGGTTCGAGTCATCAGCATCAAATAATGGAGAGGTAAAGAAGGTGAGACTCAACAATGGTCAGGTAATAGAAGCTGACATTGTTGTTGTTGGTGTTGGAGCAGAGCCTCAAATTTCAATATTCAAAGGGCAAATTAAGGAGGAGAAAGACGGTATAAGAACCGATGGTTATTTCAGAACAAGCGTCCCAGATGTGTATGCAGTGGGAGACGTAGCTACTTTCCCCTTCAAAGGTGAAACAATAAGAGTAGAACATATCGACCATGCTCGAGAATCAGCCAAGCAGGCAGTGATAGCTATCAAGGCAAAGGAAGATGACAATTCCATTGCAATCGAGGTTAGAGGATTCAAGATTTCAGAGTATGAGTACCTTCCCTGCTTCTATTCTCGTAGCTTTGATCTGTCATGGAGATTTTGTGGAGACAATGTAGGTGAAGCATTGCCAGCTGTGGAGGATATGCGAGTGACATCTACAAAACCAAGGTTCGTAACCTATTGGTACAGCAGAGGAAAGGTGGTTGGGGCTTTCATAGAAGGAGGGAATGATGCGGAAAACAGAGGTTTTGAGGAGATTGCGAAGAGGAAACCTAGGGTGGAAAAGGATAAACTGGCACAGGATGGGATTTCCTTTGCTGCTTCACAAGGCACTCCGTCTTACGGTATACTATAAAAGAATATCTAATATCTAATATCAATTATTTACTATCAATTATTCTGTATGTATTATGTAATACGTCTAACAAATAATAAACTTATTCTATGTGTTATGATGATGATTTTTTTTTTTTTTAAGTTGGTGTACTATATTTTAGAATTTGGGTATCTTTTATTTGTAAATAACAAGAAGTATAGAAAGAAAGATTCTCTAAAAAAATGTGGAAGAAATGTATCGGATTCATAAAATGTAAAATAAATATATATATATATATATATTTTTATGTTTATAAATTATGTTTATTGTTGAGAAAACTAACTTTGCCACTCAAACATCAACCTTATAAGCTATATTCTCTCCAATGCTAAATTTTTATATTAATACAATTATATTTTTATGTCATTATTTTTTTCTTTCAAGTAGCGTACATCTCCCTTTCTCTCCAACAAAAAAAAAAAAAAAAAAAAAAAAAAAGGAAAAAAAGAAGAAAAAGAAAAAAAACAGTAGTGAACTATTATTTTAATTTCAATATATATATATGGTCAAGATTAGGAGTATGACTTCAATCTATAATCTCAAAGGTGCGAATATGAAGGGTTGACAACTTGGTCAACCAATAATTTCAATGTTTATTGACTTGTGTTCAAGGGGTTAATTTAAATAATCATGATTAAACTTCATGTCACGATTAAAACTTCATGCTAAAATCATAGCATATATATATAGTAATCAGCTGTTGTTCTTAATAAAAGGTGATAATGTATTGATGTGTTAAGTGTTAAGAATGTCACATCAATTAATGATTTAAATCTAAAATTCTAATTGGATAAGTAATAACCTCTAATAATTATAAAATCAATGCATACCAATATAAGGTTGAAAAGTACATATCAAAACTATAAATATATAGTTTTTTTATAGTGTGAATGTTCACACCAAAAGACTATTGTCAACAATAGTCATGGTTTTTGTTTTCAACAATAGTTTCTATATTTCAATGGATACCTAGGCTTCCATGTATATTAGGAATTATTGCAATTTTGTACCTCTAGTTTGAGGAATGTACTTTGGAATCTTCAAACTTAAAAGTTTGCAATTTAAGCCTTCAAGTTTTAATTTTTTCTTAAACAAAATTGCAATTTTAATTTTAACTTTCAATTTGTTAAACTTTGGCCAATTTAATTTTTTTGACTAACAGTATATAACAATTCGATATTACTCAACTTAAATTAAAATGTAATTTGGTCCAATTTAAATCTTACCGCTGCTTGCTAAAAATTTTCATTTGGATCAAAATGAAACAAATTAAAATTTGAAAACCTAAATTTTAATAGTTTAACTTGAAAGTCCATATTGCAATTTGTCAAAACTAGAAGATATTAAATTGTAATTTATATATAGATGTTATTACAGCCACTACTTCCCTTGCCGCTCTCTTCATTATTTGAACCTACCTTTTGTTGTGATTTTTTGACCACCAAAAGCATAGAAAGACAAAGAAAACAAAAACACAAAAATTGAAAAGAAAAAGTAGTATTATTATTTCTCTTTGGAAATCAATACCAAAAAAAAAAAAAAAAAAAAAAAAAACTCTAAAATAAAATTGTATTGTTTTTGATATGAGAGTAAAACAAACCCAGCACCTATTTATAGACTTATAAGGTTATCTTTTTTTATAAGACAACTTATCCACTAGGTAAACTTGGTCAATAATTAAATTTAGACGATAAGAAAAAATTAAACTCTAATGGGCTAGGCTTTAAAAGTTAGGTCGAACTTCACAATTCTCTTTCTCCAACCGCTTTTCAAAGCTGATGGTCAGCTATCATCCATTTCAATTATGTCTCTACGCAGCTTCAGCTTTTCAGGCACCACAACCGTTATAAACATGTCTAATGAATCCTCATTTATGTGAATCTTCACCAATCAAAGCAATTTATGCTGTATCACATCGTGTATCCAATAATAGCAAATAAAATGTGCTTTGTCCGAGAACGATATATTAAGTTCTTGCTTAAATTCATGGCATTCTGACTATCAAAATGTATCTTTTAGTTCTCTTGCATTTCTTCACTAGATTCCACTATGGCAATATACTCAACTTCTAGTGTAGATAAAGCTACACACTTCTGCAATCTTAACTGCCGTGATACACCTTCTTCAGCAAAAGTATAAAGATAAGCTAAAGTGGACTTTATACTATTAGGATCTTTGGTTATATCTACATCTATATAGCTTTTGAGAACTATCAACTCCTTCATAATATAAGCATACTTTCAATGTATCCTTAAGATACCTAAGAATTCACTTGATTACTTTCCAATGTTTATTTCCAGGATTTGAAAAAAATTTGCTCACAGTACCCACTGCATGAGTAATGCTTAGTCTAGTACACACCATTGCGTACATCAGTTTCCCACCATTGAAGAATAAGGCACTGAAGCCAAGCTCTTCTTTCTCTACTTTGGATGAGGAACATGACCTCTTACTCAACCTAAAATGATTTGCTAGTGGAATGTTGTTTGGAATGGATTTATCTATCTCTTTATCACTCATTCAACATACTTTTCCTGCAATAGCCATAACCTATGATTTTTCTTGTCTTAATAATTTACATTCCTAAAATTTTTTAAGTTGGTCCTAAAACCTTCATATCAAAAGAATTGGAAAGTTCCTTCTTCGGCTGACTAATTTTTCTTGCATCTTTTCCAACGATCAACATGTTGTCTATATATAACAAAAGTGCAATGAAACTTTCATCTAGGAATCTCTAAATACAAATACACTAGTCTATGATAGTGTTTTTATAGCCTTGGCTCACCATAGATGAGTCAAACTTCTTGTACCACAGTTTATATGCTTGCTTGAAGCCTACAAGCTCTTCTTTCTCTTGCAAACGAGGTTATTTTTCCCTTAAACCTCATAACTTTTTGGCTACACCATATAGATTTCCTCTTGTATATCAACATGAAGAAATGTTATTTTGACATCCATATGCTCAAGCTCTAGATCTAAAATAGATATTAGACCAAGAATAACTCATATTGAAGCCATCTTCGCCAATGGTGAGAAAATCTCATCAAAGTCAATTCCTTTCTTTTGAAGAAATCCTTTGACCACCAATAAAGCTTTGTCTTTCACCACACTTCCACTACCATCTTTCTTGGATTTGAATACCCATTTACTCTTTAGTCCTTTCTATTCTGTCTGGAAGCTCAACCAACTTATAAGTATGATTTTTTTTGCAAAGATGTCATCTCATCTTGCATTGCTTGGAATCATTTTTATTTGTCCAAATGAGATTTAGCTTTTTAAGAACTCTCTCTCCCCCCTCTTCAGTAAGCAAAATATATTAAGATTCTGAATATTTTTTTGATGGAATCCGACCTCACTCAAATCTTCGAACATGTGAATTATTAGGTTCGAAAGGTATACCATCATCTGACCGCTTAATGGTCTTGCAGTTTCTACTAGAGGAGTGAGTCTCTCCTTGCATAACATTCTCTTCTCTCTCATATTTTGCTTATGGCAATTCTCTATACTTCCTCTTGTCATCCATGGAAATTTATGCTAGTGTTGGATTAAGAATAATATTGTAACATCCCGATCTAAGAAAATACCCCAAGTTTGAAGTTTTGACCAAGTTTGATCAAGATTGACCAGTGGACCAAAAGGGTTTTATGGTTGATTTTTTGTTGTTGGAGAAATTTCATGTTGACCGAGATACTATGGAAAAGTACTTATCGACACAAGTTCATAGGCCAGTAATATGCTAAAATCAAAGTTAAGAATAGAAAGTTATGATCAAAACAAGATGCGATTCAAACTGATCAACAAGTCCGAATGTGACTTTTTATTTACATAGATTTTGGTGTTGACCGATGTGTTATATGAAAGTTCTTGTCGATACGAGTCCGTAGACTAATGAAACGCTTAATTGGGACCCACAGTTGAAAAGTTATGGGTCTATAAAATTATATCTATTTTTTCTGAGACTGATTTTATCGAGTAGTAGAATATTCAAAAGAGTCTTTGATTTGTGCCATGTGTCATCAATTGGAATGCACCACGTGTCGCATTTATAAAGTGCCACATGTCATCCTTAATAAAATATTATATTATTATTTATTATTTTATTTTATTATATTATTATTTATTATTTTATTTCATTTCTCCTTTTCTTTCTCTTTTTTTCTCTTCCCCCATGTGGGGAAAATACCTCTCCCTCCCCCTTCTTCTTCTTCTTCTTCCTTTCTCTCTTTCTCTCTCTTCCTCCCTCTTGGGTCCCCACCGAATCTCGCTTTTCCGGCTTCCACCTTGCCATATGCGCTGGTGGCCAGCGAAGCCCAGTCGCCATGGACCTGAGGGTAGGCAGGATGCAAAGTGAGCATTAGTCATACCCTTCCATGGCCTGAATAACTGTGAATAGCATTGGTACCGTGGGATGCTAAGGCAACCAAATATAGGTTCTTTCTTTTATATGCACCACACAGTACTGGTGTTCTGTATTGTATCTGTTATTGGCACACAAGTATCTAGGTCTTCCTGTAGTAGCCATGGACCTGAGGGTAGGCAGGTATAATGCATAGTGAGCATCAGCCACCCCCCTCCATGGCCAGGATGACTGTTGATAGCATCGGCATCGTTGAGATGCCAAGGTGACCGGATGTAGGTTCTCTCTTTAACCTTCCCATCAGGTAATACTCGAGACGTCGGGTACTGTTTGGCACCACTGATATATAGAATGGTGCATTAAGCATCTTTACATATATATATATATATGTATGTTATATTATGTTTGTATGCATCACAAAGTACGGAATCAATGATCCGATGTAGTACATGAATAGCTGGCCTCGTAACTATGTTGCCTAGGAGTCCAGGGGATTAGACAGCCAATATGAGTAACCACCCCGGGCTGTATTGGTAGCAAGGTACCGATGACAGCTAATATCATTGGATCGTGTATTAGTATGCTATATGGTATCGCACGTGCCTCCGCTACGAGTGTGCATATTGTATAGTATATTTATAATTCTAAAATTTTAAATTTTATTTTATTTTATCTTATTTATTAATGATTTCGATTTCCTATTTTTATCTTCATTTGTTATTGTTATTCTTATTTTATTATTATTATTATTAAGATCATTAATTGTTATGGAATTATCATTACATGTCGTAATGACTCATTAATGTTGTTATTGTTACTGTCATTATAATTGTTATTATCATCATCATCATCATTAATATCATTTGTTATTGTTCTTATTATTATTAATATTATTTTATTGTTATTAATATTGCCGTTATTATTATTGTTATTATTATCATTATTATTAATATTGTTACCATTATTATTATTGTTATTGTAATTGTTATTATTATTTATTATGATTATTTTTAGTATTAATTCCATTATTTACTATTATTATTATTATCATTATTATCATTGTTGTTACTATTTTTATTATTGGTATTTTGTAATTATTATTATCGTTGTTATCATTATTTATTTATTCATTATTATTATTATTATTATCATTATTATTGTTATTACTATCATTTCTTATTATTTTTATTTTTATTTTTATACGGAAGCTTTTAAGCAAGTGTGATAGCCTTTGGGCAAATGTGGAAACCTTCAGGAAAATGTGATAACCTTCAAGCAAGTGTGAAAGTCTTCGGGCAAGTATGTTAGTCTTCTGGAAAGTGTGGAAGCCTTCGAGCAAGTATGTGTGGAAGTATTCAGGCAAGTGTGTAGCCTTTAGGCAAATGTGGTAGCCTTCGGGCAATTGTGTTATTATTGTTATTAATATTACGATTATTCTTGTCATTTTATTACCTTTCTATCTGCATTATGCATGGGTATGAATATAAAATGACATTGAAATATAGCACGGCACTAAGTGGGTGGTGTGGACGGACGTGAATATTTAAAGATATTTTTATTTATTAAATTATTTCTAATATTCATGTTCTTATATTTTTATCGAAGTGCTGCCAATTGTGGATTTATTTGTAGTAAGGAGGGAGGGATAAGGTGGTATGATAGAGGAGTGTGTTTTCGTGTAATTAATTTTAGGGGCATATTCTTCCGTTAGGGGGATGCTGTTGGATTTTCCGTAAGACGGTACGGTAGGGTTTCTTCTGGGATCAAAGCTCATCTAGGGCTCCAGGAAGGGATCCTAGATGGTTCCTGACAAATATCGTAAGTACTAAAGCCTTTATAGACTTTTCAATATCTTCTATTGTATGGTTTTCATGGAATACTTTCTCTTCTTTCAATAATCTTCTTTGCCTATGGATCCTAAAGTTTATAAATGAGTTCTTCATCTCCATATCCTATAAAGATGTATAGAATAGTCCTTACATAGAGATTCTATCTGAGCTCCTTGAAATATGTGCAAAGGCTAAATATCTAAATACTCTTAAGTGAATGTAGGAAGGATTTTACTAGACCAATCTTTCTCCAAAATTTTGAAATTCAATAGTACTAACGGTGATCTGTTGATCAAATAGCAAATGACAAGAACAATTTCTCCCCAAAATGGCTTTAACAGCTTAGCAATACTGACCATACTTCTGACATTTTCTATGATCATCCAATTAATTCTCTCAGCTACTCTATTATGTTGTAAGGTGCGAAGGATCATCTTCTTATGTCTAATGTCATGTACTCTAATGTAAGCATGGAACTCTCTGGATGAATATATACTTGCCTCCATTATCTGAAAGGAGGCACTTCAGCTTCTTTATTATTTCGTACTCTACCATGGCATGGAACTTTTTAAAGTGACCTAATACTTGGTCTTTCATCTTCAAGAAATAAACCAACATTTTCTAAGAAACATCATCAATAAAGGTAAAAAAAATTATCTATTGTCACCTAGTGATTTCACCTCAAAGGAACCATAAACATCAGATTGCACCATACTAAACAACTTCGATCTCCTCATTAAAGAGGACTTGAAAAAAACTCTATATTTCTTATCATACAAATAGTGATTGTAAGAATCAAGTACACCATCCTTGAAAAATTGTGGTAAGGTTATTCTTCGTTAAAGTTAACAATTCTTTCTCACTCATGTAACTAAGTCTCTAGTGTTACAGATTTTGTGGCATCCTACCTTTTGTAATGTTAAAATTGTTTGCACAAATCTTCACATGAATCTTGTAAAATGCTCTATAAATATGTCCTCGTGCAATAATTATGGTATCTTTATCATTTTCCATATGTTATTGCTAAAGCAGTTGTCATAGCCTTCCTTGTCAAAGACTATTTTTGAAAGCAAATTGAGGCAAAGATCTAGAATATGATGGATATCCTTCAAAGTAATTGTATACTCAACGTTGGATTTTATCTTAACATCACCAGTTCCAACAATCTTTGTGAAATTGGTATTTCCCATCTTCACCTTACTAAAGTTTCCTACTTTATATGTTTTAATGAAATCTTGATGTGGAATAATGTGGTAGAATGCTATAATATCGACTATCCACTCAACATCTTGGCTTGATAGGTGAAGGCATGTCTTTGCGAGTGATGCAGTACGCCACTTTTCCTTTAATAGTGACTAGTGTCACTCTATTCTTCTTGGGCTGATTTTTCTTGTCCCTACTTTTACAACATCTTTCTACAATTCTTTTTTAAATGATCTTTTAAGCCAAAATAATGACATTATATTTTGGCCTTCTCTTGTCTATTAATCTGCCTCTACTCTGGCTCCTACATTTCCCCCTACCTCAACTACTTTCTTGTTGTCTTCTCCATTTCTTTATGACAAAGATATATGTATGGTAATTGCTTATGTCTTTTCTCCTGACCTTCCCGTTGAATAGAGTATATGTTATTATAGTCATAGTAAGTATGTTATTTGGGACCGATTTGTTGAGGGAGACTACCAATGTCTCTCAACTATCTAGAAGAGAGCTAAGAAATAAGATAGCCTATTCCTTACACCATAGTTGTAACTCCATCATAGATGATCGATTTACAACTTATTCATGTGCTTGGTTATGGAAATTAAACTCTTTGACTTCAAATTCATCAATCGCCTCATCAACAAGACTTTATTCCAAATGATCTTGGTTCGGTATATGTCCTCAAACTTCTTCTAGAAGGAATATGCATTTGTCTCCTGCACAATAATGGAAGACACTATTATCAATCCGTTGCCAGATCTAACCATTCGTTTTCTTGTTCAGCTTCTTCCATTTGCCTTTTTGGTAGGATCAAGTTTTTTCCTTTGATATCCAAAATGTAAAATAAATCTTACAATTTAAGAGACCTTCAATTAGAGATCTTCAAAGTTTATAGTTGGTGGCAGCAAGCTTGATGATAACTTTTGATGATGATTCCTTTATTGACATTTTAATCTACAATGGCTTAATCAAAAAAGGAGAGTTGAATTCAGCAAAACAAAGTTCACTAATGTGTGCGAAATGGTTGAAAATGTTGGATTTGACTCTTTTGAGGTCAAAAACTGAGTATTAAAAAATTTAGGATAAAACTACAATTTCCAAAAGTCCTGATCAAACTGTAAATACCAAACATTCAAGGTAAATCTACAAACACCAAAAACTATAGGGGCAATTTGCAATTTCTAAAAAAGACAATGACATGCCAAATATGTTGATATGTCAATTGAAAATGCAAAATGGACCTTGAAAGGGGGTAGAATAGGTCATTCGCTATTTAAAAGTTTTTTGGCATTAATACAAATTATCAATAGGAATCTGCAAGAGCCTAGGCCTACTTTATATCATCTTTATATCCCAAAACTATAATTTTTGCATCACACACAAAAATATAATATCCAGCACAAATAGAAATATAATGAAAACACACAATATATATAAATAGCACATACTTAGGCCTCCTTACAACAAAATAAATAAGTATAGAAAGTAAAATGCAAAAAAGTAAAATACAAAGATTTTTACGTGGAAACCTTAGATGGAAAAAATTATGGAGTGCTAAACAGTACTTCTAGTCTAAATCCACTAAGTAAGATAATTGAGATCATACACAGCCACACTCAAGGTGTAAAAGATATATCAACATCTCTAGCCATTGATGTAGTGGATGACCTAACTTTCTAGCCTTAGACTCCTCAAACTTTATACAGCTCCACTATCACAATAATTTTTCTTGCAAGGAAACTCCATCACAATGTTGCAACAATCCTCTTAGGAAGGCTATTTGCTTCCGCTACTGTTGCAACAATTTTCCTTGTAAAAGAATGACTCCATCAAAAACTTGTCTTAACAAATCTTATAGGTAAAGTGATGGGATTTAAGTTTTAAGACTTTTTTTTTTATGATTTCAAGATGAAACCATGTCAAAAATCCTCTAGATCTAAATGGTAAGAGTTGGTTTTAAGAAAATCTAAGGAAACTAAAAACAAATGAGAATATCATGTGTTTAATGATAAGATGGAAATGAAAACACGATTTCCCTAAAAAATCTATTTTAAATTTGATAAGAATAATTTTATGGTGAACTGTATAGAGAAGGGGCGGCTATGGAGGTTTTAGGCACACAAGAAACCTTAAAATTAGAGAAGATAATAACTAGTTTCTACTATCAATCAATTGATCGTTAACCACATATCAGTCTATTGGCATATCGATTGATCACTAAAACATATCAATCAATCAGTAAAATGATCAATTAATATGTAAGCAAATCAATCAAAACTCCAAATCTCTCGAAATAAAAAAAAAAAAATCCAAACTTTGACACATTAAAAAGCATAAAACCACATGAAAATAAGTGTCAAAAATTTTCTCAAAACAATTTGGAGAATTATTAAAAAGAAGGTGTCAATGTCTAACCACCTAAAGCAAGTGAAGTGTCTAGGTCACTTACCATTCTTATTTGAGATTTTTTTTTTAATTTTTTTTTTATGCTCTGGCACGGACTAAGATTATCTCATTTACAACTCAATGTTATGAATAATGAAAATTGTCAACTCACAAAAAATGACTCAACATCTATAACATGGCACACATGGTGGATGAAGAGTCTTATGATGATTTGTCACCTTATCTTCATGACTCGGCTTGGCTTGTGATTCAGCTCCACTCATCAACTTGGTTTGTATGGTTGGTGCATTTGGTGCATGGAAGGCATACGACTTTGACTGTCAACACATGCAATGTGTGAAAAACCTATAGCATATTTGACTGACGTTTGGTCCTCCAATTGGGCTCGTTCTCTTTTCTTCTTGACGAGATCTATTACTTTGTATATGCAAATCTCCATTTGGAGCTTTTATGCAATGAGCCATGTCTCTCAACCTGTAACTCTAATACCACTTGTTGTAATTCTCGAACCATGAAAAACAAAATAGAAAAAAAAATGAAAACAAAAAAGCAAATGGTCCTTAGTTTAAGGAGTTGACAACTAGGAAAGACTTGGTGCTCCTTGGTTCGAAAATGTGTGAACATAAGTATTAAATTGGCCAAACATGAGAGACCTAAAGGATATATAAGAGGCTGCTCTCTTTATTGGTTTAACCTTTTTGGTGGAATCTAAAAAGCCTTAACACCTTTTTGCTACCAATCTTTGGCCACTGACAATAATGTATCAAATTAATGTAAGAACATTTCTCAATTATGGAAAGAAAATGAAGATTAATTTGGAAAAAGAAAGCATATATATAAATGTATATATATATATAGATACATATATAGAGTTATTTTCAACCGCAGTACCTAAGATTTGCTTAGTACCAATTTTAATTCCTGTATTTTGAAACAATTCAACTTTAGTCCATATTGTTGGTAACAATGGCTAAAAGGTAAAATATACAATATGATATATATTAACCTTTAAATATAATTTGAAAAAAAAATTTCCCTTTGATACATATTGTTATTGTTATTATTATTATTATTTGGAAAATATGCAATTTTCTTTTTCTTCTTTTCCTTTTTCCTCTCTTTCTCCCCTTCTCTCTCTTTCTTTCTCTTCTTCCGGCCTTTGCAGATACTGCAGCCCATATAGGGTTAATTTCACAAAATCCAAGCCTATTTACTTCTCGAATGAGTTAGGTCCCCTTTCTTGCCGAGTCCAACCATTATGATGAACTCTGGTTTTGCTACGAGCTTGTAGGCTCCGAGAGCAAGGGCTGAGGAAAAAGAAAAAAGTGAAAAAATGGTTTTTCTTATTCTATCTCCTCTTTAACTCATATGGATTTTTCTTCTTGTCCAGCAACTATGTCTCCATCATCTTTAATCTTTTCCTAATCTCCATAAAATATTCTTTTTTTATTTTTATTTTTTTTTATATTTCATTGCAGAGACCTCAGATTAACCTATCCTATTTAATTGGCCATTTTGTTATTTCTTTTAATTAATTTTTTTATTATTATTATTTTTTTGGGGTAAGAATCGTTTGAGAAATGAGATAACATTCTTGAGTCTGGGGATCCTAAAGCCTGGTCAAAGGCTTGGCATGCAAGGAGCAATGGTGGAAAGAATAAATTGGGATTTTGCATTTCTTGTAACCTTGATTTAGGTTACGTTTTTTATCAGACTGAATATGATCAGGAGTTCCCTATTAATGGATAAATTACAAATGAAGAGCGATTGTGCTGTCGGATTATCTTTAAGATTAGAGGCTGAGAGAGGATGGTTGATAAATTAAACTAAAGAGATCTGGGGAGGCTCATAAATGGAAGGTTGGGTTGGTTTTTTTTTTTTTTTTTTCATTGGGTAAAAAGTGAAGCTTCTTTTTCAGATTTTGCAATTTTGATATTACGCACTGGAGTTTGGATTGTATTTGCTATGTGTTGCTAATTTTTTTTTCGGTAAATAAATGTGCACCTAATTTTTTTTTTTTAATATTACAAATTACCCCAAATTCCTTATCTCATAACTCGAACCCATGCTTTTATAGCATAGGTAAGTTAGAAATACTCAACCACTAAAGCTATTCTCTTTGTCATGTGCACCTAAAATTTAAGCCCAAAGAAATATATATATATATATATATATATTGGTGTTAAGAAAAAATAAACTTTATTAAAGGATTTGACACAACAAGAATCGTGCTGATTAGCGAAGCAATTAAATGCGTTAAATGAAATAAACAGAGATGCATTTCTCAACATCACGTAACATTGTATCGCTAAAAACATTATACCAACAGCGATGCAATAATAAAAATCGCCTAATGTGGACGAAACAGCAACGCAATACAAAAACAAGTCACTAAATATAAAGAGACTTGCGACGTTAAACATAGAGCAATCCGCGACTTTAAATCTCTACGTTGCTACTTTTTAGCATTTTTAGTGACACGTCTAGACTTCGTCACTATTTTATGTAAATTCCTGCGTCGCTAATATGGAAGCAACAGCGATGCTACATTTATGAGTCGCTAATTGTTAGAATTTTTAGCAACTTATTATACTTCGTCGCTATTTTATGTGTTTTTATGCATCCCTAATTTGTAGAATTTTCAGCAACTTGTGTAGTTATACGTCGCCGTCTACTTACAACTACATGTCGCTAACTTCATATATATTTAACCTTTAGCGACTCATTGTTTTGTGTCACTATATATTTAAATAAAAGAGTCACTAAAAACAGGGACGCAAGTCTAGAGCATCGCTAAAGGTTGGAAATGGCGACCATGTTGTTATTATGCGTTGCTACAAGTCCTTTTAGCATCAATTTTCTTCTTGTACGTCGCCATTTCTTTTTTTTAATTTGCTTGTTGTAATTTTGTTAAAATTTATTAAAAAATGATAAATAAATAAAAAATTAAAATTAGCTTCATTTGAAATAATTAGAATACAAAACTTTTAAGTAAACATTTTTATAACAAAATAATTATAAAATAAATTAAATAGTATCTCATGAAATAGTTTTACAATTCGGTAAACTATTGTATATGCAAAAGCAAAAGCAATATTAACTAAATCTCCATGAATTGCATATTCATTGAGATGGAAGTTGCCATCCCCTTGTTGACGATATTACACACCCTCATACTGCATATGAAAAAATTAATAAATTTATAAACACTTATGCAAAATAAATATATATTAATTATTAAAAAATAATAATTTAGTAGATGAAAATTTAAAGAATATTATCGTTGTTCTTATGAAAGCGAATAAAAAAGTTAATTAAATGGATAATAATAAATGTCATAAATATTACTTAAAACATATAAATAAATCTAAGTACCAATTTATTTATAAGGTATTTTTTATATATATCCCCTCATAGTCTTTATGAACATAGCCACTCTCACATTGATCCTCATTATTATTTTCATCGACACTTGGCAACTGTATGACAAATGGCTTGTGAGCCATCATAGTATCGCCAAGAACATCTTCTTCAACCAATTCTTCTTCAACAAAAGTACGATGTTGTGGTGGAGTTAAAACAACTGACCATCTCGAATCAAGTTGATCTTCAACATAAAATACTTGTTGAACTTGTGAAGCCATAATGAATGGGTCAGATTTATATCCAATTTTATTTAAGTTAACACATGTAAACCCCATCTCATCAACTTTCACACCGCTGCTGTCAACCCAATCACACTTGAACACGGGAACTCGAAACACAGTGTAATTGACATCCCAAATTTCTCTTATGACCCTGTAGTATGCCATCTCAGCTAAAATTGGGTTATTATCCTTAGCACTAGCAAAATGCTTACTTTTGGCAATTACTTTGACACCACTATTCTAGGTGACCTGATTATTATCCCTATCTAAAGTGTTGAATTGAACCCCTCTAATCTCATATCCTTCATGTTTTGTTACTATCCATTATGGACCACGGGCTATCCATCTTAATGTTTTAGAAACTGTGTAATTTGGTTGACTTCGCTCCTGTTCAATCTAGTCAATTGAAAAAAATATGAAAAATATTTATTCGCTAAAGCTAAAGCTAAAACAATGATACGATATTGAATATTTAACTTCTCCATACTTTATCACGTAACCAGTAAATAAATGTACGTTTGTGTTCATCTAGAAACCATTTTGCTTTTTTTCCTCGATTTTGGTTGCTTGACTTCAAGACTTCAAAATGAATACTAAAACAAAGAAAAGTTTTTGTAATTAATAAATATATTCAAAATATCAATTTATTTATGCATATTAATATATTCAAAATATCAACTAATTTATAATCTTAATATATATATATTCAAAATATCAACTAATTTGTACATTAACATGTATATACGCATCTGACATAAGGTGCCACCTCTGGTGCATTCGAAAGTACGCATCTATGGACTTTCTCCCAAAGTTTTTGATCAATTGATTGATTTTTTCCACCTTTAATGGGGGCACCAACATCATCTTCATCATTTAAGTTTTGATATCTGCCAATGGGGTTTTTAATTGCCTCTAACCCTTTTTGAAATTCACTACAAAACTCAATCACTTCTTCACAAATATAACTCTCGGGAATACAACCTTCTGGCCGATTTTATTTTAAACATAACCTTTCAATACTTTCATGTACCTCTCAAATGGGTACATCCATATAAAATGTACTGGTCCACATAATATGACCTCTCGAACCAAATGTACAGTTAGGTGAACCATTACATCAAAAAAAAAGAAAGAATTTCTCTCGAAGGCACAAAGTTATAGCAAGATTGTTTTGAATTTTGTCCAATTTAGCAACAATGATAGACTTCTTGCAAATTGCATTGAAAAAAAAAAACAAAGTCTTGCAATTGCATGTCTCACATTTTTATGATGGATTGCACGAATTGAAAGAGGCAAGAGTTATTGCATCAATATATGACAATCATGAGATTTCAATCCTACCATCTTTAAGTCCTCCATTGAAACAAGATTCCTAAAGTTTGAAGAATAACCATCTGAAACCCTTAAGTCTACTAAACACTTATAAAACAATTTCTTCTCTAGCTTTGATAATGTATAGCAAGCCAGTGGTAGGAAAGTTCGATTTCCTTGCAGTTTAGGGGCTAAGTCTTTCCGCAAACCCATTTCTTGTAAATCTAACCGAGCATTAACTCCATCCTTCGTCTTACCAAGAATATTGAGCAATGTACCATATATGCTCTCACAAATATTTTTCTCAATATGCATGACATCTAAATTATGTCCACACGGAGAAATTGCCAATATTCCAATTCGAAAAAAATGGACTTCTTCTTCCAACATTCTTCAGCATCAACAGTCCTTTTCCTTTTGTTTGAGTTATCAAAACTCATTGCATTCAGCTTAGCTAAGATTTCTTCTCCAGTCAACAGTATTGGAGGCACTCCAAACTCTTGAAATACGTTGAAAGCCTTATTTTGCCTTTTGTAGCAATGATTTGGAGGAAGAAATCTTCTATGCTCGGTAAAACTCATTTTTTTCCCATGCTTTAGCCTTCTAGAAAAGGTATTTTCATTGCAAATTGGACAAGCATAATATCCCTTCACTACATGACCAGATAAATTACCATAAGCTAGAAAATCGTTTATAGTCCAAAGCAACACTGCCTTCAAAGTGAATTTATCTTGACGGTAAGCATCGAAGACACTAACACTTTCGTTCCACAACTTCTGCAGGTCTTCAACTAATGGCTCCATGTATACATCAATATGATTGCCGGGTTGTTTAGGTCCAGAAATTAGAAGACTCAACATCATAAATTTTCGCTTCATACACAACCAAGGAGGAAGATTATACACAACTATCATCACAGGCTAACAACTATACCTACTACTCAAGATACTATGTGGATTAACTCCATCGGCTGCGATCCCAAGTCTCAAATTCCTATCTTCTGATGCAAAGTTTGGCCATAAACAATCAACCAACTTCCAAGATGGAGAATCTGCAGGGTGTTGCATTTCCCGTATCTTAACCTTTCTCCCATTGGCATGCCATGTCAAATTCTTAGCCGTTTCAACACTACGAAACATTCTTTCAAAATGCGGAATAATAGGAAAGTACCATAAAACTTTATTTGGAATATTGATAACAACTCCATTCTTACCAATTTTCCATCTAGAAGATCCACATTTAGGACATTCATTAAGGTCCACATATTCCTTCCTAAACAAAATACAACTTTTAGGACATGCATGAATCTTGGTGTACTCCATTCCCAAAACACTCAAAGTCTTCTTAACATTGTACATGGATGTTGGCAACACATTGTCAGTTGGCAACATCTCGAATAACAAGTGCAACAGTACATTGAAGCTTATATCAGAATCCATATCTTGCCTTTAAGTTGTACAATTTAACCAAGGCCGATAACTTGGTAAATTTGGTGCAACCTCGGTACAAAGGTTTCTCCGCATCCTCCAATAACTTAGCAAATTCATTATGATCATTATCAAAATGATCAAAGACAGCACAGTTCATTTCTAAGTTATTGAAAGCCACGTCTTCCTCACTACCACTATCATTTCCATTAAATTCTACATTAATATTATCAAAATGAGAAGATGGTCCAATACCATCATTACATGACTCACCATGCCAAATCCATCTCCGATAATTGACATCAAATCCATTCCAAAATATATGACCTTTAATATCCCCAATAGAATGGATTTCCATAATCCCACATTTCATGCAAGGACACTTTGGCATTCTCCATGCTAAATTTCAAAAACTCCTTCACACCCTTAGCAAAATCATTTGATCTTCTATCTTTTGTTATCCAAGATTTATCCATTTTCCTATCAATCTCTAAGCAAAACAATGTCAAGCAATATAAAGAACAAAATATCTACAAAAGCAAGATTATGAAAACCCAACCAAACCTAACCTGCGGGTGAAATGGAAAAAGAAAAAACAATAAAAACAACCCACCACATGCCACCGTTAACTACAAAGAAAAAAATGAAACTCACCTAGGCGATAGAGACGAAGGAAAAAGAAACCCAGCTAACCATGAGGGTGAAACAGAGAACCCTAACTTCCCAACAAAGCATAGGCAATTGAAAATTAAACTCGAAATATCCAATTCTTCAATTCCCTATAGATTGCTTCTAACTCTAACATCTATTAGATAGTGTACTTCATGTATTTTTAGAAAAGAAAAGTGATTCAAAGGCGCACGTAAAAATTTTAAAAGGCGTCAAAAATGATCGGGTAACCGGCGACGCAATCTACTCGTGCAGAGTCGCCTGTTAATTTATATTTTATATTTTGAATTATTTAAGTTTTAAAAGTGCAGTTTAGTCTGCAATTCACTAAACATGCATTTTTTTTCTTGATAAAATAAATGGCGACGCAATTACTAAATCAAGAGTCACCGGTTCCCTTTTGCAAAAACAATATGGCGACCCAATTTATTCATACTGCATCGCCAGTTCATTTTTTTAATTTGTTTGTCTACTTTATTTTTGTTTTTTATTGTTCATCTACAAATATACCCATGTAGAAATCCAATGAACATATATTCCATTGATCTAAAAATAGAAAACAATTTTGTCGATGTTCTTCACAAAGAATTGAACCACACAACAAGGAGTTATTGACCAATTCTATACATAAGTTTGATAAAAGGCTGTATTTTCACTTGTTAGTGCTTCAATGACAGTTTGTTTGCTTTTAAAAGTTGTAATCCTAATAAATTTTTTATTTGTTTTTCATATTTACATTTTATTTTCTGTTTAAACTTGCAAGTCTCTGTATTGTTTGATAAAAGTTATTGAACTTAGGCGACGTAGTTACTACAACACGAGTCGCCGGTTCCTTTTTACAAAAGCAATATGGCGACCCAGTTTGTTCATACTGCATCGCCCATTCATTTTTTAATTTCCTTTTCCACTTAATTTTTTTTTTATTTTTCATCTACAAATATACCCATGTAGCAATCCAATGAACTTATATTCCATTGATCTAAAAATAGAAAACAGTTTTGTCGATGCTCTTCACATAGAATCATAGCACACAACAAGGACTTATTGACCAATTCTGTACATAAGTTTGATAAAAGGCTGTATTTTCACTTGTTAGTGCTTCAATGATAGTTTGTTTGCTTTTAAATGTTGCAATCCTAATAAAGTTTTTATTTGTTTTTCATATTTACATTTTATTTTCTGTTTAAACTTGCAAGTCTCTGTATTGTTTGATAAAAATTATTGAGCTGGAGATGCAAGTGAACCCAATCACATCGCCTGTTCACATAATGGTTTTTCTTTCCCTCTTTAATGATCTTGTTTTTCAAGTACAGTTTGTTTGGTGATTAAATCTGCAAGTCACTGAAATTGCATTTTTTTTAAATAATACTAAAAAATGGCGACGTAGTTACTATAACACGAGTCGCCAGTTCCCTTTTACAAAAGCAATATGGCAACTCAGTTTGTTCATACTGCATCGCCCATTCATTTTTTAATTTCTTTTTCTACTTAATTTTTGTTTTTTTATTTTTCATCTACAAATATACCCATGTAGCAATCCAATGAACTTATATTCCATTGATCTAAAAATAGAAAATAGTTTTGTCGATGCTCTTCACATAGAATTGTACCACACAACAAGGACTTATTGACCAATTCTATACATAAGTTTGATAAAAGGCTGTATTTTCACTTGTTAGTGCTTCAATGATAGTTTGTTTGCTTTTAAAAGTTGCAATCCTAATAAATTTTTTATTTGTTTTTCATATTTACATTTTATTTTCTGTTTAAACTTGCAAGTCTCTGTATTGTTTGATAAAAATTATTGAACTGGAGATGCAAGTGAACCCAATCACGTCGCCTGTTCACATAATGGTTTTTTTTCCCCTCTTTAATGATCTTGTTTTTCAAGTATAGTTTGTTTTGTGTTTAAATCTGCAAGTCACTGAAATTGCATTTTTTTTAAATAATACTAAAAAATGGCAATGTAGTTACTACAACACGAGTCATCGGTTCCCTTTTACAAAAGAAATATGGCGACCCAGTTTGTTCATACTGTGTCACCCATTCATTTTTTAATTTCTTTTTTTACTTAATTTTTGTTTTCTATTGTTCATCTACAAATATACCCATGTAGCAATCCAATGAACTTATATTCCATTGATCTAAAAATAGAAAACAGTTTTATCGATGCTCTTCACATAGAATTGTACCACACAACAAGGACTTATTGACCAATTCTATACATAAGTTTGATAAAAGGCTGTATTGTCACTTGTTAGTGCTTCAATGATAGTTTGTTTGCTTTTAAATGTTGCAATCCTAATAAATTTTTTATTTGTTTTTCATATTTACATGTTATTTTCTATTTAAACTTGCAAGTCTCTGTATTGTTTGATAAAAATTATTGAACTGGAGACGCAAGTGAACCCAATCACGTCGCCTGTTCACATAATGGTTTTTTTTCCCCTCTTTAATGATCTTGTTTTTCTAGTATAGTTTGTTTCATGTTTAAATCTACAAGTCACTTAAATTGAATTTTTTAAAAAAATAATAATAATAAATGGCAACGTAGTGACTACAACACAAGTCGCCGGTTCCTTTTACTAAAGCAATATGGCGACCCAGTTTATTCATACTGTGTCGCCAGTTCATGTTTTAATTTGTTTTTCTTCTTTATTTTTGTTTTTGATTGTTCATCTACAAATATATCCATGTAGCAATCTAATGAACATATATTCCATTGATCTAGAAGTAGAATTGTACCACACAACAAGGACTTATTGACCAATTCTATACAAAAGTTTGATAAAAGTCTGTATTTTCACTTGTTAGTGCTTCAATGATAGTTTTTTTGCTTTTAAAAGTTGCAATCCTAATAAAATATTTATTTGTTTTTCATATTTACATTTTATTTGTTATTTAAACTTTCAAGTCTTCATTTTTTTTGAAAAAAGATATTGAATGGGAGATGCAACTTAACGCAATCACGTCGCCTGTTCCGCTCAATGATTTTTTTTTTCTTGCTCCTTAATTATCTTGTTTTTCAAGTACAGTTTATTTTGTGTTTAATTTTGCAAGTCACTTAAATTGTATATATTCTTTTTTCTTTTTAAAAAAAAAAAATAGCTAAACAGCGATGCAATGACTACACAACGCGTTGCCAGTACCCTTTTTAATGTTTTTCTTTATTTGTCTTATATTTCAAGTACAATTTATTTTGTGTTCAAATTTGGAAGTCTTAAATTTTTTTGTCTTGTTTTTTTGAAAAAAAAGCTAACTGGCAACCCAATATTTTTCCCCTAGCATCGCCTGTTCCTTTTGTGATATGTATATATATATATATATGTTAATTTTTTTGGGTCTTTAAATTTTTTTATTTGCCCCTAAATTTTCGATATAAATGCAAATAATAAGGACCAATATGGCACATCTTCCACACAGGCTTTCTTGTCAACCACGAACCCCGAGTACATATGTTAAGGGAAATTGAGTTCTGGAAGCAATCTACAAAATATTTTAAGGTTTTGAAAGTTTCTCTCCCATTAGGCTATCAGGTTTCTTTGAAGGGTTTGAAGGATTTCAATGATTTATTTCCTTAAAAATTTTCCTTTTTTCATATTCTTCTTCTTGCGGTTGGTTCGATTGGAAGCACTTCAAGTTTTTGCCATGGGTTGGGTGGCTGGGTTTTTTCCGTCACCATCACCTACAGTGGTTGCTGTGTTTTTACCTTGCTGTCACCGTTAACTACTTTGGTGGCTTGTTGTTCCTTTTGATTGCTGGATTTGTAAAGGTGTGCTATTTTTTTATGCTATATGGGGTTCGGTGGTGTATGTTTAGCTTCTTGATGAAAAATAGTTATATTATGTGTTGATATTTTACATTCAAGATATAGCCATTATAAAGTGTTAGGGAAATAAAAAATGATGTCGTTTTAGGGAGAAATATGCCTCACAACCAATTAGTGATCCTGTTGCCTTTTGTGGTTGAAAATGTTAAATGACTGTTAAGGGAGATACAAGTTAAAAGGATAATATTTGCTGCATAAATTGGTAATTATAGTTAATATTTTGTTTTAAATGTGCATGTATGTAGAATTATGGATCATTTTAATGATCATGCCCTCTCAGATAAGGATGATGATGGATCGCCATCAAGTGATATGGCAAGACCGACTACATCATCCACAGAGCGTAGAAGAAGAGGAGCTACACTGATGAAAGGCCTTAGGACGGATTTGGGGGGAAGAAAAAGTTTGGAACCTCAATATAATGAGGTTGGCATTGCTATTAACCATGCGGCTGTCCAAATTACCAATTTAGAGGGCTTGTTGGTCAGGAGTACAATTCCAATTACTATTAAAAAATGGAGAGACGTGTCAAACGTGTTAAAAGATAATCTATGGGTTTCGATAAAGTTCATACATTATTATTAATTGTTTATTATTAGTCATATTTATTTGATGAAAATTTTATAGGTTTTTTGCATTAGTAACTTGTATGCATTTTACTTGTATTTCTAACTTACCACATTTACTTGTTAACCAATATTAATAAATATATATGTTTTAAATTTGCAACAATATAAGAAAAAAGACGAGAGTTTAAGAGAACTTTAAGCGATTGTGCTGAAAAATGGAGAAAATTCAAGAATAAATTATATGTACATTTTATTAAACCATATATCGACACATCCGAAGTGTTTGAACATCGACCCAAAATGTATACATTCATAACTCCAGAGGTGTGGAATGAATTTGTGAAACAAAAGTTGTCGGATGAATTCAAGGTATACTTTTATTTAATGCACGTTAATGATACTTGTATAAAATTTGTTATGGTGACTTACATTATTTGGGTTTTCTAATATGTACTTGTGTTTATAATTTTTGTAGGCATCAAGTCGCCAATATTCTGAAAAACGGAAATTAAATAAGTATCCACATCGAATGGGTACAATGGGATATGCTCGATTGGAAAAAACCATGTATGCAATTTATTTTTATTTATATTTAACTATATGTAATTTGGCCATTGTTAATAACTTGCATTATTAAAATTTATTTGTAACTTTTGAAGCAAAAAGAAAGAGGCACCCAAGAGTGTATCGACCAAGATGACTTATGGATACGGGCGCGTATGGGGAAGGATGGAAAATATGCAAATGGAGAAACTGAAAATATGGTGGAAAAAATTGAAAATAAATTTTTTTTATGATTATTTGTTACATATATTATTATTTTGTTAAATCTTATATCGACCAAGACATTTAATCATTTAATAAATATATTGCAGAATGTCCTAAGGAACAAAGCAGCAAAAGAAGAAATTAACCATTCACCTCCAGTTGATATCCTCACACAAGCGTTGGGGAATGACGAATACGGAGGTAGGCTTACAGGTCGAGGCAAATGATACACAGTGGCAAACTTCTTCCATACCCGTAAGCAACGTCCACAGAAAAAGACTAAGGCCCCAGATAATGAAAAATATAAGAATATGGAGAAGCCAATTGTTGGTCTTGTGGGCATCCTCGAAACTAAAAGCAACAAAGAGAAAGTACGCAACCTCCTATCGTCATGTGGTTTTACCCTCCCATCACTTTCTGCTATATTCGATGATGTTGCTGCTCAGGAGACCCCATCTACAACTACGGTAGATCCTCCTCCCATGATGTTTGTAGAGGTATTTTGACCAAAAAAAAAAAACTATATTTTGCGCATTATTATGTATGTTATGCGGTTACATATATGTTTAAGTGGGTTATTGTTAAGATGTCATCTTATCCAAATGGGTAGCTCCCCTGGTTGCGTACCCCTATCTATGTCCATGAGATCGAGTCTTTCGAGTGAAGGAATATTGTCATGTGAATATATATTAATTTGTTTTTAACTTTGCAGGGCGTAAAATGCAATCTTGTACAAGGCAATGTCGGCCATATTGTAGCACATAGCACTTTGGTATCTTCTATGCCAACGGATATGTGCCATGGTACGAAGCTAGGTGCACAAAATTATAAGGTCACTGTCGATGAGGTGATTGATGCATTTGTACCTTTGCCTGTTCCGTCATTTGACATTACATGTGTCGGTGATGCTGAAGGTGCTTTTGTTGCATGGCCGAGACATCTTGTTATTTTTCCATCCGATGAGGTACTGTTTGATTGAGCTATATATAATAATTAATTTTGTATATGTTTTAACTAATTTCATTTTTGTTATACTTCAAATTTTGTTTGTTAATATTTGTCGGGAAGTCCAACGAGTTCACATGTTGAGGATGATAAAGATGATGATGTTGATCCCGTAATCATTACACCACCGATCCACGAGTTGCTGCGTCGGACAAAAAATGCAAGAGCGATAATTTATATACATTTCAAATGAAAAAAGAGATTTTTAGGGAAGAACAAATGTTGTGCATAGCTAGAAGTGACATATCCGATTTTTGTTACATGCAAGAATTGTCTGCGGAGTGCATCTTGTTCTATATAAGGTAACCTAAATTTGGATGTGTTTATAACTAATTATTTCATTCAATTATTTATAAATTTGGTTCTAAAAACTATATTTACTTATAATCGGATTACGCAGGTTTTTATGTGATGGATTGACGGGCACACCATTTGAACAGAAATTTTGCTTTGTTCATCCGGCTATTATTTTACCGGTTGGTCATCCAAACCCTCATGAATGGATGATACATATAGTGAGTAAATGGAAATATGCATCGCCAGATCAGCTATGGTTTTTCCCTTATTGTGCAAGGTATATTGTGTTAGTTTTAATTGAATTATGTTGTTACAATATTAATTTAATAAAACCTCATATTAACTAATATATTTATTGGTATCATTGAATGCTTTGTGTTGTTGATGTATACAAAGCAGTAGCATGGTTTTTTGATTCCTTGAAGACTCATAAGAATAGAATTGATGGGGATCTAAAATCTTTGCTCAATGAGTAAATTAAAAACTCTTAATTTTATTTAATTAATTGTTCTTATATTGAACATACTATTTAAGCTACACTATAATATTATACATATTTATATTTCTATATAGTTCATTTGCTGCATGGAATGAGGGGAAGACACCCGAAGAGAAACTTCGGTGGCAAAATGCTAAGGTAATTATTATATATAAGGTGAGCATTATTATTTGTTGATAAATTTACATATTTTTTGTCTTACGCATGTATTCTTATCTAATATTACATATTGTTTGTAAATTCAGACTCCTATGCAGCCCGGAAGCACTAAATGCGGTTATTATATTATGATGATAATGAGAGATATTGTCAGGACAAATCCTCATCAACAAAATATAAGAACAATGGTAAATTATTTAATGATTTCATATTTCTATTAATAATAATTAATATTTATGATTGTTTGTATATGTATGATTATATAACTTTTTAATGTTTAGTATGAAGGTGTCACTTGGTTACAAGCTGATTAGGTCAACCAGTTTAGAGAAGAATGGGCAACATAGATGATCTCAAGCATCTCATCACAATGAATATCTATGCATGGTTGTGTAATAGCTTTTGTTTGTACATATAAAATGGTTGACCAATATGTAAATATCGCACATGAGTTAATATTTAATTAATTCAATGGTGAATTTGTTTTGCAAATATTCAGTGCTTATTTAAAGATGAGAAAAAAATTATTAAAATACAAAAAAAAAAAGGTCAACGGCAACGCATTAGGAAGGATTCTGTGTCGCCTGTTCCATCCCAAAAAAAAAAAAAAATTAAAGTGGTAGCAAATTTTAAAACATAATAACGTGTACTAGAAAAACAAAAAAATTAAACAACCACCTAAGAAATATTGCTTCACATATTTAAGAAATAATTTCAATGCGTATTAGATGGTAAGGCCTGTTCCACCTAAACAATATTACTTCACATTTTTAAGAAACAATTTCAATGCTTATTTGGTGATGAGGTAAAAAATTATTAAAAGACAAAAAAAAATAAAAAAAAAATTGGAACAGACGATTCATAAGGAAGGATTCTGCATCTCCAGTTCCATTCTAAAAAATAAAAATTAAATAAATAGCGAATTTTAAACCATCATAACCTGTACTGGAAAAAGAAAAAAAGTTAAACAACCACCTAAGCAATATTGCTTCATATATTTAAGAAATAATTTCAATGCTTTTTTGAAGATGAGATAAAAAATTATTCAAAAACAAAAAAATAGTTTGGAACCAGCGACGCATAAGGTAGGCTTCTACATCGCCGGAATGAAAAGAAATTAAACAAACACCTAAGAAATATTACTTCACATATTTAAGAAATAATTTCAATGCTTATTTGATGGTCAAATAAAAAATTATTAAATAAAAAAAAATGTAACCGGCGACATAAAAGCATGAGTTATACGTCGCCTTTTTGTTTCAAAAACTATATTAAATTGATAACAAAGTTTAAAACATAATAACCTGTACTAGAAAAACAAAAAATGTAAACAACCACCTAAAAAATATTGCTTCACATATTTAAGAAATAATTTCAATACTTATTTGATGATGAGGTAAAAAATTATTAAACAAAACAAATTTGGAACCTGCGACGAATAAAAATATCTTCTGTGTCACCTGTTCCCTTCAAAAAAAAAAAATTATACAGATAGCAAACTTTTAAACATACTAACCTGTACTGAAAAAACTAAAAAGCTAAACAAACACCTAAGAAATATTACTTCACATATTTAAGAAATAATTTCAATGCTTATTTGATGATGAGGTAAAAAATTATAAAAAAACAAAAAAAAAAATTTATCAGCGGCGATGCATAACGAATGTTTATGAGTCACCTGTTTGTTTAAAAAAATAAATTAAATTGATAGCAAAGTTTAAGACATAATAACCTATACTGGAAAAACAAAAAAAAATTAAAAAAACACATAAGAAATATTACTTCACATATTTAAAAAACAATTTCAATGCATATTTGATGGTAAGATAAAACATTATTAAATCAAGAAAAAAAAAAATGGAACCGGCGACACAAAAGCAAAATATCTACATCGCCTGTTTGTTTCAAAAAATATATTAAATTGATGGAAAATTTTAAAACATACTAACATATACTGAAAATACAAAAAGGTTAAACAACCACTTAAGCAGTATTGCTTCAGATATTTAAGAAATAATTTCAATGCTTATTTGATGGTCAGATAAAAAATTATCGAAAAAACAAAAAAAAAAAACTTTGGAACCGGCGATGCAAAAGCAAATCTTCTGGGTCGCCTGGTCCATTCAAAAAAAAAAAATTAAAGGGATAGCAAATTTTAAACATAATAACCTGTACCGGAAAAACAAAAATAACCACCTAAGAAATATTACTACACATATTTAGGAAATAATTATAGTGCTTATTTGAAGATGAGAAAAAAATTATTAAAAAAAAAAATTTATTTTTTGAATCGGCGACTCAAAACTAAGGTTTCTGCATCGCCTGTTCCATTTGAAAACCTTAAATGGGTAGCAAATTATGAAACATAACAACCTGTACTAGAAAAACAAAAAAATTAAGCAATCACAAAAAAATTAAACAATCACCTAAGCAATATTGCTTCACATGTTTAAGAAATAATTTCAGTGGTTATTTGAAAATGAGAAAAAAAAATTATTAACAAACATAAAAAAATTAATTTCACATATCAGGCGATGCATGAGTAAATCTTTGCGTAGCTGGTTCTTGTAATTATAAAACAAAATACTATTTGAATTACTTGCAAATTTTTAAAAAAAATAATTTGTACTTGAAAAATAAAAATATTAATCACCACACGAGTAATTTTCCTTTATATCTTAAGAAATATTTTCAGTATTTATTTATAGATAACAAAATATAAAAGATAATTAATGAACAATAGAAAAAGAGTTGATATTCATATATGCAGCGACGCCGAGAACCAGAGTCACTTATTTTTGTTTTTAGGGACCTTCAGTTTATGCTTTTCGTATCATCGCTAATTTTATATCGCTAGACGTCAATTTTCCATCTATTTAGGGATGCCGTATAAAGTGCGTCGCTTGTTGTTTTATTTAGCGACGTATTATTTCTCCTTTTTGTATTACATTGCATGTTTGGTGTCGCTAAATCGTTTTTTTCATTTAGTATGATTTTTATGGTTTTGGATTTCTGTATAAATTTATAAATGATTTTATATATTTTTCCATTATTAAATTTTATTAATTTATCTCGTTTGCATTTATTAATTTTATTATATCAAACTTATATTTAAAAAAACTTTGTTTTGTTTATTTCTTAAGCTTTTATTGATTTTATTTTATAAAATTCATATTTAAATTTAAATTTCGTCAATTTATCATTTTGGATTTTATTGATTTAATTGTATAAAATTAATATTTAATATATTAAAAAGTGGAATTTTTTTTGGCTAAATTCTATATATAAATTGAATTCAAATTTATCGTAAAGAAACAAAAATAAATATGTAAAAAGCGGTGTAAGAAAGAAAGGAAAAAAAATTAATTATTAGGTGTAAGGAAGAAAGGGAAAAAAAAATCATTATTAAAGTGTAGGAAAATAATAATAAAAAATTTTAAATAAAGGTGGATCCACATTATTCAAAGCAAAAGGGTATAAATATAATTATAGCTGCCAAGTAGGATATCCTCTAACAAATTTAAAGAGGTGTATTCAATTCAAGGTTTGATACATTTAAAGAATTTGATGAATTGTTATTGAATTCTATAGACTCTATAAAGAATTTATAAGAATCCAACGAAATTTTTAAGTTAAAGGTTAAATTTCATATTAACAATATTTTGAAACATTTTCAAAAATATAGATAAGTTTAGAAAATGTCTAAAAACCGTTTTACATGTATTGGGAAAACTTTAAAAATAGGAAATAGATAAAAATATTTTTTTTATATAGATATAAACCATATTTAATATAAATATGGATTTTCAATAACAAAGATTTTTTTTCCTTATAAATATACATCATACTATACATTTATCTACATTTATCAAACATAATTTTACAATTTTCATTCTCATAAAAAAAATTGCCAAACATGTTTTTAAATTTTAAAAATACAAAATCTTTCATTTTTTGATTTGTAAAATGAAAAAATGTTTTGCAAAATGGTTCTTCAAGCAATATCTATATCTAGCATAAACAGTCACAAATACGGTTCATTATTTACCTTGGAGAGACTAAATGGAGTAACAAAAAGTTACCATAAGGAGACTTAGGAGGATGGTTAAATAATTCCACAACAAACCCCAAATTAAATTAAAGCTGCAACGCGTCATGGAAATATATAGGATAGAACAACTCCAGGCCTTAATACATTAAGAAATTGATGTAGAAAGTCCCATAACAAAAAACAGAATTACCAAGATGATAATGATCAGACGAACAAATTTGACTATCACTAATCCAATTCACCAACCAAACAAGCTTAAGAAAACTTAACAAAGTTCAACATTGGCGAGCGGTAATCAAAACTGCCTTTATAACGAAGAAGATGAGGCTTACCTTAGGACAAATGAAATACACAACTTAAATAACCAACTAGCTAAATCAGCAACTAATACAAAACGCAACATTCAAACAACTAAAAACTTAACAAAGTTTAAAACACTGATCCCAACGTCAACAAAGCAAAACGACGAAGCCTATGACTTGAAACAACAATAGACTTCATCTTCTTGCTTCTCCATTCTCCTCCTCCATGAGAAAGCTCAACCACGATCAAATATGAAGAAACGGTTGCAACTTTGGTGGATGGTACTCATAGATGTTAGAAACATTGAAAATGCTAGAAATCTTGATGAATAACATAGGCATTGTCCCCAAATTTGTTCAAAATTGGAAATGGTCCAAGCTTCTTGGCTTTTAACTTATTGTAAGTGCCCATTGGTAATGGCTCCTTTCTAAAGTAAACCCCATGACTAAATCCCTTCATTAAAAGTTTTGAATCATTTTTGGGAATCTGTAGCTATTTTGTAATTTTGATTTGAGCTCTGCAACTTTTGAGAAATTATGCCTATTAATTAGATATTCTACTGAACTAACTTAGCACTAGTTCTATTGTATTGTCCTTAGAAGTAATAGTTGCCAAATTAACTTCGTGATTAGGAACTTTAGTATAAACAATAGTAAAGTGTTAGAATTTTACGGATCTAAATATACATAATAAATTCCATAATTATAAATTACTAACCTCCAAACGCAGCCATTGATAAATTAAATCTTTAATCCTGCAAAATAGAAAACAATGTAAAGTAGTATCTATGGACACACTACTCTCAAACCACTCTTAGATCTCTGAAAACCCTAATATCATAAATATTGTATAGCATCTATTTACTTGCTCTAGACCTTTTATAGTCTCTGCAAGTCACACTTACGCATTAATTTTAACACACACAAAATACTAATAATTTAATAATATAATAATACTAGGAAAAATATAGATAAGTCAATGGGCTTATAAAGAGAGTTGGTCCTCCAGTCTAATGGACCAATTGGAGTCTTATAGAGAGTGTGTGACCAAGGGCCCTACTACAAAATATTAAAATAAGTCAGTCCTTAGTGGCATAAATAGGCCCTCTAAGTCCACAATTATTAATTTATTTAACATTCTCCCACTTGGACTGCATAGTCATCATATATATATAATCCAAACTCACTTATTACAGAATCTCCTGAACCATAATACCATTTAATCTAAATATATAGCAAATCGATAAGGCACAACATTATACTAGATTAGGCAGTAGAGATTCTCTCAGTAAATCTCCCAAAATATGATACCAATTCAACTGAGTACTTTGCATGCCATAAACTCAGTCTAGGTAGTAGAGATTTACCTAACCACGTGCAATCCCCTAAAACACAAATACCATTTCATCTGAGCACATTGTGTATCGACAGGATACAACAATATACCCAAACTAGGTAGTAGAGACTCACCATGGCACCTGTAGATCATCATACACATATACATAGACTAATAGTCTCAATAGGCCTATAAATATAGGAGCAATAATATGTGTAATAAATCATCTCATAAATAAATAATGATCCACATACATCAATGTATCAAAATACTCAAAGATATAAATAACACTCAACATGGATATTACTGAAGAAATTATAACAAACTCCCACTGACCCACAGCAGTTTCAGCTCTCTAACAATCCCGTACGGGACCCATACTCCTCAAATATACCTAATGGTAAGGCCTTGGTCAGTGAATCTGTCACCATGCTGTAAGTGGGCGTGTGAACAACATTAATGAAGCCTTCTTCAACTTTCTGCTTAACCAAAAAATACTTAACATCAATGTACCTCGCACCAAGGGTACCTTTTAAATTATTAGAGAAAGATACTACTGTAGTATTGTCACAATACATCATAATAGGCCTCTCAATGGAATCAACCACTCCAAAATCATGAATAAAATTTTGAAGCCAAACTGCATGACGAGTAGCCTCATAACACGCCACATACTTTGCCTCCATAGTCGAGGATGCTGTCACTGACTGTTTAGCACTCCGCCAAGATACAACACCTCCTGCCATGATAAATATATATCCAGTGGTAGATTTTTTATCATCCACACAGCCTTTATAATCTGCATCACTATAACCAACAACATCTAGAGAGTTGGTACGTCGATATGTCAACATATGATCTTTAGTATCCAAAAGATACCTAAAGGCCTTCTTAACTGCTTGGTAATGAATAGGACTAGGATTGCTCATAAATCTACCAAGCACACCCACAGCAAAAGCTATATCAGGTAGTATACATACTTGAGCATACATCAAACTACCCACTACTGAAGAATAGCGAAAATTTCTCATCGCCATTCTCTCTCTATCATTCTTGGGACATCGATCCTTAGAAAACCTTTCACCTTTCGTGACCGGTACACTTCCAGGAGAACAATTGTGCATATCAAATCTCTTAAGGATTCTATCAATATAGGCTCTCTGAGACAACTGTAGCACATAATTAGTCCTATCTCGAACAATCTTGATGCCTAAAACAAAAGAAGCCTCTCCAAGATCTTTCATATCAAAATGGTTGCACAACATCTACTTTGTCTCAGCCAATATGTCAGTGTCATTAGTAGTCAAAAGTATGTCATCAACATACAACATTAGAAATATAAAATTGCTCCCACTGACCTTCATATATATGCATCTATCAACAACATTCTCCTCATCAAACTTAAGATACCAATGCCTCGAAGTCTGCTTAAGATCATAAATTGACTTCTTAAGCTTACAAATCAAATTACCATTCCCTGTTTATTGGAAGCCAACTGGTTGAACCATATATACATCCTCATAAAAATCACCATTCAGAAAAGCAGTTCTGACATCCATCTGATGCAACTCTAGGTCATAATGTGCCACAATCGCCATAATGATTTTAAAAGAATCCTTTATGGATACAAGAGAGAATGTCTCTGTGTGATCAATTCCTTCCTTCTGGCAAAACCCTTTGGCTATAAGTCTAGCCTTATACCTCTCCACTTGACCATTAGAGTCTCTTTTAGTCTTAAAGACCCATTTGCACCCTATAGGCTTGCTACCCAATGGTAACTCAACCAAATCCCAAACACCATTTGTTGCCATGGATTTCATTTCATCTTCCATTGGATCCAACCAAAAATTTAAGTGCGAACTGCTTATGGCTTCCTTATAAGTGACTGGATCTGAATAATCACTTATGTCAAAATCATGCTCCTTCAAGTATACCTCATAGTCATTAGGAATAGCTGACCTCCTAGTCCTTTGTGACATTCTCAAAGGCACATCCTGATCAACTACTGGTTCGTCAACTACTGGATTAATAATATCTCTATCAGAAACTACAACACTAGGAATGAATACATTTTCAATTTCTAAATTGAGGCTCCGTTGGACCATTACTATCATCAAACCCAAAATCATCTTAAAATAAACAGCCCTGTCTGATTCAATAATTCTGGTGGTGTGAGATGGACAAAAGAATCTTGAATCCCTAGATCCTATACAATAGCCAAAAAAATACCCACTTATAGTTTTAGGATCCAACTTCTTAATTTAGGGATTATAAGTCCTTACTTCAGCTTTGCAATCCTATACTCGAAAATGATGCAAATTAGGTTTTCTTCCTGACCACAACTCAAAAGGAGTCTTAGGAATGAATTTACTTGGAACTTGATTCAAAATATAAGCAGCCATCCTTAAAGCCTCTCCCCACAAGTAATCTGGTAAGCTAGAATTTGCCAACATAGATCGCACCATATCCAACAAAGTGCGATTTCTCCTCTCAACTATGCCATTCTGCTGAGGTGTACCAGGCATTGTATATTGCGCATCAATGCCACATTCACGTAAATAAATTGTGAATGGCCCTGGGTTCCATCCAGTCTCATCATATCTGCCATAAAATTCACCACCTCTATCAGACCTCACAGCCTTTATCTTCTTATTCTTTTGAATCTTCATCTTTACCTTAAACTCCTTAAAAGCAACTAAAGAATCTGACTTCTCACGGATAAGCTCAATATGTCCATAACAAGAAAAATCATCAATAAAGGTAACAAAATACCTATAACCACCCAAAGCAGTTGGTGTAAAAGGTCCACAAATGTCAGTATGAATTAATTCCAAAACATCTCCCCACCTTGCTATCTTATCCTTTCTAACCTTAGAAGTTAATTTCTCTTTCACACATTCAACACAAGTCGACAAGTCTGAAAAATCAAGATTGGAAAGTATTCCATCCTTCACTAATCTTTCCATTATGTGCCTAGAAATATGTCCCAAACGCTTATGCCATAACATTGAGAAACTATCATTAACTTTTGAACGTTTAGAAGCAACAATAGAGGCAACAATAGAATTAACAGAATAATTAGGACTATTATTAAATAAATCAAGTCTATATAAATTGCCACATAAATTTCCAAAACCAACAATTGTATCATCCTTATACATCTCAACTTTATTATTCCCAAACAAAAAACTAAAACCTTAACTATCCAAAAGTGAAATAGATAACAAATTCCTCCTGATTGAGGGGACATATAAAACTTCTTGTAATTCTAAAACATATCTAGTGGCAAGTTTCATCTTGATTGTTCACATAATATCCACCTTTACTCTTGAGTTATCTCCTATATAAACATGCTGCTCAAGATTGGTTGGCCGCCTTTACCTTATCATCCCCAGCAATGAATAGTAACATGAATTGTTGCTTCAGTATCAAACCACCAAGTAGTCATAGGCACATCAATAATATTGGTCTTAATCATTAAAATATTACCTTTCTTTTCTTACTTTCCCTTTAAATGACAACAATCTATCTTCTTGTGTCCAACTTTATTGCAGTAGCCACACTTTCCATTGAAGTAGGCTTTCCTTTCCTCTATGTGATGAGCTCCATCCCTAGGCCCTTTTGGCTTCATACTAGAAAACTTCTTCTTATTGGGCTTAAATCCTTGTCCAGGCTTAAATCCTTGTCCCTTTTTTTTGAAAACCCTCTTAGACTTATCTACCTGATGTGAAACTATAGCAACAGATCTTGACCTACTTAGCTTAACATCATCTTCCTCTTTTACAAGAATAGCAGTTAATTCCTCTTAATTATATCCTTCTTTCTTAGTATTCAAACTAGACCTTATATTATCAAACTGAGATGGAAGACTCTTCATTATCGAATAGGTCAAGAACGCCTTTCCAATGTCCATCTTAAGGTCCTTTAACTTATTATAATAAGAAGAAAGTAACATAATGTGGTCCCTTACTCCTTTAATTCCACATATTTAGTATTATTCAAAAGGTCCAAATAATGATGCTTCTCATTCATATCAAACTTGATAAATTTCTTTCCTATCTCTTGAAGAAGTTCCTTTGCAGTTTCCACCTTTTGAATACTTGCATAAATTGATTCGTCCATATAATTCTCCATCATCATCATGCAGCACTTATTAGAATGCCTCCAATCCTCATTAAGTTTCCTATCTGCTACACTACTCTCATCAGTTGGTATCTCTAGTGGATCTATCTTTAAAGCCAAATCCAATTTCATAAATGTCAAATTCATAACTAAAGTCTTTTTCCGCTTCTGATAGTTTGTCCCATCCAATTTCATCATGGTAGTCATAGGCAGAACATTCGGAGTGCTACCAACTGTGAAAATAGTAAACACAATAAAGCACTTAATATATATATACAAAACAATAACTATTTTCCAGCCCCTCAATACAAAACATAAAATATCGATATCGCTAGGGTCTTTTAGCACTAAAGATACCCTTTCCCGAGCCAGGGATAGTCAACCAAATAACCACAATCAAATGCATTGAACTGAATCACCGATAGGGCAACTCAGAACCTGCGATACATGGCATTTAATTAACTTCCACTGCCATTCCAGGCGTCATACAAAGCAACTAAAACCACCGACAGTATAGTTTAGTTACCCGTATAGACGCTGATTAATAAATGGGAGAAAATAACATATTGGCAATTTCATGAAATGGGTAAATATAAAACATCTCATCCATTATGCCAACATACGTTACATTGGTACACATAATGCAGACAAAATAAGTCTCACAACAGGTGAGTACCTAAAATTCCACACTACTATACCAACTAGGAACAAAGCCTCTTTAGGGAAAGCTAACTTGTTCCAATTCCAAACAAATATATTTAATTTTAATTCAAGCAAATTGGAATAGAATAATTAAAAAAATAAATAAATGAACCAATAACAAATAAATAAATAAATACATAACAAATTTTTTTTTTTAACTCGGCTGCTGAAGTCATCACGCTGAAATCAGCACAACAGAGCTGACGTCACTGTGATGATGTCAGCAACGGCACAAAAACAACCTCACACGACAAGTCTTGTGCTTCTTCTTCTCCACACAACCGGGTCACGGTTTGACCCATTTTTCTGGGTAATGGGTCGCTCGACCCACTTGTTCAACCCATTGGCAAATTGATTTCCGGCCATCATTTTTTTAACCATTCTGGCGGTGTTTGAATCCTCTGTTCTTAGGAAACCATAATCCGGCCTCAATTTTGGTCAATATTGGTGCCTTTTGTTTTGTGTCTTCTTGGAAAATTTTTTCCCCAAATCAATTTGGTCCAAAACCCAGAAAATTATAACACCCAAGCATGTGAAATTCGACCGCCGAAACCAAGGTTTTTTTTTTTTTAATAGGAAGAAAAAAAAAAAAAGGTGTCCAATAGATAATTAGGGCTCCAAAAATATTCCTTCAATTCATAAAACACGATTCCATAATGCCCAGATCAAGATTTGTCAAGAAACAATTTTTTTTTTTTTAGAACAAATAATAATCGGGCATGAGTATATATATACGTAAATATGTTTAACAGAATACATAATCTTGAATCTCAAAATTTGCACATGTATACAAATCAAGAAAAGAAAAGAAAAGAAAAAAATTAATGTAAAGCAACATATATATATCTGGAACACACTGATAATCAATCATGAATGGCCGAAACACAGATGAATATTCACATGCGAACTGCGATAAATTACAAGGGAATTTACTATGCATATTAACCATTGCTCTGATACCAATCGTTAGAATTTTATGGATCTAAATATACATAATAAATTCCATAACTATAAATTACTAACCTCCAAATACCATTATTGATAAATTAAATCTTTAATCCTGCAAAATAGAAAACAATATAAAGTAGTACCTATGGACACACTACTCTCAAACCACTCTCAGATCTTTGAAAATCCTAATATCATAAATACCATATAGCATTTGTTTGCTTGCCCTAGACCTTTTATAGTCTCTGCAAGTCACACTTACCCATTAATTTTAACACATACAAAATACTAATAATTTAATAATATAATAATACTAGAAAAAATATGGATAAGTCAATGGGCTTATAAAGAGAGTTCGTCTTCTAGTCCAATGGGCCAACTGGAGTCTTATAGAGGCTGTATGACCAAGGGCCCTACTACAAAATATTAAAATAAGCCAGTCCCATTAATGGCATAAATAGGCCCTGTAAGTGAGTAGTTGATTATGCTAAGTCCACAATTATTAATTTATTTAACATAAAGGACATAAGCCTGTAAATCAATTCACCACGCTGTTGTAGGCAAATACATCTTGTGTGAGAGTAGAATCCCACTATTTTATCTTTATCGCTAGCTAGACTTTGAAGCATATTACCCAATGTTTGATTAACAACTTCAGTCTGGCCATCATTTTGATGGTGGTAAGCACTGCTAAATTGAAAAATAGTATTAAATTTCTTCATGATGTTCTTTTAAAATGGCTAAGAAATTTTACATATATAAGGAATCTAAATCTAGAAAATCAATTTCCCTTACAAGTTTAACACTTTCTAAACTATGCCTAATATTCCAATTTCCAACAATATGAGAACCCATTTTAACTTTCTTTATTGCATGTGAGGTCCCACATCAATTGGAAAGGAGAACGAAGCACGCCTTATAAGGTGGTGTGGATACATTTTCCTTGCGATGTGTTTTGACAAAACCGTGCGGGCTGGACCCAAAGTGGACAATATCGCATGCGGATGGTCTGGGCCGTTACAGTTGGTATCAGAGCCAGTAACCAGATCAGTGTGCCAGCGAGGATGCTGGGCCCCAAAGGGGGAGGATTGTGAAATCCCACATCAGTTGGAAAGGGGAACGAAGCACGTCTTATAAGGTGGTGTGTTTAGCTTTCCCTTGCAACGCGTTTTGACAAAACCATGTGGGCTGGGTCCAAAGGGGACAATATCGCATGCGGGTGGTTTGGGCTGTTACATTGCATGCCCCAAATTTGTTTTGCTTTGTATTTACTAGTAGACATTATTAGTTCCAATATTGTATATCTCTCCCTCCAATTTCCAATTCTTTTGTGAGGATTATATCCTTAATATTTTGGGAATTAAGGTGACAAACTTGGTCATGCACATATATATGGATTTGGTTTTCTTGAGCGCAGGAACTTCCTTTCAGTGCTTGTTTTCAAAATAATAGTTGAACCACGGATCCTTATTACTACTACATATATCAATTACTACAAAAACACAGAACAAGATATGAAAACTCTCAAAGGTATAATAGAAGAGGTAAATAGCCTGAAGGGTGATATAGACTTGAGATTTTCTAATGAACATAGTCTTGGGATAAACGAAAGAGATCATCATAAACTGGTTAATCAATGTTAAAAACATAAACAACGAAGTAAAAAACATTGAGCAAGAAGTTGGAAAAGGAAAATTATCTCCCTAGCACATCTTGGAAAACTTTTTGATGCAAAGAATATAGAAGCTCAAAAACTTATCCAGATAGGGAAGTCGTTGACAAGAGTTGTCGATAAGGAAAAAAGTTTCAAGTACATCATCCTTGGTGGTGAGGTTGCAGCAGGATACACAACTAAAGAGTTTACAGAGCGAGGGCTAAAGCTAGGGGAACTAGCAGTTATATCCAAAGAAGCAGTAGCACCTTATGAACGATCCGAACTTAGCAAGTCATATCTATTACCAAATGGATACGCCACAAGACTTCCAAGTTTCTATGTTTGTTTTGGAAGTGGAGGGAAGAGACAGCTTCCAGAGTGGTATAAAGAAAAAGGGATCGAATTAATGCTCAAAACAGAAATAGTGAAAGCAAATCTTTCTTCAAAGACTCTCACCAGCGCAACTGGAAAAGTTTTTAAGTATCAAAATTTTGATCATTGCAACTGGTTCTGTAGCAGTTAAGTTACAAGAAGCTAATAATAATGAAAAAACATCTTCTACTTGAGAGAAATCAGTGATGCTGATAAACTTGTAGAAGCAATACAACAAAAGAAAGATTTAAAGAAAAAAGCAGTAGTTATTGGAGGTGGGTACATTGGTTTTGAAGTTGGAGCAGAAGTGAGAATCAATGGCTTTGAAGTTAGCTTGGTCTACAGAGAACCGCAGCTGATGCACCGCCTTTCACTCTGGCCATTACCTTTTTCTACAAGGACTACTACAAAAACAAAGGAGTCAAACTCTATAAAAATACAATTGCAATCGGGTTCAAATCATCATCATCAAATAACGGAGAGGTAAAGAAGGTGAGACTCAACAATGGTCAGGTAATAGAAGCTAACATTGTTGTTGTTGGTGTTGGAGCAAAGCCTCAAATTTCAATATTCAAAGGGCAAATAAAGGAGGAAAAAGACGATATAAGAACCGACGGTTATTTTAGAACAGGCGTCCAGGGCGTGTATGCAGTGGGAGATATGGCTACTTTCCCCTTCAAAGGTGAAACAATAAGAGTAGAACACATCGACCATGCTCAAGAATCAGCCAAGCAGGCAGTGAAAGCTATCAAGGCAAGTGAAGATGGGAAATCCATTGGTACCGAGGTTAACATTTCAGAGTATGAGTACTTTCCCTACTTCTATTCTCGTAGCTTTGATCTGTCATGGAGATTTTGTAGCGAAAATGTAGGTAAAGCATTGCTATTTGGGGAGGATATGAGAGTGACATCTACAAAACCAAGGTTCATAACCTATTGGTACAGGAGAGGAAGCATAGTTGGTGCTTTCTTAGAAGGAGGAAGTGATGTGGAAAACACGGGTAACCTAAGGTGGAAAAGGATAAACTGGCACAGGATGGGATTTCCTTTGTTGCTTTACATGGCACTTGCATTATGTTGTAGAAGAATACTTTATATCTAATGTCAATTATTTGCTATCAATTATTCTGTATCTATTATGTAATACGTCTAACAAATAATAAAATCATTCTTTTTTTTTTGGGCACTGTACTATGATAATTTAGGATTTGAGTATCCTTTATTTGTAAGTAACAAAAAATATAAAATGAAAATTTCTTTAGGCTACGTTTGGAACATGGAATTTAAAGAAAATTAAAAAAATAAAAAAAGAAGAAAGTCCACGGATTTTGAAATCGCTTGTTTGAGAGGCTTCTTCATTCATCCTAAGTGAGCGAGCAAGACCAAATCTTGGATTTGAGAGGACCTTCTAAGAAAATTGAAATTCCTCTCTCACTCCCTCTGTCTCGCATCTCTCCTTAATTGTCTTAATCGTGGTCCATCTTAGAAGAGTATTTACTCATTCCACTTTTGTTTGAGACTTTTTTCTTCCTTTTTGTTTTACGAGGTGGGTTTTGTATAAACCAAACAGAGGAAAACTTTTTTTTTTCCTTGGACGTTTGTTTTTTCTTTTTCATTTTCCTCTCAGTTCATCTTCTTCTTTTTTTTTTTCTTTTTTTTTTCTTTTTTTTTGGTTCTGCCTTCCCAATCTTTTTCGAGATCCAAAGTATTGAGGAAGAACTTGGAAGAAAGAAATATCTGTCATGTGAAGATCTTGGAAAACTGGTTGACAAAAAGCTTGTAGAAGCTCAGGAACTGCTGCAGAAAGGTGGTTACAACAGAGGGATCTTCGATAAAAAGAATTTTAAGTACATCATCCTTTCTTCTATTCACGTTTCTTTGATCTCTTATGGAATTTTTATGGAGACAATGTTGGAGAACCAGTGCTATTTCAGGATATTCAAGATAATTCCACCACCTGGCCATCGTCTACAAAACCAAAGTTTGGAGCATATTGGATCCACAATGGAAAGGTGGTCGGAGCTTTCTTGGAAGGAGGGACTCCTGAACAAAACAAGGGAATTGCCAAAATTGCTAGGCTCCAACCTAAAGCTGAGAAAGATGTATTTGAAAATTATGGGATGCTACTTGCTAGTTTTTATGGCTTAGATAGGCCTATATCTTGCAGTATACTTTGAGAGTAGTAGTAATTAATGTTTATTCTATTTCTTAGAATTGCTTATTACTCTCCAATATATTTATGAAAATAGCAGTGTGATACCTATAAAGTCAGTAATCATATGCTAAAACGTCCGATAAAATACAATTGTTTTCTTTTAAGTGCTACTTTCTTACTTCTTACCAACTGTTATACAAAAATTTGCGTACCTTTAAAATTTTAAAAATATTATAAGAAACAAAAAAAATAAATAAATAAAAATAAAAATAAAATTGATATTATATGTAATATTACTATAAAGATACATTTTAAATAAAAAGTGAAAACGATATTCCAAATATACTGTAACAAAATGCAACAAATTGAAATTTACAGATTTAAATTGAAACATTTTAAATTTGAAAGCCGAGAATGTAATTTCTCTAAACTAGAAGAACTAAATTATAATTATCTCTGCATATTATACAGGTATTAGTTGGTTCCCTTGCTGCTCACTTTTTTGTTAATGTAAGCTACAGTTTTGTTACCAATCTTGGCTATATAGATAAATGTATGTACATGGATAATATGCCGTACTACATAATATGTAAGCTACAGTTTCTAATATATGCCGTACTACATAATATGTAGAATATTTTCTATATGTACATGGATATCAACTTTTACAAGATACTGGTTTAGCTTTTTCCAGGAAATGACCAAAAAAAAGTTTGATAATGACATGACATGAGAAGAGTTGAACATGTTGATCATGCTCGAAAATGAGCAGAGGAAGCTGTGAAGGCAATTAGGGCAAGTGAGAGTGGTATACCAATGGAGGAGTAGACTACCTTCCCTTCTTCTATTCGCGTTTCTTCCATCTCTCGTCGATTTTTTATGGAGACAACGTTGGAGAACCAGTGCTATTTCAGGATTATCCGTGTAATAGCACCACCAAGCCACCATCTACAAAACCCAAGTTTGGAACATATTGGATCCACAATAGAAAGGTGATTGGCGCTTTCATGGAAGGAGGAACTGCTCAAGGAAAAAAAAAAAAGGGAATTGCCAGAATTGCTAGACTGCAACCTCAGTATGAGAAACTGGGATAGCAATTGCTTATTTTTATGGCTCTGATGGGCCTTTATGCAATATACTTCGAGATAAGTAGTAATTAATTCATGTTTATTCTATTTTTTAGAATTGTTAATGCTTCTTTAATTCATTTATGAAAATAGCAATGTTACACTTGTAAAGTCCGTCAGCTCAAACGCTGACATGTCAATGAAATACAATTGTTTTCTATCAAGTACTGCCTTTTTTCACCTGTATTAAAGAAAAACTACTACTTTTTCTACCGACTGTTATGCAAAAATCTGAGTACTTCTAAAATTTAAAAAAAAAATTATAAGAAACAAATATATATATATATACACATATAGCAAAATTATGTAGATGTATACAACGCATCTTTTGTGGGAAGGTGCACACTGTTTGATCAGTACCCAACATGTATCTATTTAAGAATATATGATGCAATAAATTGAAACTTAAAGTTTAAATTTAAATGTTTTAAACATGAGAGTTGAAAGTTTAATTTCTCCAAACTAGAGAAGGAACTTAATTTTAATTATCCCTACATATTATATAGGTGTTCCTTGCTTCTTTTGCCGCTCTCTTCTTTGTTAATGTAAGCTACATTTATGCTTGCATTCTATGGCCACGCCAGACTCTATCCTACCAATCTTGGCAATATAGATAAATATAGATATACATATATGATAATCCATAGAAAACATTTGTACCACTAATTATATGATAAAAGTGTCCAAAATAAAAAAGAAATTAAAGTTCATATTCCATTAGCTTAAACTTTTTTATTAAAATAATAATTCAGCTTAGTATTAAAACCAGTGATTTAAGAGTTCATACATTCAAAACTCAACAACTCTACATATCCAAAAGGGAACTGTTAGAGAAAAATATAAAAGAAATAAAATCCTACATCCTATTAGCTTAACTTTTTGAAAGAAGTGACCAAATTTGATCATGTTCTTTCTAATTTATAGTTTCTTCCTTCTCCTGAATTTCCTTTAGTTTAGTAATATTTTTGTGAGATTCCCCCAGGCAATTTAAATAAAGGTTGAGATTTTGAATAACTTGAATCTCCCAAAACTGCGGAACACAATTCGAGTTAACTTTTGCTTAGCTGAAAATATCTATAAATTTCTCAATTATATGAATAAAAAAAAGAAAGAAATGAGAAATAATAATTGCAGTAAACTTGGTTGGTTGTAGCATTGTCGCCTTTAGGCCTAATGGCCTGGACCGAAATTAGGTACTAGTAAGTTTGGAGGAGTTATTTGGTTCTGGTTACTTGGTGAGCCAAGAACACCAAAAAACTATGTGGTGGAGTGCTACAACTGTTGATTAATTTTTGTTCTTGTCCCCTTGTTTAAGGATGTCAATCCCTTGTTTAATTAGGAAAGTCTTGGACAAAATTGGCTTCTCTATGTCAATCACTTTCTTAGTTTTGTAATCACGTACCTTACTTCAGTGATTCCCAGCTTTCTGTTTCAATTCTTTTTATAATACAGAGGAGAAAAAGCTCTAACATCATCTTTGGCATTGGTTTTCACTTTCTCTTCTAAAATAAAGGGTTTGGCATTTTGGAAAAAGAAAAAACGGTTTGCTACTTGTTCCGGTACACTTTTTTCCATTCATAACAAAACTCTAGCAATAATTTCTTATTATAACTTTTATATCCTCATGTCATGCTTGAAAAATCGAAACTCATTTTTCTGCTGTTTTACTATGATTTCTCTAATATTATAAGCTCTGGATTTCATTATTTCTTTCCTATAACGTATAAGTGTAGGGTAATTAAAAAGCTTTGCTAGGCAAGATCTTCAAGGCACTCTATTCCTGATCAAAGCAAGCAATACAAGATAAAAGACAACCAGTTGATCAAGAAATGGACTTTCAGTATGTGTTTGCTAACCATTCATATTCTTGCATCCTTGAATATGCTTTTTGAAATTTGCTAACCATTCATGTTCTTGCATCCTTGAATATACTTTTTGAAATGCTTTAATTCTTTAATTAAGATTATAATTTGATTCGATTGCCTACAATGTAGTAAAACCATAACTGTAAGATTGTTGATTAATGTTTTTAATTAAAATCCAAAGACAGAATAATTTGGTCATGGTTAAGAATTTATTTATTTCTCTAAGCTATATATATATATATATAGAAGAAACAGCTGTCCATTCTCCTAAATCATGGTTCAATATTACTTGGAGGCTAAACTATTCCTTCCATCTTTTCCAACATTCACACCTTACAATAAGACAACATGAATTTCCTGACGTCCAAAACTAAACTCTAAAAGCTAAACCATCTATGTTTTATAGGAGCAAAATAACCCCAAGCTGTAGGCTAATTAATTCCAAGGCTTTGAAGGCCATTTGCTAGCAACTGTCCCATTAAGGCACTATATGTATGTTTGATAATAAATTCTGTATCGGCTTGATATACATAGTTGCAAACTTGCACCCACTTCCTAATAGCTTAAGCCCTTAGGACAGATGTTAACTCAACAATGTACATAAGCAAAACAAGAGACCCCCAATCCCTAAGACAATTATTCCTGCAACTTCCTCAAGTTTCATGAAAAGGATATTGGAAAGAACTCATTTAACACTCAGGCTTAAAGCAACCTGAAATCCCATTTTAGTTATTTTGTTTTAGTATGCTCCAAGTTTTAGCCAAAGTACTTAGCTGTTGCCCAAGTTTAATGAAAAAACCAGTAAGCAATTTCCTTGAACTCTTTAGGATCTACAATTCCACCAATATACTTCTGATCAGGCCTGCTATATTCTTATGTTTTGTATATGTGTAACACTAGTTATCAATTTCAAATTCGTTATTTGGGATGCAATCCTCAAATTCAAGTGACTTTCTGAAGAGCATTAATAGATTTCCTGTATGCAGGAACTTCCTTTTGGAGCTTGAAGATGTAATGTCGACCCTGATTGCCAAATATTCAAAGTATGACAAAAACACCAAAGAGAATATGAAAATTCTCAAGGGAATTTTAGAAGAGCTAAATAACCGAAAGGAAGATATAGATCAGAGAATTTATGCAAAGCATCTTTCAGGAACACGAGAAAAAGAAGAAGTCAGAAACTGGTTAAAAAATGTTCAATCAATCAACAGTGACATACGAAGTATTGAGGAAGAACTTGAAAGAGAGAAATATCTTTCATGCGAAGATCTTGGAAAACTTGTGGACGAAAAGATTATAGAAGCTCAGCAACTCCTCCAAAAAGGCAGTTCCCACATAGGGATTTTCGATAAACAGCATTTCAAGTACATCATCCTTGGTGGTGGTGTTGCAGCTGGATATGCAGCAAAGGAGTTTACTAGACAAAGGCTCCTACCAGGGGAGCTAGCAATCATTTCTAAAGAAGCTGTAGCACCTTATGAGCGTCCTGTACTTACTAAGTCATATCTTTTCCCAAATGAACCTGCAAGACTTCCGAGTTTCCATGTATGTGTTGGAAGTGGAGAAGAAATACTGCTTCCTGAGTGGTACAAGGAAAAAGGGATTGAATTGATCATTGGAACAGAGATAGTAAAAGCAGATCTTGCTTCAAAGATGCTCATCAGTGCGTCTGGTAAAATCTATACGTATCAAACTTTGATCATTGCAACTGGTTCCAAAGCAGTTAAGTTGACAGATTCTGGTGTACAAGGAGCTGATGCCAAAAACATCTTTTACTTAAGAGAAATAAGTGATGCTGATATGCTTGTAGAAGCAATAAGAACAAAGAACAAAGGAAAGGTGGTAGTGATTGGAGGTGGAAACATTGGTCTTGAAGTTGCAGCAGCTATGAGAATCAACAAGTTTGATGTTAGCATGGTCTACCGTGAACAATGGTGCATGGCTGGGCTTTTCAGTCCAACAATTGCTTCTTTCTATGAGGGCTACTATGCTAACAAAGGAGTTAAACTTATCAAAGATACAGTTGCAGTTGAATTCGAAGCTGACTTAAATGGACAGGTAAAGAAGGTGAAACTGAAGAATGGTAAGGTGCTGCAAGCTGACATTGTTGTAGTTGGCATTGGGGCAAGGCCACTAACTGAATTATTCGAAGGACAGGTTGAGGAAGAAAAAGGTGGTATCAAAATTGATGGTTTATTCAGAACAAGTGTCCAAGATGTATATGCTGTTGGAGATGTAGCTACATTCCCTATGAAATTGTACAATGACATGAGAAGAGTACAACATGTTGACCACGCTCGACAGTCAGCAGAGCATGCTGTGAAGGCTATCAAGGCAAGGGAGGACGGTAAATCCATAGAGGAGTACCAGTACTTTCCTTTTCTCTATTCTAGCTACTTTGATCTATCATGGATTTTTTGTGGAGACAATGTTGGAGAACCAGTGGTATTTGTGGATGCTCAATACAATACCACCAGGCCATCACCTACAAAACCCAAGTTTGGAACATATTGGATCAACAACGGAAAGGTGGTTGGAGCTTTCTTGGAGGGAGGAACTGCTGAAGAAATCGAAGGAATTGCCAAAATTGTTAGTCTCCAACTTGAAGCTCAGAGAGATCGACTTGAAATATATGGGATGCTAGTTGCTGGTTTGTATGGCTTGAGGAAAGGCCTATAAATTGCAAAATACATTGAGAGCACTAGCAATTGATATTTATTCTATATTTTAGAATTGCTAACTACTCTCTTATGCATATATGATGAACAATATAGCAATGTTACTCTTGTAAAATCTGTAATCAAATGCTAAAACGTCGAATAAAATACAATTGTACAATTGTTTTCTTTCAAGTACTACTTTCTTTACCAACTGTTCTGCAAACATTTTGAATACTTTTAAAATTTTATAAAAACTATAAGAAACAAAAAAGAATGAAAAAAACTATGAAAAAATAGATTTTAAGTGGAAAGTGAAATAGACCTACCATATATGTACTGTAACAAAATATAACAATATGAAACATTACAAAATAAGTGAGCATTAATTAGCTAAGGACTTTATAGCTATGATGAAATGTTGTAGATAAAAATAGTTTAACAATTTTAGTTACATTGATTAGTTTTGGATACAAAAATGATTGTGGCTCCAAACGCTTTTAGCTATTATATATAACGGTTAAAAACTTTTTTAACCTGAGAGGTTATTGACTACACCATGGGAACCATTTGCTATGTGACTAAAAACATTTAGCGACAAATGATAGACTTTTAGCTACATTGTTTGCTTGTAGCTAAAACCTTATTTTTTGGTAGTGAAACCTAAAGGCCTAACTCGAAAAGTTCTAAATTTGAGGATTGAAGATGTAATTTTCCAAAACTGAAGGTATTAAATTGTAAGTATCCATACATATTATATAGGTAATGTTGCTTCTTTTGCTGGTTTCTTTGTTTATCCAAAGCCACGTTTTTCCTACCAACCTTTGGCCTGCTGAGGTTTTATATATAGATAGATAACATATACATATAATAAGAAGATTTCGCATTTATATAAATAAAATAAAAGACTGAAAAAAGAAAACATAGTCTCAGTAAATAAGTTTTGTAGCCGGTACTCCTTTGACTGTCTTGAAAGTAAGCATCGAATTTTTGGTAATTGCCTATGCTAGTAATGCTTTTCTCCTCTATTTAAGCCAAGAATACGACAAAAGAAACATAATAATACACTGAATAAAACCGCTTGGACAAGGATAACTAACAGTGGAGTGCTCCGGAACTCCTTGCCCATGTTCCAAGGCACTGAGTAACGTACTTGCATTTCACGTATATGAGACTTGATAACAGAATGAGGTGCTTTGTTTGTTTTTGGAATCACCTATATTACTTCATAAGTATGACTTCTTTGATGCCTTGCTCAAAGGTTTCCAGCTTTTATTTCAAAATTCTTTTCTATTAAAGAGAAGAAAGCTTTTAGCATGACTCTTGGCATTGGTTTTCACTTCTCTTCTAGCAGAGGATTGGCAATATTTAACAAGAAAGAAAGAAGAAGATTAGCTGTTTGATCGGATCCATTTTGCCACTATTTGCCACTTCTCTTCAGCTACCAAATTATAATTTTTCTTATATTGTGGCTCTAGGATTCAATTTTTCCCTGCAGGGAGAGGATAATTCATACTGCAGGGTAGTTAAGAAGGTTGTTCGCAACATCTTCTAGGCATCAACTTAGGAAACAATTCCGAAAATTAAAAGCCAGCTGAAAAAAGATGAATTTGTGGTATGCATTCTAACCATTCATATTTATGCACCTATCTTAATATATGTTCTTTCTGAATTAATGCATTAGATCAATCTTGTAAGATTACAATTATTAACTAGGGTAGATACAAAGTAAGGGACCCACAGTTTTTTTGATGCTACTGTTAACATATAAACAAGTTGAATTAAAACACAGAAGAGTTAATAATTTACATTTCTCTAAGCTATTTTATTTAGCATAAATAGCAATCACATGCTGCTAAGTCATGGTTCATTATTTACTAGGACAGACTAGACAAAGTAACAAAAGTCACCTCAAGGAGACTTAATTGACTTGCCAATAAAGTCTCAACAAAGTAACTTAGGAGTTTATTTAAATATAGTTTCTAGTTCCACAACAAGCTCCACGCTAAATTAAAGCTGCAACTTCTCATGAAACTACATAGGATAGAGCAACGCAGGTCGGCCGTTAATATTGAGAAGGTATTGCATGTAACTGTTACCATGACATCTTGTGTAACTCTCCCAATAACCACATGCAATCTATAATTATACGCAACATTCAAATTAATAAAGCATATAAATCCTACAAAATAACCGTTGAGTACTGTTCAACTTTTTGTGTGTATATATATATATATATGTATGTATGTATAAATATGGCCCATGTAACAGTTGCATATAGAAAGATTTTTTTCCTCAATATTCCACTTTTTTTTTTCTTTTTTTTCTTTTTTTGGGGATAAAATCAATTTTCCGGTTTCAAACAACATGAGATTGAGAACCCATTTTAACTTTCTTTCTTGCATGCCCCAAAATTTCTTTGCTTTCATTCAACTTCACTTACTGGTAGACGTTCGGACGCTGTACAGCTCTTCCTCCAATTTCCAATTCTTTCTTGAGTATTATTATGTATATCCTCAATTTTTTACAAATTCAAGTGACAACTTGGTCATGCACACACACACACACACACACATATATATATATATATGGATTTGGTTTTCTTGGGTGCAGGAACTTCCTTTCAGAGCTTGTTTTCAAAATAATAGTTGAACCATGGATCTTGATTACTACATATGTCAATTACTACAAGAACACTAAAAAAAATATGAAAACTCTCAGAGAAATAGTAGAAGAGGTAAATAGCCTGAAGGGTGATATAGACTGGAGATTTTCTAGTCACAAACAAAGTCTTGGATTAAACGAAAATGATCAAGTCAAAAAATGGCTAATCAATGTTAAGAACATCAACAATGAAGTAAAAAACATCAAGCAAGAAGATGGAAAAAGGAAAATTCTCTCGCAAGCTCATCTTGGAAAACTTGTTGATGCAAAGATTATAGAAGCTCAGGAACTTCTCCAGCAGGGCAAGCCATTGACAAGAGTTTTTGAAGAGGGAAAAAGTTTCAAGTACATCATCCTCGGTGGTGGAGTTGCAGCAGGATACGCAGCTAAAGAGTTTACAGAGCGAGGGCTAAAACCAGGGGAACTAGCAATTATATCCAAGGAAGTGGTAGCACCTTATGAACGATCCGAGCTTAGCAAGTCATATCTATTACCAAATGGAGCCACAAGACTTCCAAGTTTCCATGTCTATGTTGGAAGTGGAGGGGAGAGACAGCTTCCAGAATGGTATATCGAAAAAGGGATCAAGTTAATACTTGGAACAAAGATAGTGAAGGCAGACCTTGCTTCAAAGACTCTCACCAGCGCAACTGGTAGATTCCTTAGGTATCAAACATTGATTATTGCAACCGGCTGTGCAGCAGTTAAGTTGGCTGATTTGGGTGTAAAAGGAGCTAGTAATGCCGAAAACATCTTCTACTTGAGAGAAATCAGTGATGCTGATAAACTTGTAGAAGCAATACAAAAAAAGAATGTATCAGGGAAAAAAGCAGTTGTGATTGAAGGTGGATACATTGGTTTCGAAGTTGGAGCAGCTTTGAGAATCAATGGCTTTGACGTTAGCTTGGTCTACAAGGAACCACGGCTGATGCACCAGCTTTTCACTCCTGCTATTGCATCTTTCTATGAGGGCTACTACACAAACAAAGGAGTCAAAACTCTTCAAAAATTCAGTTGCAATCGTGTTGGAGTCATCAGCATCAAATGATGGAGAGGTAAAGAAAGTGAGACTCAACAATGGTCAGGTAATAGAAGCTGACATTGTTGTTGTTGGTGTTGGAGCAAAGCCTCAAACTTCAATATTCAAAGGGCAAATTAAGGAGGAGAAAGACGGTATAAGAACCGATGGGTATTTCAGAGCAAGCGTCCCAGATGTGTATGCAGTGGGAGACGTAGCTACTTTCCCCTTCAAAGGTGAAACAATAAGAGTAAAACATATCGACCATGCTCGAGAATCAGCTAAGCAGGCAGTGATAGCTATCAAGGCAAAGGAAGATGACAATTCCATTGCAATCGAGGTTAGAGGATTCAAGATTTCAGAGTATGAGTACCTTCCCTGCTGCTATTCTCGTAGCTTTGATCTGTCATGGAGATTTTGTGGAGACAATGTAGGTGAAGCATTGCCAGTTGGGGAGGATATGAGAGTGACATCTACAAAACCAAGGTTCATAACCTATTGGTACAGCAGAGGAAAGGTGGTTGGGGCTTTCTTAGAAGGAGGGAATGATGCGGCAAACAGGGGTATTGAGGAGATTGCGAAGAGGAAACCTAAGGTGGAAAAAGATAAACTGGCACAGGATGGGATTTCCTTTGCTGCTTCACATGGCACTCCGTCTTAAATTATACTAGAAAATATCTAATATCTAATATCAATTATTTACTATCAATTATTCTGTATGTATTATGTAATACATCTAACAAATAATAAACTTATTCTATGTGTTCTGATGATATTTTTTTTTTTTTTTTTGGTTTAGTTGTTGTACTATATTTTAGAATTTGGGTATCTTTTATTTGTAAATAACAAGAAATATAGAAAGAAAGATCCTCTAAAAAAATGTGGAAGAAATGTATCGGATTCATAAAATGTAAAATGGGACGAGTGTGATAGCTCAGTGGTAAAAGCTTCACCACCTCAGCCTACTGAGCCGGGGTTCAAGTCCAGGGGGATAAGGGGTGCCTGGGCATAGCAGAAAAAAAAAATTAATAAAATAAAATTCTTTTTTTTTTATGTTTATAAATTATGTTTATTGTTGAGAAAACTAACCTTGCCACTCAAAAATCAACCTTATAAGCTATACTCTCTCCAATGCTAAATTTTATATTAATACAATTATATTTTTATGTCATTATTTTTTTTCTTTCAAGTAGCGTACATCTCTCTCTCCAAAAAAAAAAAAAAAAAAGAAAGAAAGAAAGAAAGAAAGAAAGAAAAGAAAAAAAAAAGTAGTGTACTATTATTTCACTACTAGAATCGAGCTGATACACGATGCAAGTATTGTGTCGCACTAAATAAACAGCGATGCATTTGATGGAGTCGCCAAATGTCTTGTCGCGAAATATATAAGATAACAGGTGACGTATCATAACAGTTGCCTAATAATAATTTTTAGCGACGCACATTTAATTTTTAGCGACTCATACAGTGATGTACTTATAGCGACTAATAAAATAGCGACTCTTTATAATAAAGTCGCTAATAAATTTTTAGCGATACTTACGTGATTCGTCGCCAAATAATTATGTCGCTAAAAATGCTTCCTGAATAGCGACTCATTCATTTTTAGCGACACAATTTTTTGTCGCCTATTTAGCGACGCGTTATTTTTTGCGACGAATTATGTGAGTCTCTCTTTTAACGACCATATATTTTTAGCGACTATTTTTTAGTGTCTCTAAATTAGCGTCTCATGAATTTTTAGCGACGCTTTTCTGTCGCCTATTTAGCGACGTATTATTTTTAGCGACAAAGTTTGTGGATCGGTTTTTTAACGACCCGTAACAATTAGCGAGGAGTTTTTAGTGTCGCCATATTAGCGACCGTTCATGTTTTAGCGACAAATTATAAGAGTCGCATATTTATTAATTTTTAGCGAATCTTTTACCTATTTAGCGACATATACAACAATATATTTATGTCGCTAAAAATTATATGAGTCGCCAAATTGATCTTATTATATGTCGTTATATATGTTAGGCGACTTTTCTTTTATATTTTTTTAGATTTATCTTCATAAAAATTTATTAAAATATAAAATTAATTATAATAGCAAAAAACCCAAAATAACTTCGTCCAAAATAATTAGAATATAAAAATTTAAAATAAATACTTGTTCATAACAAAACAATAATCAATATAATTAAATATCATCTCATTGACATATTTTTACATATGCATACTTATTGAGATGGAAGTTGATGTACTCGTGTTGACGATATTACGCCCTCATACTGCATATGGAAAAATAAAAAAATTTGTTAGCACTGACGCAAAATAAATTA